>NW_026596057.1:14838174-14838844 GCF_907164565.1 Psammomys obesus | reverse complement strand
GTGTGTGTGTGTGTGTGTGTGTGTGTGTGTGTGTGTGTGTGTGTGTGTGTGAAGGGGTGTGTGGTCCTTGGAACTGGCATGGTTACAGAGTGAGGGCTGGGGTGGCGGCCACTCTGACTCCTTCTTTTATCACAGCTCTGACACCTGACACCAACTCATCACATAGTGGCGCCAAGCTGTGCCCCGGCAAGCAAGGGAAGGGAAGGGCAGAGAAGAGAGCTTGTTTCTGGTGAGTCTGTGGGGGAGGGAAGCACGCAGGCTCCCAGGCCCTGCCTCCTCTTTGCTGCACTGGGCCTCTTGGCTGGAATCTGAACCAAAAGTGAGTGTTTCGAAACCCGGGAGGTCTCCACGCAGCACGGCCCCTGCTGCCAGGAAACACTTTTCTTAAGCAGAAACCCTTTACCTGAACCACTGAAAATAGACACTGGCCCAGCCATAGCCCTGAGGGGCACAAAGCAAGCCCTCAATGTGGCGCATAGCCCTCTGTGTCTGGGGCCAGTGGGAGACATGTAATGCTTCTTGTGTCTGAAGAAAAGTCTAACACAACATTCGGAAGCTATCTATGGGAAATGAATGGGAGAGGATATTTCATTTCATTGTGGTTTTGTTTGCTTGTTTGTTTGGTGTGTGTGTGTGTGTGTGTGTGTGTGTGTGTGTGTGTGTGTGTGTG
>NW_026596057.1:14685123-14838164 GCF_907164565.1 Psammomys obesus | reverse complement strand
GTGTGTGTGTGTGTGTGTGTGTGTGTGTGTGTGTGTGTGTGTGTGTGTTTGACTGTTAGACTGTGTTTTAATACCCTTATTGTTGTTGTGTCTCCGGAGGCTGAGATGGGAGGGTTGAAAGTTGAAATTCAGTCTGGGCTACCAAGTAATAGTTCAAAGCCTGTCTGGGCTGTGTAACAAGATCCTGTCTCAATCTACCTGAAAATGAACGAAAATCTAGTCTGAGTTCCAGTGATGAGGGGCTGAGGAAGTGATGTCATCTCCCCCAGCCACACGACCCATGCATGGTCTCCTGGGATGGTAGGAGAAGCAGCGGAAGATGCCCAGCACACGCTGCCTCATGCCCAGCACACACTGCCTCATGGTGCCTCGGCCTCCAACATGCTGGATTACAGACTTACACCACTGCTCCTGGCTCCCAGGCTGGACCCTCACAGCTGCCTCAGGGACCTGCCTCCTCTTCCACACACCCCTGTCCTCTGGATTCTGCCAATCATGTATGTGTCACCTTAAATTATTAAAAGTGTGATCTAATAGGGAAATGCAAACCCCCCTCCCCCCGTTCTTTTCCCTGAAGCTCCCAGAGAAAGTTCATGTGAGCCGTTCTTTCCCTCGCTGTCACAAAGACCTGGGCAGAACAAAGGGATCTATTTTCAGCTCACCGTCTCAGAGGTTTCAGACCTATTGTGACAGAAGAGCATGGGGGTCAAAGCTTCTCATCTCTTAGTAGAGGTGGGGGAGAGAGGGGGAGAGGAAACTGTACTCTCAGGCTCTCTCCTTTCCCCCTTTTATTCCACTGGGGCCTCCAGCCCATGAAGAGGTGCTGCTCACACCCTGCTTAGTAACCCCTTCCTGGAAACACCCTCACAGACGCATTCACTTTTCAGGACAAACAAGTTGACAATGAGGAGCAACCATCATAAATACGCAGGCAGATAAGCACCTACTTGTTAATATTCTACTGTCCCTCGAGCAGACTGACTGAGTTCAAGATCCAGCCCTGCAACTCACCAGGAAGAATGTGACAGACGACCTGCCCATGCTTGTCCCCTCACCGGGAGGACAGGACATGATCTCGGGACCTATGTGACGAATGGATGATGTGTAATAATGCACATTAACTCTCACTGCGATGCATGTTCTTTTCTTTCCAGTCCACAAGAACAGTGCCTCCTACTCACAGTTCTGAGTCTTGTCTTCTTATCTGAAAAAAATTTCTGGGAGCTGATTCCCATGTCAGCACGGAAAACACTCCAGGCTCTTTCGGGGCTTCCATTGCCTCAGCATACTGCACTTGGCTTAGCCAGGCCTATCCTGATTCCTACTATTATTGATAGCAGTATTAATGTGCATGAGTGTGACTATGTGCATGCCCCAGCAATGTTAAGGGGTCATTTCTGTCCTTCTGTCCATGAGGCAGGGTCTCTCTTGTTTCTGCCATACCATGGACTCCAGGTTAGGTGGCCTGCAAGTTTCTGGGTGATTCTCCAGCCTCTGCCTCCCACTTCCCTGTGGGGGTGCCTGTCCCTCAACCCAGCTTCCTCACATGGCTTCTGGGGATCAAACTGAGACTGCCAAGGCTTTACAGCAAGGGCTTCTACCCTCTGAGCCAACATCTCAGCCTCAGCAGGCCTGTTTTAAAGGCCATTTAGGTGGTTCCCTGTTTTACTCTTTCAAGTAATGCCACAATGAATAACTTTGCACAGATTGTATTTTGTCCAAAGTGATTAGAATAAGGTTCTAACGACAGAGTGTCAAGCATCAGGCACCTGCATCTATTCTTGTACATGTGTCCATAGCCGGAGAGCCCAGCATGGTGCCCCAGCACTCAGGAGGTGGAGGCAGACAGATCTCTGTGAGTTCGAGGCCAGCCTGCTCTACAAAGTGAATTCCAGAACAGCCAGAGCTACACAGAGAAACCCTGTCCCGAAAAACCAAAAAGGGGAACAGAATCTTATTTAATGCCCCAGCACCATAAATGATTAACACAGGATCTTCTATTCACTACACCTTCACCAGAACCCAGGCATTAGGTTTTTGTTGTTATTTTGTTGGATGGTTTTTGTTTGGTTAGTTTTTTTGTCAGTTTGGTAATTAAAAACTGGTAAGTGCTATCTGTCTAGTTTTATTTTACAGGTTTTATTATCAGTAATATGAGAAGACTTTTATGTTTCTACACTTTGCTTTCAACCTCTATTTGTTTATTTTGCCCATATTTTTTTTTTTTAAATCATAGAGTAGGTCTTCCTTCTTACCGGTTAGTGGAAGGTCTTTATTGTCATATTTTCTCCTGGCTTGACATTACTTTTTTAAATCTGTTTTTGTTAGTTTTTCCACATATAATCTGTGATGTGACCAAAGTTGTTAATTTCTTTTCTTTATGGCTTGTTAGTGTCATGCTTTGAAGTTTCTTCCCCATTCCTGTGCTTATCCGTGCTTATTCACAAACCTTCCACAGTTCCTTCCAGCATTTTTAAAAATTTAAATCACTGGATCCTCCTGGTGGAGACCCTGATACAAGAAGCAAAGTATGGATCCAACTTAATGTTTTCCAGATGGCCACTTCTCCATCTCAACACTATTTATTGAATAATGCATATTTTCTCTCAATGGTTTGAAATGCCATTATTATCATAAGCCAGATTCCCAATAAGTTTTTATCTATTTCTGGACTTCCTGATTTGTTTCAAGTCCAAGATGCCCCACATTATTTTAATTATTGTAGTCTTATGTTGGGGAGACACCCGCTGGGCCGTAGGATGAGCTGTAGAAGAGGCGAAGAATGAAACTTGAGACAGTGCCATCTTTTCGGGCACTTCATCAATACCTCCAGCGACCGACCTTGTGGTTTACTTTTCTTTCACATTTAGAAATAATAGAAGGGGAGGCCGACTGGGAGCGAAGGCTTCCGCAGCTGATGACTGTCCTCCGTCCTGCGTGAGGGAGGTGGACGGTCTCCATTCTTGACTGCCTGAAGTGTCTGCCATGAGGAGAAGTGAGGTGCTAGCAGAGGAGGCCATCCTACGCTTCCAGAAAGTGCTATCTCACCTTCAGGAAATATGGTTATTAATTGGGAGTCCAGAGGAACAGCAATTACAAAGAACCAAGATTGCAAAGAAGATTAGCAAGGATCTTCTGGATAGGGTGATTGCTGAAGAGGAGAGCCTGAGGGAAAGACTTGTCAAAAGCATATCCATCTGTCAGAAAGAGCGGAGGACCCCATGCAGTGAGTTACAAGTGAAGCCATCTCATGAAGAAACAGAAACAACCATCTTGCAACTAGAAAAAGATTTGTGCACTCACGTAGAATTGATGAGAAAGCAGAAAAAGGAGAGGAAGCAGGAACAATTTGTCAACCTAAGAGACGAATCATATTGTGTACGGAAGAATTAGAACACACTCCAGATACAAGCTTTGAAGGAGATGCAGTGTGTGAAGATGAAAGCACCTTTTGTTTATCACGGGAGAATACTGCAACACTACAGAAGTTGCTACAGCAGCTGGAAGTGAAAAAGAAAAAAAAAGATCACAAAAGGAAGCAGAATGTGAGGCGCTCCTGGCTCAAACCCGAGAGTTCTGGGATAGGTTACAGATACCTGAAGAAGAGAGAGAACCCGTGGCTGCAGTTATGACTGGGTCAAAAGTCAAAATCAGGAATGTGCTGCAATTAGAAGTGGATCAATTAGAAGAATTAGGAGAACTTAAAATGCAAAATGAAAAGCAAGTGATTGAGGCAATTAGAGGGAGCTGGCTCAGTTCTGGGACCAGGGTTTTTATAGCCAGGGACAGAGTCAGGCTTTTGCCCCTTACTGCTCTGAGGACGACACAGAAAACTTGCTCCATCTTCATGACACTGAGATTATACGGTTAAGCTTCTATGAAGCTCACAGGGAACTGTTTGAAGATGTCCAGAAACGGGGAGAGAACTGAGAACTTTTCCTAGAGTTTGAGAGAAAAGCTTTGGATCCAAGTCAGTTTACAGAGAGAAAAATCTTTTTTTTTTCCTTTCTTTCTTTCTTTTTCCTTTTATTTACTTTTTATTTATCACAGTTTATTCACTTTGTGTCCCAGCTGTAGCCCCCTCCCTCGGGCCCTCCCCATCCCACCCTCTTCTCCTCGCATGCCCACCCCCCAGTCCACTGATAGGGGAGGTCCTCCTCCTAGACGGGTAAGTCTTCTAAAAGTAAAGAATGAAGCAAAGCTCCAGAAAACACTCCCTAAGCTGGAAGAGGAGTTGCACAGACTGAAAAGTGGGAACGAGAGAAATCCACAGCAGTGACTGGAATGGAGTATGTTACAGAACAATGGCAATCAGTTGGAGAAGAAAAGAGCCAAGCAGGAAAGGCAACTGAAGAACAAGAGACAGACAGAGGCAGAGATGCCATATGGCAAGTGCTCCCTGGACACCTGGTGAGAGACCAGGACTGACTCCCAAAGAGCCTTAGCAAAGTACGCAAGATGAACACTACCACCAATGACCAGCGCTACACCCAACAGCAGCATTTGGACTGTCTTTAGTGGAAAGTGTGATGTTCATCTGTGTCTCAACTACCTCCTTCTGGCGGCCAGTCAGCAGTCACATATATGTGTTCTTGGAAGAAAACACCTAGAGCTGCCTGGCTTAGGGCCAGCAAAGAGAGCATGGCACTCAGTGACGGCATCCTGAGCATGAGAACTTTCAAAGGCTTCCAGATTGGGTGTTACTTCCCGAACCCTCAATTCACCCAACATCCAGTCCTGAGAATCCTTGGGCAGTTAGCCAGCTGTGGCTTCCTGTGCCTACACTGGACTGACTTATATAAGGGGTAACTTTATAGTTTTTCATCAGTTTAGATATGTCTGAAACAACCTTGGGCAGGTTCTGTTACCTTGGGCTTAACTTCGACACGAATGCCCCAGATGAAAAGCCTTTGTCAGTAGTGAGTCCACAGAGACTTGTTTTTCAGTCAAGAGATACCTTAAAATCTACTTATGACAGTTAAGTACAAATTTTAACAGCTGGTACCTATATTTTTTTCTCTACCCCATTCATGCTACTTAAAGATCAAGGGTTTGTCTTATTTCACTACTATATCAGAAAATGAGAAAATGATTATGCCAAGCTTTGGGGTATAAGACATGAAGTAATTGTGGCTTGTAGACTTGAAATTAGCAATTAACATCTTTAATATATACATATATGTGTATGTATGTATATATATATACATATATGTGTATGTATATATATGTATACATATATATTACATATATACATATTTGTTTAGGGACATTTAATTAATGCTGTAGCTATGGTAACTTTAATCTTACCCAGGGGCCTGTCCTCTGTGCTATCCCAATGAGGATTTCCTGTGTTTCAGCATCTGAGATGGCTTGACCTGCTGCCAAAGAGTAGCAGTAACAGCTGTTTATGGAACAGTCTCTTTGAAGTATGAGCACATGAACACACATGCTTGTCTGACCAGTTTTTCTCCAGTCTCCCATCCCTCTGCTCACTATGCCTAGTTCTAATCCCTGTAGTTAAGAACTAGATGAGGAGGCTATCTGGGTGAGTTGGGCCCTTTCTGTCATGGACTGAGCAACTTTGCACATCTACAAGGAAGTTATTCCTGTAATCATGTCCATGATGAGGCTTTCTTTACCTACCTAGTCCATCACTACCCTTCCCAAAGCCACTTCTGTCAACACATTAAATTAGAAAGAAAGAAAGAAAGAAAGAAAGAAAGAAAGAAAGAAAGAAAGAAAAAGAAGAGAGGGAAATAATAGAACTTGTGACTTCTGACCTATAAGAATGAATTCTACAGGCTACAAACAGAGCTCAGGGCTGGGGCCTAGAGAAGGGCCTAAGCATAAGGGTTAATTCTGTTGGTGGAGGATGAAAATTACAAGGGCCTCGTTCATAGGGATGTGTTCTATTCACTGCATGACTGGTGCCTAACTGGTATTCAGGATATTGTGTGAAGTCCAGTGGAAGCTATCTCCTAAAAGAATAGCAAAGAATCACCAGGTTGCTTGACCACTTTTCACTCTGGCCTTCCAGGTGACCAGGTGTCATCCATTTCCTTGAAGAAAATACAGCCATTTGATTAACAATACTGGTTTTTCCAGTCTTAGTCTACAGACTTTTTGATTGTTTTGTTTTGTTTTGTTTTGTTTTGTTTTGTTTTGTTTTGAAAGAGGGTTTCTCTTTATAGCCCTGTCTATCCTGGAACT
The DNA here is from genome assembly GCF_907164565.1 of Psammomys obesus. NCBI lineage: Eukaryota > Metazoa > Chordata > Mammalia > Rodentia > Muridae > Psammomys > Psammomys obesus. The sequence continues at coordinate 14,831,954 of NW_026596057.1, read as the reverse complement.
CACTCTGTAAACCAGGCTGGCTTTGAACTCACAGAGAGCCACCTGCCTCTGCCTCCACCACCACCATGCTGTGTTTTCTACAGTTTTATAATATGCATTTGAATTATAGCCCCCCCTCTCCTTTCTTTCTCTCCTCCTCTCCTTTCCCCACCCCTCTATATGTCAAGTGCACAAAGTCTCTCTCTTCCTTCTCTCCTTCCTCTACCTCCTTTTCCTTCCGTACAAACTTCTCATTTTCTGGAGATTTCTCCTAATTTACAGGTTAACAAAGTAAAAAACTGCTCTTAAATAGGAGCGTGACTATGCTATGAGTCAGTTTAAGTGAACTGCATTTTCCAGACAGTACCCAGCACACAAGGTTTTGTAGAGTGAAGATCCCAAGACTATCTTCCGGCTCAGTCATTTACAGGACTCACAGAATCTGCTGGGAGCTGCAATCATTATGGTTTATTATAATAAAGGAATACAGAATACAGCCAACAAAGAGGAGAGGCCCACAGGGCCAAATCCAGCGAACTTACCTTTTTCTCTTCCAAAGAAGCCATGACCCTTCCCCGCAGCAATACCTGACCAAGAGTATTGCCAACCACGGAGACTCACCTGGGTCTTGGTATTGAGAGTTTTTATGAGTCTGAAGCACTGTAACAGGAATGGCTGCTCACATTATTAACCTCTAGTTACATACACACACACACACACCAATGAAGTAGGGTTAAACCTGAAAATTGTGGGGAAAAGACCAGTTTCACACTCATCTAATTAAAGCAAGTTTTATTAAATACTGGCCAGGAAGTATTTAATACTTTAATAAGTATTTAATACCATACCAGGAATTCCCAAAGAATGGCACTGAATTAGGTCAGTCAGGTTCGTATAAAGGCCAAACACACAAGACTATGCACTTTCTACCTTCATCCAATCAGAGGCAAGCATACATCCCAACGTACTTCCTGCCTACATATCTCCTGCCTACATGTGATCAAGCACATCTCGTGCAATTGTGCAACCAGCGTTGGTTATTGAAGTGAAAACATGTGACTTGTTCTCTCACTGCAACACCCCCCCCCCCCCCCCCGCCAGCAATCCACGAAGTTATCTGTCCTTGGGCTAGTGGGGCTGCCAGGTCAGCTTTAGTCCTTACTGGAGAGTAGACGCAGTGTGGCCCAGGGTGTCGTAAGTCAGCTGTTAGGCTGCCCAGCATGTAAGCTCCCTAAGGCTCCCATTAGAGAGCTGAGGCGCTTTTATCAGGTTAGACATTCCAGTGACCACGAGACGACCTCACAGGCTTTGCTATGCTTGAAACTGACCTCTATGAAATTGCGCAAAACAGTCCGCAAATACTCTTTTCATTCCTTCTAACTGTGGTTGCTTTCTCAACATTTCTTCTGTGTGTGTGTGTGTGTGTGCTTTCTCCCTCTTTTTCTGGATTGAGGTTACCTAACGATTTCTAAATATTACTGGGTGTCTTTTTTTTTTTAATTAGTTATAAAACAATTGTTGAGACAATTCTTTTCTCTGTTTAACTTATTGACCTCTTATTTGATACTTCTTTAAAGATTTGTGTACTTGTTTTTGCATTTCTGAGTGTTTTGCCAGAGTGTACTTGCATGCATCCTGTGTGGGCATGGTGCTTGCTGCAGTCAGAAGAGGGTGTGGAGGATCCCCCAGGGCTGAAGTTACAGATGGTTGTGAAGCACCATGTGAGTGATGGGAACTGAATCCTGGTCTTCCGCAGAAGAAGCGTTCTTATCCTCAGGGTCCTCTATAGTGCCACTCCTAATGCTTTTTACTTCCTTCCTTCTGCTTCCTGAGAGCTGTTACCTTTTTTCTAAGAACCTCCACTAGATGCTGATTTCATTTTTAATGTCCACTTGATCCTTTATTAATTTATTATAAAATTGTCTATTTCATAAATGTTCTCTAGAACAACAACAAAGAATGTTTATGGATTTAATCTAACAAATTGGCTCATTATGGCGGCTAAGCTATCCTAGGATCTGTTTTCAATGATTAAGAAAATTGATGCTATGGTTCCAGAATTGATGAAGCTGAGAGCCAGGACAGCCCAGGAATGGTCTGAATTGGAGCCAAAGGCAGAAGAGGACCTGTCATCCAGCTCATAGAGATACAGAGAAAGAGCCCTTCCTTCTCTCACCTCTGATCATATTCAGCAGATGGGAAGAGGCCTGTTCATATGGGGGCAAGGTCAATTTGCTTGATGCAGTCTACCAGTTCCAGTGTTGAGTTCATCTAGAAACAGATTCTCCCAGAATAAGTTAGCTGAATATCTGGGCCCTTCAAGACACAAAATTAACCTCCAGGCTATGTGTTTTCCTGTAGACGCCACATGTCATAAATTCTGATCAGGAATGTTGCTATTTTTGTTGTTTTAGAGTCATTCTATCCTTGTGAGTTATAAAAGGAGTTTTTTTGTTTTTTATGACAAGGTCTCAAGTAGGCCAGGATGACTTCCTACTTGCTGTATAGCCAAGGATAACCTTGAACTTCTGATCCTCCTGTCTCCTACCTCCAGAGTTCTGGTATTACAGCCATGGGTCACCATACCCAATAAATACATATATGCATATATATATATATATATATATATATGCATATATGTTGTGGTGATGGTACTAAAGATTAAACTTGGGGCCACATTCATACTAGACAAACACTCTGCCACCAAGCTGTATCCCCAGCCCACTAAGAAAATGTTACTACTAAATTCTGGCCAAGTAATATGTGCAAAGACTTGATTTTTTAGATGAGGGAGGTTGATCTGCTTTTCAAAAAGCCAGCACAAAGCCAGACCAGGCCCATCTCAAAACCTAGAGGTTTCTTTGAAAGGATTCTCTAAGCACTAGAAAACATCATTATAGCATCAATAGAAGCCATCAGTGGTGGCACAGGCCTTTAATCCCAGCACTTGGGAGGCACAGGCAGGAGGATCTCTGTGAGTTCAAGGACAGCCTGGTCTACAGATTGAGTTCCAGGACAGCCAGGACTACAGAGTGAAACCCTGTCTCAGAAAACTAAAAAATAAACAAACAAACAAACAATAAATAAATAAATAAATAAATGGAAGTAGGTACCTGTTGGCTTAGATGAATTTTGTGGATTGCTTTGGTTTTTATAACTATAATTTTTTTTTAAAAAAATCTACTGAATCTTCACTCTAAGAGAAGTCTCTGCCTCTCTCCCAACCAAATGGCTACAAGACCACTATGTTAATAATTTGGTGACTATGTGGAACCATTCAGTCCACACTTCTAATCCTTTATATGTATCCTCTTAATTTTTGCATCAGTCCTAAGATAGAAACATCACACTCTATATTTTAAAGATGAGCGAGCTTCAAAGGGCTTACATAACTTGCTTAAGATCACACTTCCTCTTCGATACAGAAGCTGGGGCTTCGATACAGAACAGGCACTCAGTTGACTTCAAACCCTGCAGCTCTTCTCTGGATGCTCCCCTGCCTCCCCCCTCTTCCCCACCTCCCCTGCCTCCCCTCTGCCATAATTTACACCAGTGAGATGATTCTGCCTCCCCTGCCATAAAAGTTCCAGGCAAAGTAAATATAACTGTTCTGGTTCCCCACTCTTGGTGAATAGGAAAGTCCAGCCCAGGATTCTGGAACCAAGATGTAGTAGGCTACCAGCCATGGAAGTAAGGCCTTTGCCTGTAGAAACCATATGGGTACTGAGGACCCAGAGCCAAGCACTAATGAAGAGAAAAGCCAGAGAAATGGAGGTGGGGGTTGAAAGAACAGGGGGTTGGGACAGCTGCTTCTGAGGGAGGACATCATTGATTGTGACAGTTGATCAGTACTGACCATGGAGCCTCCATGAGCCAGACACACTTGTCACCCATACCAAGCCCAGGAGGTTCATCTCTGCTGCCTGGCATCCGTGCTCTAAGGAAATGATCAAAGGACTTCCTATGTTTGAGGTTTCGGTGAGTGAATTCGGGCCAAATTTCAGTAGGAACCAGGGAAGACAGCTACGGGGGTGGAGGGCCTGTAGCAGCAGCCTGAGATATCAGAGCCCCTGCCAGTGGGGCAGACTATCAGAATCCTGCTGCAGAGAGATAAGGACCATTCTGACGCAGCCCTGAGCAGAGCCAGCTTTATATAGCAGCAGGAGTAGGCTGCAAGGGAATGTCCTGGCTGAAGGCCTCTCTCTAGCCAAGCAGAGAGGGGAGCGGGTGGGAGGAAGGAGAGAGCTTTATAAATAACCCTGTGTGAGCTGATTTGCTCAATGGCCTTGTCTCTGCAAACCTTGAAACCTGAAGGAGGACAGAGACATTTATCGATCCTCTCTCTCTCTCTCTCTCTCTCTCTCTGTCTCTGTGTACTTCTGTAAATCTTTGGAATTTTCTAGAATGAGCATGAATGCTTAGCAGATGTGAATAGAATGGTTAAATAAATTTTTTAAAAAAAGAAGAAGAAGCACAAAGAGAATTCCTTTGTTTGGGGGTTTCAGTGACCATTTTCACCCAGCTCATAAGTCCCCACACATGTGCCTGGCGTCCCTGGGCAGCTGTCTAGGTTCTGATCCATCATCTCAGATCACCCCTGGGGCTCCTGTGTCCTCCACCAATTCAAATGTCACTGTTCTTGGCTTTATGGTCTTTAGGTAAAACATCTGTGCCCTTCATCCCTGTGGGGTACAAAAGTCAGATACTTTCATTCTGCCTGCTTCATTTTCAAGACCGAGTCTCATTATGTAGCCCTGCTGGGCAGGACTCAACACTCTGCAGGCCAGGTTGGCCTTCAGCTCACAGAGATCCACCCGTCTCTGCCTCCCATTAAAGCCCTGCATGCTTCCGAGAGAACATTAAGACCATGAATGCCAAGTGCCTAGCGTGCTAGAGATGTCCAACTGACATCTCAACAACCTTGTCCACACTCAGCCATCATCCAGGTGACCTCACCCACCAAACCAGGCCAAGATGACTTTCCCTGCTGCCAAAATGACAAGAGGCGTGACATTCTGCCAGTCAGCTCTTGTGCTGGTGTAAATCAGAGTTCCAGAGATGCTTTGAGAGGTGACAGGTGCCTCAGAGTGAGCGGCCTCTGCAGTGTTCCTTATAAGGCAGTAATTCTCATGCCAGGGTGTGAGTCACTGAGATAAACGCACGAAAGGATAAACACGCTGGTACTATGAAGTGTAGCAACCTCATGTGGGCTAAGTTCAGCCCGTGACTACAAGGCAACTTTTAGGAAGCAAAAGTAGACAAAATAGCAATCTATCCCTGTGTGTGTACATTGTTTTTTGTTTTTGTTTGGTGTGTTGTGTTTGGGTTTTTAGTAAGTGCCATTTGACAAACGACACTGTGCTAAGATTTCAAAATGGGAAATTGAAGCGTGGGGCAGGGGCAGGGAGCAGAGATGAAAGTCTCTGCTCTGAAAGAGATTACAGTCTACTTAAGGAAGTCAAAAGCTGAGAGCAGAATAGAAAGCTCAACCCTCAAAACAAGCTATGTGATCCATGCAGAGAGACGGCACGGAGTATGGGAGATCCTGCAGGGCTATGGAGCTCAGAGCAGCCTGGGGGTGAAGCATCATGATACAGCCAGGACATGGTTTGAGAGAAATCCTCAAAGGTGTCATGTTTGACTGGCCCAGTGGCTTTCAAGCCTGTGGCAAAGCAGAAACATTATGGTAAAAGGGCTGGGGTTTTAAAAGATGCTTACCTTGTGTGGAGAGGAAGAAGAGAAAGACAGAAAGGAGCCAGGGTCAAGACATACCCTTCAATGATGCCTCCGCCGTGCCCTGTAATAGCACTTCTTCCGAACAAGCCCCACCTCCTAGTAGCCCAACAGATTAGTCCACTGATGGCACAATCGATTCTCAGTTGCATTGCCAGCTGGGAACCAGTCTTTTGGTAGGACACTTCATATCCCAACTGTAGCACCAATTTGATTTCAAGCGCATATAAACTCCCTTCAAGTCCCTCCAGGAAAGAATTGTGTGTCGTTAGTTTTCAAATGAACAATGACATTCAGAGCTTACATAGACCCTTCCCTTCCCACACACAGACACTTTCTTAAGCAATCTGGGAATCATCCCACTGCTGAGAATGTCCAGTTGCTGAAGATGGGTGAGCTCATTTGTGGCCATTTGAGAAGTAGGCAGCCCGCAGTTTTTGAGCCCAGGCTGCTCTCTTGCAGCCACCTAGAGCCAGTTAACTGCCTCTTTTGCCGGAAGATGAGTCCATTAGCTCATTCCTCAGCATTCGCTGAGCGCTTACTACGTGCCAAGCATTTTGCTAGGGTGATTGCACAGGAAACTGAGAGGTCTTTCTTGGTAAATTGCACCCCATTTGTCAACCAATTGCCCAGACCCAATACCTGCCCAACCTTGACTCCTCTCCACCTCTCAACCCCCTTATTCAGTAATGAACCACCCTATCCTGATACTGTATCTGAAATCCTTGGTTTCCTCCCAACCCCATCCCCTCTACCTTAGTTCTCTCTCAGCCACCACCACCACCTAATAGTTTCTCCTGCTTTCAGGCTTGTTCTCACCCATCTTAATCGTCAAATCACGACTTGTAGCAGGGAATCCAGGCTCACTTAAAAAGATGTCTGACTTTGTGGGGACTCCGGGAAGAAATATCTAAACTCCGGAACAGAAGTTAGTTTTCCCATGGCTTTGGCAAAATATCTGGTGAGGGAAATTTATGGAAGGAAGGCTTACAGTTCGAGGGGACAGTCCATCATGTCAAAGAAATGATGGGAGTAGAACAGGACCATTAGGTGACGTGGGCACACTGCATCCACGGTCAGGAAGCAGAGAGAGATGAATGCTGGCACTCCGCATCTTTCTTCCTGCCCTTCAGTTGAGAAGCCTGACCATGGAAGAGTGACACCTGCTAGGATGTGTCCTAGTTACTGTTCTATGATTTCGATAATGATTAAGGCAACTTATAGAAGGAAGGTTTTACGGAGCTTACGGTTCCAGCCTGTTAGGGTCCATATCTCAGGAACAGGTGGCCGACGTGGCAGGTGGGAGGCTGAGAGCTCACATCTCAGACTGTCAGCAGGAGCAGAGCGACTCATCTGGGGCTGGTGGGAAGCTTTGACACCTCAAAACCCACCTCCACTGATTTCCTTCAGCCAGGCCACACTTCCTAATCCTCCCCAAACAACATAACCAATTACAGAACATGTATTCCAATGTCCAAGAATATGGGAGATATCCCATTCAGACCATCATAGGGTGGGGCTTCCTGCCTCAATTGTCCTAAGTAGAAAATCCCTCACAGGCATGCCCAGAGATTTGTTTCTGTGATGATTCTAAATCCCATCAATTTGCAGGGCATGGTGGCACATGCCTTTAATCCCAGCCCTTGGGAGGCAGAGGCAGGCAGATCTCTGAGAGTCTGAGGCCAGCCTGGTCTACAGAGTGAGTTCCAAGACAACCAGGGCTACACAGAGGAACCCTGTCTTGAAAACAAAACAAAACAGAAACAAACAAACAAAACATTGCTAAATCCCATCAACTTGGCTTTCAAGATTAGCCACACTGGCAATTCCCCAGGTAATAGAGGTGGCCTCGATTTTCATTGTGAGTCCCTCAGTTACTTCGTGATGAGTAGGGATGGAGGTTGGACAAGCAGGCTAAGTGATTCGAAAGTTGGAGCTTTGGGGCAAATGATACAGCTTGACCCCTGGAAGGAGACGCTCCTAAATATTGAGTTCAACCATATGGACAAGAATCCAATCAACAACACCTAGCTAACGAAGCCTCAATAAATACTGTGGGCCCTGACACTAAAGATAATTTTCCTAAAGAATATTCTCACACAGCACTGTCAAGCTGGGGGATACCAATGCTTTGAGTTTGAAACCCTCTCATATTCTGCTCTATAATATGTATAGATGTATAATATATATTATATGCTATATAGTTATGTATAGTGTATATTATATAGAATATATTATATAATATATATAGCATATGTAATAGATATGTGTTATACATTTTTCCTCTATTTCCAGTTTGTATTTTTTACTATAATAAAACTAATTATAATCCACATTCCTAGATTCTGTGACTTGTTCTTCTGAATTACCAAGCCTAGAGGTGGCCTTGGGAATCACCAAATCTACAGTAAGATTTTCCGAACAGATAGTGGCCACCCCCACCCCCCAAGATGGAGCTGGTGTCCCTCATGAGTGCATTTAGGGGCCTCATGAGTGGGCCCCTAACTTCAAGTTTTACTAACTTGCTATGCATACCCAGGGAGAATTTCTAAGATGGAGTTTTACACAGCCTCCTAACACACTTCCACCCTCTCTTGGGTGAGGTCTGAATACCTAACCCAACAGGGATTCAAAGGCCAGAACACAAGGCTCTGCCCTGTGTTCCAGTCTGGTGTCCCCACAACCCCCTAAGACTTGACATTTCAGCCATATTGGGCCACCCATCACTCTCTGAGTCCTCCAAGGTCTCTCCTTTTTCCAAGTTGTGCAACACGTGGCCACTTGTCCTATCATGTTCTCTCTACTCCTTCTTGGCTCACTCCCACTATCCCTTCAGGTCTCAGCTTAAACGTCACCTCTTCTAGCTGGTGCATTTTGCATACACTCTTGACCATGTCAGAGTTATATGCTCACCCCTCTCAACACACTTAAAACCAATGAACTGAGCCTAGCATCTGCTCTGTCTTAGCCCCACCCAACCCCATCCACCAGGATGAGGAATGTGTTTTCTTCCTTGCTTTGTCTTCTGGTGCATAGCAGACTGACAGACAACCTAGAGAAAGAAATTAGAACAGTAGAACAAGTAAACAGCAGGCATCAACATGAGTAGTGTCGAAAGAATGAATGGCTGCAGAGAAGGCTTTGGATTGCATCCAAGCTATATCTAGCAGCTGGTTACAAGTCATCGCCTGTGATAGTTTTACCTACAGGTGATTAATATCATTAACTTGAGGCTGGTTTTTGTTGGTTTCCACATAGATTTTTGTCCCTAGTATACTAAGACAAGTTTTGTCATAAGACCTGATTTGAACTTTGAATTGTCTCTTGATCATCTTTGAGGCTATCACTCCCAGCCCAAGCATTTTTTGTGAGGTCTTATGTGACTAATGGCACCTGCAATATTTTATTTTATTTTGAGTCAGGGTTTCAATATGTAGCCCTGGCTGGCCCAGAACTCACTCTGTAGACCAGGCTGCCCTCAGACTCAGAGATCCACCTGTCTCTGCTGCCTAAGTGCTGGGATTAAATCATGTGTGACTAAACATGGAAGTTTTCAATATTTTAAATAAGCAGTCAGCTTATTTATTCGGTATCTGTGGTGGACTGAATAAAAACGACCTCCACAGGCCCATACGGAATGACACTATTAGGATGTGTGGCCTTGTTGGAGTAGCTGTGGCTTTTTTGAAGGAAGTGTGTCATGGCGGGGGGGGGGGGGGGTGAGGTTTCACAAGCTCAAGCCAGGCCCAGTGTCTCTCTCGTTCCACTGTGTGCTGATCCAGAAATAGAACTCAATACCATGTCTGCCTGTGTGCCACCATGCTTTCTGCCATGACAATAATAGACTAATCCTCTGAACCTGTAAGCCAGCCCCAATTAAATGTTTTCCTTTATAAGAGTTCCCTTGGTCATGGTGTCTCTCCACAGCAAAATAACATTGACTAATTTGTTGCCAATTAATACAGACAGGCATGCATATCTATTTACACTTTCTTATTAATTATTACTTGACCAAATGTTTGCTGGTATGAACAGAATGGAAACTCCTTCTGCATTTTAGCTTCTGGTTTAAAAGAAGTCTTCTTTCCTTTTCCCTTCTGTTCCCTTCCCTCCTAGCATAGAAGAGCCATCTCTGAACTGATAGGGCACCGACAGGGACACATGATGTCACGTAGAAGTACACTGATGGTGTGCTACTGGTGTCCAAGGAAGCAACGCACAGGGTAGAGGGCAAGGGTTGAAGAGAAAAGGGGCAGACAATATGATTAGGTTGTTACTTGACATCAATATTTTTAAAGTACATGTATAAAGAAAAAAAGAGGGGAGCCGCCTTTAATTCCAGCACTCAGGAAGCAAAGCAGGTAGACCTCCTGAGTTCAAGGCCAGTCTGGTCTTCAGAGCCAGTTCCAGGAAGGCAGGGTAGTGCAGAGAAACTTTGTCTCAGAAAAACAAACAAACAAACAAAAACAAAAACAAAAAAAAGTTTTGTGAGATGGCTCAGCAGGTAAAGGCACTTGCCACCAAGCCTGATGGCCTGAGTTTAATTCTGAAACTCACATAGGGGAAGGAGAGAGTCAACAACGCCCACAAGTTGTCTTCATGCCCACACAGACACACACACACAAGAAAAAAGCAAACAAGAAATTTTGCTGTTATAAAAAAGAAAATTATGAAACATGAAAAAAATTACCAAAAAAAAAGATTTGATTGGATTGAAATCAACGCTAAAATAGAATCCACTTGTTATTTTTTAAACATATATAAGTATAGCTAGATTTAGAAATGACTATAGTTACAGAAGTGTGTATGTTTATGCCTGTTTGTGCATATGTGTGTGTGTGTTTCCTAGATCTACACACTGGGAGAGGGCCTGGAAGCAATGACACCTCACTCACAATGTGTGGAACCCTGCTATGACTGGATCAGGCCAGACCCTCGTTGCTGCCTGACTTGAGCTACAGAGCCCTGAGCCCCTTGCTGCCATCTAGCCTGGTGCTGGCAGCCTAGCCTGAAAGAGCAGAACACTTATTTGTGGAGAAATCTTTTCTTTCTCCCTACACTCCCCAGCTTGACCAGAGATCTTTTGCCACAAAATCCCGGTTCTGGGTTTTATCTGTTCCTGCCGAGAAACCGACTATGATTGGACCTTCTGGTCCAGCAACGTGCAGTGACATCCAGGCCTTTCGGCTAGTGAAACACAGAACGACAACAATGAACACATTAAGGAGCCAGTTCCTGGTTTCTAAATACCATCTTCTACTGAAAGGAAAGGAGGCAAGTTGGAGAAAGAGAGGAGTTAGAGAAAGGTAAGCCTGGCTATATTAATTACCATGCTGAAAAAACTTGCTGAGAATAATGGGGAAATGTCAGAAGCATTAAGAATTCACCTGAGGAACCCCTGCACAGAGGTAGCCTATGGCAGTTCAGTGTCCAAGTAGGTTCCTTAGTAATGGGGACAGGGACTGTCTCTGACATGATTGGCTTGCTCCTTGATCACCTCTCCCTAAGGGGAGAGCAGCCTTACCAGGCCACAGAAGAAGACAATGCAGCCACTCCTGATGAGACCTAATAGACTAGGATCAGAGGGAAGGGGAGGAGGACCTCCCTTTTCAGTGGACTGGGAGAGGAACACTGGTGGGGAAGAGGGAGGGTGGGATTGGGAGGGGAGGAAGGAGGGAGGTACAGGGGGGATACAAAGTGAATAACTGTAATTAATAAAAATAAAAATAATTAACTAAAAAATTATTTTAAAAAAAGAATTCATCTGAATGGGCTTGACCCACCATGTCTGAAACAATCTGAACATAAAAAGAATCACAATAGAATGCCACCTGCAGAATAAAACAGGGTTCCTTACTGAAATGAATATATAAACAAACACAAAAATAAAAAAATCCATTTAGTTCAGAGGGTTGCCAACTAATAAGAGGAGATGCATGATGGAAATAGAAAAATCATTTGGAAACTGTCACGCTCATGTTTGATTCCAGCAGGAGGTTTCAACAGAAACCACGATTGGTAGGTGGATGTTTAATCAAAACAGGAATATAACCCCCACAAAACAACAACCCATTTTAAAGGGAGAACCGGAAACTTCATATAGGAGAAATCCGATACCAAGATGAACAGCTCCAGTATCTGATGGATATGCCCCATCGTACCCCTGTGTGATTTCCTGAGAAGAGCATTTTGCCAATTCTGTGGCATTCTTTTGCATCACAGACCATGCCTAGTCATGAGAAGACACCAGACAGATCAGGAGCATCCAACACAATACAAGGCCTGCAAAAAAGTTGAAAAGTGAAATGTCTGTAATACCATTCCTTGGGATGACAAGGCAAAAGCACCAGTTCAAGGCCAGCCTGGACTACATAGCAACTATTCCAGATTAAAGAAAACTGAAGAGGCCCAAGAACTGTGCAGCATGTGTTTCTGTGTATGATACTGGTCCAGAAAGGAAAAAGGGACACAGCCTGAAATTCCCTCAAGGAGTTGGTGGGTTAGACAGTAGTCACATGTGCAGTTCATTCCCTGACCTAGAGGTTTGCATGGTGGATATGAAGATTATATACGTCTAGCTGTGTAAAAAGTTAACAACACCTTGACAAGGAACCAAGCTCATCACTTCACATAGCAAAATAGATGATTATATGTGGCTGGTCCTTCATTTTCGATGTGGTGCCAGTCTAGTAAACTCATCCTAAGCTGAAACCTTGTGAGCTGGAAGTGTGCTCCATCCAAAGAGCCTCCCCAACGCCACACTTAGCAGCCCAGCACACAAGAGCGCTCGCTGTTCTCCTTGAGATCAAGTGACTGTGTGGGAGTGAGAGCTCATTGCCGTGTCCCAGCATCATGAGACAGTACTCTACCCTGTAGAGCTAGCTCGGGAAAAGAAGACAATCCAACAGTCTAACTGAATTTGTTGACTTTGGAAAAGCCATACAAATGTTTAAGTCAAATCACAAGTTGGGGAGGGTATCTATACAAAACACTCGCTTTAAACTCCATGCCAGGGATCTAGCCAGCAACCTCCATTTCCCCTTACCTTTAGGCCTACCTTTAAGAATTTATGTTCAAGCAGAAAGACACACACAGTATATACTCACTCATATAGACATATAATATAGGATAAACCTACTAAAATCTGTACATCCCAAGAAACTAATCAAGAGGGAGGACCCTGACTAAAATGCTGAATCCCGAAAGCCAAAGAGGATGGATATCAGAAGGAGAAAAGAGGGAACAAGTTAGGAACCTGCCACAGAGGGCCTCTGAAAGGCTCTGCCCTGCAGACTATCAAAGCAGATCCTGAGACTTATGGCCAACTGTTGGGCAGAGTGCATGGAATCTTATGTAAGAAGTGGGAAATAGTAAGATCTGGAGAGGACAGGAGCCCCACAAGGAGAGCAACAGAACCAGGAAATTTGAACACAGGGGTCTTCCCAGAGACTCATACTCCAACCAAGTACCATGCATGGAGATAACCTAGAATCCCTGCACAGATGTAGCCCATGGCAGTTCAGTGTCCAAATGGGTTCCATAGTAATGGTAAGAGGGACTGCTTCTGACATGAACTGATTGGCCTGCTCTTTGATCACCTCCCCCTGAGAGGGGAGCAGCCTTACCAGGCCACAGAAGAAGACAATGCAGCCACTCCTGATGAGATCTGATAGACTAAGATCAGAAGGAAGGAGAAGAGGACCTCCCCTATCAGTGGACTTGGGGAGGGGCATGTGTGAAGAAGGGGGAAGAAAAGTGGGATTAGGAGGGGAGGAGGGAGGGGTTTATGGGGGGGATACAAAGTGAATAAAGTGTAATTAATAAAAGTTTAAAAAAATTAAGAAAAACTAAAAAAGAAAATAAGAATTTATGTTCTTCCTGGCCCACTACATTCTCTTTCAAACTTCAAGGGCTTCTGGTTCGCTGGGGATTAAGGTTCTGTTCTGTCTTGAAGCACTCTTCCATTAGGTATGGGTTGGGATTTTTTTTTGTTTTGTCTTGTTTACAGGAAAGATGTATGCGAGCCCATTTTCTGTAAGATCTGTCAGAGCCTCGGTGGTACCCTGCTGCCTGAGCAGTCGTTCGTCTCCAAGGCAGTGTTCTGAGACTAGTTGCTTGTATAAGTTCAACATGTGTTTCTTAGCAGACATTTCTTAGTGTAAGCTGGGATAGCCCACCTGTGCGCATATCATGCATTTGGAGCATAGCAACACTTGAAAGTACAGCTACTGTTTGGCTTGTATGTGTGCGGAGAGCAACACATCCTTGACACTGAAGAAGCCACTCACCTGCTGACTTTGTTTACCCCGTCATTCATGCATAGAGCCTCCAGGCTTTCCTTAGGAGGAGGCACCAAGACGTAACATTTGCCTCTGTCTTGGAGGCTTCAGGTAGGAGTAAATGAGGCCTTGTTGAGAAGAGTCAGTTGTCCACTAAAGAGGTAGTGGGGTGGACTGGAGAGATAGCTCAGCGGTTAAGAGCACTGTCTGCTCTTCCAGAGGACTGGGGTTCAATTCCCAGCACCCACATGGCATCACGCAACTGTCTGTATGTATATCCAATTCCAGAGAATTCAACACCCTCACGCCAATACACATGAAAAATAAAATTTAAAGTGGGGCTTTCCTTGGAGGCCTAGGAAGCATAGAGATGTGAAAAAACATACTAGGTAACAAAGTAAATAAGCCCTGTATAAGTCCTGTTGGAGAGTTGGGTGGAGGAGGGTGATGGAGGAAGATAGAAGGAAGAGACTAGAAAGAGTTGGGGCTGGGCAGAGGATAGAAATAAAATGAGACAAATTCTAAAGAATCTTTACTTTTCCTTAAAGCAAGGTCCAGAGGATTTTAGAAAAAAATAAATATCTGATTTGCAGGTATAATATTGTCTTTGGCCAGGTGCAGTGGTGCATGCCTGTAATCTCAGCACTCAGTGAGGCAGAGGCAGGTGGATCTCTGTGAATTCAAGGCAGCCTGGGCTACAAAGTAAGTCCAGGACAGCCAAGGCTACACAGAGAAACCCTGTCCCGGAAAAATAAAAAAAAAAAAAGAAAAAGAAAGAAAGAAAAAAAAAAAAGGTGTCTTTGTTGCTGACCTGAAGTTGGATTATACAGCGAAGACCCAGAACCAGGAACAAGCTGAAGAGGACCCAATGAGACGAGAGGGCAGATGTACAAGGGAAAGTCAGGCTCCACATCAGATGTAGACTGGGCAGGTCCTCAAGGACAATTAAATGCCGAAATGAAGGTAGAGGTAGACAGAGGCAGAACCAAAATGTAAAAACTGAACATCAGTCTCTCCACTTAGGAACTGTATCTCCATTCACAAGAAAACCACTTGCCACTTAGTGGACCATACTCAAAGAATGTCTATCCTATAGTGAAACTCCAGGTCAACACGATGAGAAAGTTGGTAAGATCTTCCCAGCACCCCTCAAACCACATTACAGAAGCCATCACTAAAACCTCTTAGTACAGAGTGTCTCCTGTTGAAAGTTCACCTTCATTCCCAAGCACCTAGTCCACACCAGGCATAAAAGGACTGCAAGAAATCTTGAGCTCTGTGGTGGTCAGTTTTAATTGTCGCCTTAACACAATCTAGTATTGGGAAGAGAGCCTCGGTGAAGGATTTTTTTCAGGAATGTCTCTGTGGGCTTATCTCGATTATTGTAAATGATGTGGAAGACACAGTCCATTGTGGGTGGTACCATTCCCTGTGTTTGGCTCATGGACAGTACACAAGTGGAGAAAATGAACTGAGTTGTAAGTATGTATGACTGTGGGTGTGATGCGACTTGCTTTCTCATTAAGTTCATTGCTGCCTTGACTTTCCTGCTATGGTGGATTGTAAGCTGGAATTGTGAACTTAAAATAAACCCTTTCACAGCTAAGCTGCTTTTCGCAGAGCACTTTGTCCCAGCAACGGAAATAAAACTATGACAATCTCTTAGCAAGGAGCTATGAGAACGACAAATGTCACGGGTGTGATGAGAGAGCTCTGGAGTCACAGAGTTCACATCCATGTCCCTCATCTGCTAGCTTTATGACCTTGAGCAACTATTTGACCTTTCTAAGACCTTCATCCATCATGCACTGAACAGGAGTTCATACCAACCACCTCCTGGGTAGCTATGAGCCTTGATTTAAACGAGATAGTCGTTCTAAACGTTGATGCCCCTTCTGGCATCCCTGCTCCCTCAAATTATTTGAAGCTTCAACATCCATCGATCATTCTCATTGCCTCTGCTATTTATCTCAGTGTCCCAGTTCACTCAGAAAAGCCTAATTTTCTTCCTGTTCATGCTCTATTAGCTGCTCTGACAACTTCAGATTATGAAGAGCCACCATTTGGCCAAGGGAAGACACCGGGACCCTGTCGGCGATATACCTGCAGGGGGCAGCATCAGGCAGTGGAAGGCAATGTCAGGGCTCCCTGAACCCTCAAGGTTGGTTGGGAGGACCAGAAGCCAGCTGACAAATGCACCGTTTTATTCCAAGTGGGTCTCCAGGTAGTCTCAGGTCTTTGATACACAAAGAGAACAAAGGGTGGTATTTGTTTGGTTTGGTTTGGTTTGGTTTGGTTTGGTTTGGTTTTTAAGCAATATCTGCCCAGGCAGCCCAGCTGGATTTCCCTAAAGCCTCAGAATAGACAGCTGTTCGCTTTCTTTACAGTGGTCTCCCACGAACCCATCCTTTTTGCAGTTACTTTCCTAACCACCAGGTAGTGGGAGAGCCCTTGACCAAAGAACAATGAGGGGGTGCTTAGCATTTCCCCACTCGGCCCAGTGGGACACAGCCCCTGAAGTAAATGCTTAATATTGGGGGGGGGGGGAAAGATGTGAAACTGGAAAACTAGAGAAATGGGACATACATTTTCATATGTATAAAAAACACATACTGTTTTTATATATATATATATAATTTTTTTTTTATTTTGTGTGCATTGGTGTGAGGGTGTCAGATCCACTGATCTGGAGTTACAGACAACTATGAGCTGTCATGTGGGTACTGAGAATTGAACCCGGGTCCTCTGGAAGAGCAGACAGTGTTCTTAACCACTGAGCCATCTCTCCAGCCCCTCAGGTGCTATTTTTAAGAGGGCATGATAGTTCTGTGTCCCGGAAATCCACCAGTCGTAAGATAATAGTCTATGATGTGTGCATCTATTCTTATGGGAGAACGAGGACACAAAATGGTTAAAATCATCAGAATGGGCTGCAGGTGTCGATCTGTCAGTAAACTGCTTGCCTTGCCTGTTCCCACTCGAGGGTTCTCTCCCCAGCCCTCCCGTAGAGACAAGAGGATTACAAGTTCAAAGTCATCCCTAGTCACACAGCAAGTCCATACCAATCTGAAAGACATGAGACCATCAAAAGAGAAAGCATCATCAAGACTTTCCCAGAATTCCAGCACACAGGATCATGGTAGCAACAAGGATGAGAGAGCAGGAATCTGAGGAAGGAAACTGCTACCAGAGGTAGCATTAAGTGGCCTACGCAGAGGACAAACACAGACTTCTCTGACAGAGCTTCAGGCCTCTGTGCCAGTGAGGGACTTTTGTCACTCACTCTCCTTTTGACTTTGCCTGGGGAGGGGAACCGCTCTATCACCATGACATCATCACCTTCCAAGAACCACTGAGTCAGCTGCTGAGGCCC
Source organism: Psammomys obesus (assembly GCF_907164565.1). Taxonomy (NCBI): domain Eukaryota; kingdom Metazoa; phylum Chordata; class Mammalia; order Rodentia; family Muridae; genus Psammomys; species Psammomys obesus. The sequence goes on along the minus strand of NW_026596057.1, from coordinate 14,814,590 downwards.
CAGGCTGGACTCACTTCCTCCAGCCAGCAGGCGGGGGAGGGGGCAGGAGCAGGGCTGTGGGCCTTTTCTCATCACTCCCCACCCCTGCCCCCCACCCCCACCCCATGCAGTGTGGATCAGCTTCACACCCACGGGCCACCGGCTCAGCGGTGTGGAGCTGCCTGCGTTCTCCCTCACTCACCTTCTCCCCAGTGAAGTGCCAAGTGTCCTGAGGAGAGGCAGAAACCTTTCTTACCTCCTTGTGAACAAGGAGTTGGTTCAAAGGCAGGGAAAGGTTAGTATGGAAGAATTGGGAAAGGGTTTAAACCAGATGAAGCTGAGGCCAGGAGAATACATGCAGGAGGCTAAGGCTGAGACAAATTGAAACCTTCAATTGTGACCACTTCACAGCCACAAGCTGGTCCAGATCTGATGTCACCTACAGTCACAAGGGGTAGGCAGGTCAGTCTAGGACCACTCCCTTCACTAAAGAGGGTGAACATCTCCACAGCTCAACTCAACCAATGACTAGACACTCAAGGACTGAAGAAGAGGGGACCATCTGTGGCCCTAGGTGATAACTTCCTCCTGCCTCTCTTCTCCCACTAAGTTCTGAGTGCCCTCCCCCACTCGGACCTTCCTCTTCTCTTAAGACAACTCAAGGTAGAGCCCATCTGCCCCACATCGGCACCCGTCTCTCCTTGGCATTGAACTCAATGTTCTCTCACGCTATCCGCTGGTCTGATGAAAAAGAAAACAAGCCAGTGGGTAGTAACGTGGTTTTATAGCATGTTGACGGTCCTCTCCTCCTCACCCGATCTGCCACGTCTTACCCTTTTTTTATGTTGACGCTCTCGATGCTAACCTAACCCTGCACAAACATCTCCATCCTACAAGGGAGAACACCGTGATCTGAAAGGTGAAGGAAGTTGTCCAGGGCACACAGCTGGTGAGTGGTAGAGCCAGTCTGAAAGCCAGCTCCAAGAAGGGAGGTCTTTTCACATGGGCGCTCTGACTCAAAGCCAGAACCTCCTCTGCCTCTGAGTCAGCAATGGGTAAAATTAGAATTTCACTCGGCAATCACCAAGTCTTAAGGTGAGGGTAAGTGGGTTGGGGACTTGAAGGTTGTCCAGGTTTGTGACCAAAACAGATGTCCAAGTCTCCTACACAGCATCCTGGCTTCTGCTTGGAGGTATAAAATCCAGGAAGTCTCCTGGTTCGGCATGTGCCAGCTTCAGATCGGTAGACAGCTTGCCAGAACTAGCGATTAAATGTCTGTATATCATCCATGCATCGTATCTGCTCTTGGGTTACATGAAGAACCTGTGTCGCCCTGAATGCCTTTTCCCTAGACTGTATTCTCAGGTCTCTCTATTTACTCCTTTGTGAATTTTTCTCACCACTCTGATCTGTGTGGGCTCTCTTTCATTTGTTCCATCTCAAAGTGAGACTTCAGTGAGGTACGATAAGCTGATAAAATAGAGCCAACCAGCTCAGAGGGGCACGGACCAGACCATACACCATACCAGACATATATAGCATACTCTCTATATGCTGCGGGATTGTTTGACCTTATCATGAATAAAAACCCTTAAATGCCTGTCTCGTGTGCTGTCCCTGAGCCACATTCTCTCCTGTGGCTTGTCCAGCTGGGTTTGGGACACACATGACTTGTTCTCAGCATGCAGACAATGCCTAACAAATGCTGCTGGCTAGCTCACTGCTCCCTGTCACCAGACTCCTAGAGCTCAGCCCTATCCTCCCTCTGGGCCCAGCTCTGGATCTCCACTCTGAAATGCTGCCAAGGGCTCCCCCTGGCCCAGTAAGCTCACAACACACTCCACACTTCAGGAAACACTTGGAAAGTTTACTCTCATGTAAGCTGTGTGGGTGCAAGGGCCACTGTCACAAACCCTTTTCCTGCTGAAACGGGATTTGCTTGTGTTTTTACAGCGCTAGGCTGCCATGGAAAGACATCAGCAAGGGAGTCACAGAGACCCATATGTGAAGTGGAGCAAAGCCCCTCAAACTCCCTACTTCCACTGAGGGGCTGTTTCTGATCCCTTGACTCCCTTGACATTCCACCCTGAGGCACAGCAGAGTGTGGGGCATGTGGCACCTTCCTCTGCCTCCTCATGCCTTCTGTGCCTCCTGCGAGGCGGTACACAGACAGCATCCGGCAGTCTCCTCTTCCATCCTCAGGGCCGGAGCTTCTTTCTTCCTGAATCTTTCATTCCTAGCACTGCAGCTGAACACATCGCTCTATGCTCGCATGCCCAGGCTGCACTTTTAGATAGAGACAAAGGATCTCCTTGAAATATAGGAAGTCTTCTCTCTCTCAGCAGCCAGACTCTGAGAACACTGAGCATTCACTAGCGATGGGGCGGGCAGGGTGGGAGGGGAGCTTGCAATGCAGAGCTGAGCAAGACCTCTTTGTTCTAGACTGTCTGGGGCTGTCCTGAAACCACAGGCCCATTGAATCAGCGAACTAGGAGCAACTTGACTCCTGAGAGTGAAAACGTATTGTTTTCATATCTCAGAAGTAATTTCACTTCTTTCAAATCATTTCCCAAGACAGAATCTACAAGGGCTCTCTCTGATGCTTCTGCCTCTCGCCCATTCATTCCTCATTGTCACCGCTAGACCCTCCACACAGCTGAATTCTTTCTCTTCTAGAGCTCTACTTGTCTGTTCAGGAATGCACTCCCAAGCTAGCTGTTGGGATTCCGTTTTATTGATTTGTCATCCCATCTTGTGGCAGCAAGGTCACACCACGGAAGTGTGCTGGCATCTGCTCATGTCCCTATGCTTTCCACCCAGGCATTAATTAGCATATGTGAATGACAACGAATTTACAGTTCTTTTCATGCTAGCTACTTCACTAGTGTTCCATCCTCCTAATATGGGTACAAAAGTGGGATGTTGGTTTGGAACAGAATCTAGTCCAGGGTAGCCACTTTAGAAAGAAATATCAAGGAGGACTCTTCTACAGCGGGGCCTAAGGGTCACACTGATGCCTGCCAAATGAAAAGAGATAGAGCAGGGAAAGCATTCCAGACGCAGAAAGAAGCCAGAGCAGCAACCCAGAGCCAGGGTCTTAACGGGATATCCTCATCAGCCAGGGCCATGTGGGTGAGAAAAGAGAAGGCCGGAGGGACAAGGGAGGCCAGCATTAGAACAGGAGCTGGCTCCCACTCTCCAGGTGGCGGCGACAGGAACTGGGGAGTATTTCAAAGCTCAGTTTGGCTACCACTGGAAGATGGAACTGGGTAAGAGCAGGGAGTAAAGAGACCTGCTAGATGGTGGTGCCACACCCCATTAATCCCAGCACCCCAGAGGCAGAGGGAGGAGGATCTCTGAGTTCCAGGCCAGCCTCATCTACAGAGTGACCTTCAGAACAGTCAGGGCTACACAGAGAAACCCTGTCTTGAGGTGGAAAACAAAAGAAAATAACAGCAACACCAGAAATCAAAACAAAAACAAAAAATGATAGGAGAAAAAAAAGCTCCTCAGGTGACTGACTGCTCTCGCCTGAGTGACCGTGATGGTAGGTGTTGAGAAAGAAGACAGAAGGCACTGGGAGGGCGTCTGTACACTCTGCGGGGAGGTGGCCTGTATGTGGAAGCATTATCAGAGCATTGTCATGAGAATTTATAGGAAGATCCGTGAGGGAGCATTTCACACTGGGGTCACAAACTAATCCTGGGGAGGAGGGGGTCCAGAAGTCCACAGAAGCCCAGGAAACGCTTTGCTAATGTGTCTTTGCTGTACATCTGTATGACTGTGTGTGTGCATATGCTAGCCACACACATGCCTATGGGGTGTGTGTGTGTGTGTGTGTGTGTGTGTGTGTGTGTGTGTGTGCGCGTGCACATGCATAGGATTTGGAGGAAAGCCTAAAAGCTTCCAGAAAAATCCAGCAGGGGTGGGGATGGAAAGAGGCAGAGGCCTTGCCAAGTACTAACAACCTGAAAATTAAAGAAAGCTGTGCCTCTGGCCATGACTTCATCGCTCCCCTACCTTACACTATCCAGTAGTGCACTCCCCGGTCATAACAAAGGAACAGTGAAAATCAGCTGCACGGTGAAGCAGAATGGCTGCTCCTATCGTTTGATCATAAACCTGAGGTTCTGAGCCACGGAGGAGCATTGCTGGGTTAACCTCAGACTGTTGCTTCTTCTATTTGTGACAGGAATTGGGTGAAGGGGGTTCCAGTTCCTACCTAGTGACATATAAATAAACACTTGGATAACAATGCACACGTCACTCCGCCCTGTCCGGCGGTGGGGGGAGGGGACCAGTTCCCTTTTCGCTTATCACCCTGTCACGGATCAGACTTTTCTTACAAATCCGTGGCTCTGATGTTAACCATGTTCAGATGTGGCCAGCTATGACACTTTGATGTGTGTTTTATCTTATAGTTCAGTTTCTGTGCCAACTGGAGAAGAATGGACCAGAGAAGCCAGGACAGGAAGTATTCTAAGGGAGTATGCTAGAGAAAGCCATACCTATTCATGAGCAAGGACTGAAGAAATAATATACTAGAGTGGAGGGTGAAAACAAGTTGTTTTTAAAGCCTTACTACTGTAACCTGAGGCTTCCCAGACCCTGCCAGTCTAAGAGCGAGAACAATAGAAGCCCGTATTCAGCTCCTTCTAAATCAGCCCCTGCCAAACCCCACCCAGTATTTCTGGAAGTCCCCAGAGAAGGCAGTAGTCATAGCTCAGACATATGGGGACTCCAAAGACAGCTAATGGTATGTGCCAGCAACTAGAAAGACAGCTCAGCAGTTAAGAGCACTGGCTGTTCTTTCAGAGGACTCGGGTTCGATTCCTAGCACCCACATGGCGGCTCATAACAATCTATATATGATTGTACTTCCAGGGGATCCAGCACCCTCTTCTAGAGGGGAGGGCCCGCCCCCTACTCTAAACTTCTCCAGCCATGGACCAGGGATGCCCATCCCCTAGTTGCTCTTTCCTATGTGATCCTGCCATTTTGGCTACATTAGTCCTTTTACCCTTTTTCTCTTTTGGCCTCTTGGTCCCCTGGTCTCCTGGCTTTCCTGTTTCCTGTCCCCCTCTCCTCACAATGGCCTGACTATGCTCTCCCTCGTATCTATAATAAACTTTCTCCTCCACCATACCTGGGAGCACTCATGTCCTCCTTTTTATTTCTCTTCCTAATTTACCCACCACCCCTGCCACCACCCTCAGGAGGTCAATATTCATCTGTGCTCGCAGGAGATCTTTCCCTCCCTGACACTGACCAAACCCACTACATCTTGCTGTAAAAGCCAAGCACTCCTCTCAAGGATCAAGTTGGTCTTCAAGCCTATGGGCTCCTGGCCAGCCTTCCCACCAGACATGCCCAGGCATGTCTTTCTCATTCATAACTGACACTGGACTGTTGCCAAACACTGGACATAAGCAGAGACACATAGACAGACAAACACCACAATACTCTTGACATTTTCTGCCCCCCCCCACCCCCTCCTAAAAGGGTGACCACCACCAGACACCCCTCACTACCACCACCACCACCAGCTTAGAAGATCAAAGTGCAGAAGAGATTGGTTCCCAGAAGGGATGGCAATTTAATGCATAAGACTGCCAGGGACTCTGAGATTGTCAAAGATCCTCTGGAAATGTCACCATTAAAAGCCAAAGAGATGCAGGATCTGGGATAAAGCCAGGTAAACTTGGGGGAAAGATGGTGGGGGAAGACGGGCATGGTGGTGGCTCACGTCTGTAACTGAAGCGTTCAAGAGGCAGTAGCAGTTTTGGATCACTGCCAGTTCCAGGCCAGCCTGGTCTGCATAGTAAGACTTTTCTCTCTTGAGAAAAAAAAAAAAATGGTGGGAGACACAAGGCTTGGGGTAGCTGACAAAGGAAAGATAGGTATGACACAGTAGTCTCCGCCACTTCGTATACACAAAGCACCCATGGAAGGTCTCACAATGTCACTACAAAGCCAGAAGAAAATTTGAGGCACCGTTGGCCAACCTGCGGTTCAGAGGGCGGCCTGCCATGTGGTGAGTGTCCTTTCACAGGCCTCCAGTCTTCTGGGGAATCACACTTTGCTCACTTACTGAGTGCTGGGGCCTTCGGACCCGGGGTTTTGCAGCTCTGCTCATCACTCCTTTGCGTATGTGTTGGCGCACAGGCCAGGGGGTACAGGGAATGCTAGGAGCCAAGTGAACATCCTGGGAGTGACCCCTGAGCCTTGCAGAGGATCATTGGGGCATTCTGATAGTCTTCATTGGCAACACCTAGGACACATACCTCTGGATATGTCTGTGAGAGTGTTTCCAGACACTGAGGAGGGGAAATCCTACCCAGAATGGGGGAGGCACCATCCTGTGGTGAGGGCTTGTAACTGAACGAAAGTGGGGAAAGGAAGAAGCCAGCAAGGGCCCACACTCGCCTTCTCTGCATCCTGATTGTGCACCCAGTGTGACGGGCTTCACTCTTATGCTACCACACCTTCCCCACCACAGTGGAGGGTATCCTCTCACACAATGAGGTTAAAAAATAAAAAATAAAAAATGTCCACCTTACATTACTTTGTTTAAGATTTACTTTTTATTATTTATGCAGTATTCTGCTTACAGGCCAGAAGAGGACACCAGATCTTGTTATAGATGGTTTATGAGCCACCATGTGATTGCTGGGAATTGAACTCAGGACCTTCGGAAGAACAGCCAATGCTCTTAGCCTCTGAGCCATCTCTCCAGTCCTGGTTGTCCTGGACTATATAGACCAGGCTGGCCTCAAACTCACAGAGCTCTGCTTGCCTCCACCTCCCCAAGTGCTGGGATTAAAGGCGAGTGCCACGTCTGGCTCTTAAATTACTTTGATTAGGATTTTTGACACAGCAACAAGAAGAGGAACTTAATATAAGTGAGGAAGACATTCCAGGAGAGGAAACGTAAGTTGCGAGGACATTTTGAGTGTGGGGTCTCCAGGATGCAGAAACTCATGAAGGGAGATGTGAATGGCATGGGAAAGTAGGGCCTGCAGTACCGAGTAAAGCCGCTCCCACCCGAGGCTGCAGCAGAGTCTGGAGTGCTCCTGTATCCTGCAGGAGAAGCCTGCTGTCTCGCCCGCAGGATGGGGACAAGGATGACACCGATATCAAGGAAAGACGCAGAGGCTCGTTCAAGGCGGCGGCCAAGAACGGAGAGGTGGGGAAGGAGCAGAAGCAGAATGCAGTGCTTCCAGAGAGGAAGCGGGGCACTCAGACGCAGGCAAACTAACCCTAGAGAACGCTGCTCTTCCCCGCCTGCCGCTCCGCACTGAACTCCAGTCCTTGCTCCACGGAAGACCAACCAGCCATTAAGGAGGCAACAGTCTGAAGACACAGCAGAGGGGACCCGTGATGTCTAGCCTGCACCTGTCCCACTTTGCTTTCTATTGCTATGATGAGCGCAATGGTGAGATGAAGCTTTGGAGGAGGAAAGGGTTTACATGGCTTACACTTCCACATCACAGCACGTGGTTGAGGGAAGTCAGAGCAGGAACCTGGAGGCAGAAACTGAAGCAGAGGTTACTGAGAAATACTGCTTACCTGCCTGCTCTCCCAGCTTCCTTTCAGCTGCCTCTCCTGTAACCTCCCAGGACCATCTGCCCAGGGTTGGCTGTAGCGCCCCGTAGTGGGCTGGGTCCTCGCACATTAATAACTAAAGAAAATGGGACTCACCTGCAGCCCAATCTGATGTCCCCCTTCCCAGATGGCCCTAGTTTGTGTCAAATTCACACACACACACACACACACACACACACACTCACACATCTTCGCCAACACAGCAGCGTGCTCAGCATCATAGGGAGGTCTTTATAGTCTGCTAGTACTCAAACTTTTTCTTCAGACCCAGCAAATCAGAACCTCAGACGGTGGGTGGAGCCTGATGGCTGCATTGTTTTATGATTTTATGGTATGGTATGGTATGGTTCTAAGACATCCCCCAATTAAGTCCCAAGGAGGCAGGCATTTTTGAACACCTAGTCCCCTTAAAAAAAATGTCCTTCTGGCACCATGGTGGATGAACCCTCTCCTTTAGGACTTTTCTCCTGGTGTTCCTGTGGCCCACAACAGTCCCTTTCCCCTTCTTGGACAGTTTTTGGCTTTGATTTTTCCTTAGTTGAGACATTACTTCCTCTGGAATGCTGCCTGAAGTTCCTAAAACCTGAGGTATACTTCCTCCTGTAGTCTGTTTAGCACCACTACTGTCAGCATTGTCCTAACCCTTGCTCTGTCAGGGCTATGGTCACATCAGCCTAACTGTCACACTCACTGGTTGAAAAGACTGAATAAGTGAATCTTATTCCCATTATAATTTGTTTCTTCATAGAACTGTTTCTCTCACCTAAAAATCTGAATTAACTCAGTTCTAAAATTTAAACTCACATTATGTTTGACCCTGTGGAATGATTAAAAGGTCCAGAATTGGTGAATGGGGCCCAGGAGTCATCAGTATCCCTTCTCAGGAGAAGGATGAATGTAATGGGTCTCTGCTTTCTCCCAGGCAGAGCTTTGCCAGGCCTCGTGAGCCGAAATGTCTCCCTGGTCCCACGGCTGGGCTCTAACTCTGCCACTGGTGTCAGGGTAGTGCTGTAAAGGATAAAGGAGTCATCCTTGGGGAAGATGGAATAGGCCTTACCAGGTCTATGTGAAGAGTCACCCTGGCAGCCTCTATGAAAATGCTGTAACTATGTCTTCCATGAAGGTCTGAAGGACAAACATGGGGGAGGGAGGCTGGCTGGCAAGGTGGCATAGTCTTTGTTGCCTTTAAGCACCAGCTGATGACAACCCCACAGCTCCCAAAACACTCAGGCTTCTGAGGCTGTCATGAGAAAGCCAAGCATTGTTGAGGGTAGGTATATTCTAATGCTAATTACTGGCCCCCAAGATCTGGCTGCTTCCCAGATGAGTGCATTCTCAAGCACACCAATATTCTCTGACTGCTTAAATAAAGTAGCTGACAGCCTGTAACTGGGCAGAAGAGCAGTAGGTGGAGCTTAGGGTCACATGGGAACTATGAGGCGAGGGAGCGAGAGGAAGAGATGTAGCAGGAGGAGAGGAAGCTAGAGAGAAGGAAGTTGCTATGTGGTAGTATGGGGCATGAGAATGGCGCCATGAGGACTGGCCTGATGGAACAGGATCAGCCCAGGCAGGAACAATTTTGGCAGGTGTGTAGCTGGGAAATAGCAAAATAACTTAAGGGTTGATTCCTGCCCAGTTATGGTGCCTTAAAGCTTTTGTAACTCTAAAAAGGTCTCTGCCTTGATTATTGGGGAACTAGCTAGGGTAGAGAAGCCCTCTAGAGTCTAATAACCTTTCCACAACAAAGCATCCTAAACAGTGATCCAGCCCCTCAGGGACAGTGAGGCCACCAAACACCCTCCTCATGAAGACTTGAGGGATCCCTGCTGCTAGATGTCCAGCCACCAATGTGTGCTCTCAAACTGAATCTGCTCCCCTTCTTCCCCTTCCTGTCCCCTCCTCTGCCCAAAACACCTCCTGCCAGTCACTTCCCCATTTCTATAAATAGTCCCCCATCCTCCCAGCCAACTTCAGTCACTTTTCATTCCTCCCACTCACCCCAGTCTACCAATGTCTCTGTGGTTGTGTCCTCGCACACCCTCCGCAGCGCCCTTCTTCCTCAGCCCTGATGCCCTCTTTCATGGTCCCGCTCCCCAGCCACCACCAGGGGAGCTTCAAACGTGTGCCTCCCTTCATCCATGCTTTCGTTGGATCTCACCCTTACAGAAGAAAACAGAACCACAAAATAGCCCCCAGACGGCTTGGACTTGCAAGCCTCTCTCCAGGTTCTGTGCTCTGCTCACATTCTGAAACAGGCCCCATGCTGTGTGTGTGTGTGTGTCTGTCTGTCTGTCTATGGGTCGTGTGTGTATGTCTATGTGTGTGTGTGTGTGTGTGTGTTTGTGTCTGTCTGTGTGTCTATGTGTCTATGTCTGTGTGTGTGTCTATGTTTGTGAATGTCTATGTGTGTGTGTGTTTGTGTGTCTGTTTCTATATTTGTGTGTGTCTATGTGTGTCTGTGTATGTCTCTGTGTGTGGGTGTCTGTGTCTATGTGTCTATGTCTGTGTGTGTGTGTGTGTGTGTGTGTGTGTGTGTGCACATGCCCAAACAAGGAAATCAGAAGAGGACCTCAGGTGTCCTGCTCTACCACTCTGTGTAACTCCTGTAAGAAAGGCCTTTACTGTACATAAAGCTAGAGCTAGGCTGGCAGTAGCAGGCCTCAGCAGTTCTCCTGCCCTGTGCCCTCCCCCAGCTCTGGGGTTTTTCCAGGCTCAGGTGCAGCCATTCCCAGCTTTTGATGTGGGCTCGGATCCAAAATCAGGTCCTCACTCTTGCCCAGTGAGCCATCTCTCCAGCCCAGCCCTGTGCTTCTATGCCTGTTATTTTCTTCCTTTAAAAGAAATGCTTGTCAGCTTTTTAAACACCAGTGTCCTGCTCAGGCTAGAGAGACGTTTTCTCTCCCCCAAGCCCTTTTGAGACAGGGACCCATGTATCTCAGTTTGACCTTGAATTCCCTATGTAGCTGAGGATGACCTAAAACTTCTGATTTTCCTGTCTCCACCTCTCAAGTGCTGGATTTACAGATATATGCTACCACGCCCAATTTATACAGTCCTGGGGAGGGGCTACAAAGACAGGATTTCAGAGTTCATTTTTAGCTCTGGGACTTATCTTGCAGCCATTTCTGACCCTCTCCAGCAGCATCCCAGCACTCATACCCCTCCTTCTATTGCCTTCCCATGAGGCCAGACGAAAGTAGAGCTCTCTGGAAAGCACCCAGCTTTTGTCCTCCCTTGGTGACAGTTTAAAAAGTGGCTGCCATTTACTAGCTTTGTGAGAGGGGGAAAGTGCCTTAGCCTCTCTAGACCATGCTTTTCTCGCTCATGCCTTTCAAGGTGGTTGGCAGGACTAATTGTAACCATCTGTAGTTCAATGCCCAAGTCAGAAGCACTCGATAAATAGCAGTTGATTACGCTCACCTCTGTACCTACCTCAGGTGGCTCAGACAAGCCAGCTGTGAGCCTGTCCGTAGTCACGTCTGAATGGGCATCACCTACCTATTTAGCTCGGCCCCATTTCCAGCTTCCTCTGGTGACCTTAAAGACTTTCCGAGCCACAGCCTGACCTTCCTCAAGGTGAACGTGATTCTGGCAGCAGACACTCCTCCCCACTCACACTGCAGTCCACTTCGAAGCTAGGCAGGCCTGGAACCACAACACACTGGCACCCCCACTCCACCATCAGAGTTACAAAATGTTCCCCCGGAGCTTCCGACCCATGCTCTTCAAGTGACTAAAATGGTGGAAGGAAGAAAGAAACAAAACAAACAACAACAAAAACCTGTGGACTCGGTTGGTGCTAAGCCGGGGAGGGAAGCTTAATTCTGAGTGGGCTCTGAGGATAACATCTTCATGAAGAGATGCTGCCAACCCACAGCCGGTCTGTGCAGCTCCCAAGTGTTTACTGAACATGGAATAGAAGCTCAACCCCAACAGCTCCAGAGAAACACAAAGCCGCCATCTTGTCATCGATGTTTCTTTATGCCACGCCACTGGGAAATCCCAAAGTTTTGGGTCCTTAAGACCCACCCCAGCCCTCAATGCCGTAGGAACCACACCAAAGAGGATGAATGTTTGTCAGGGTGACTTTCTCTCTAGCCCCAGAGACTCCCTCTCAACACTGTGATGGGAACCCAAGCTGGAGCTATGAATGGGGCTCCTGGTACCCCAGACTGCTCCAATGAGTACTTCCTACAGGCCTCTGCCACCTCCTTTACCCTGCGCCTAAACAGGGAAGGACCCCAACCGCCCTCTCTCACTTCCTGTTTCCTCAAGTAGAAAGAGGGCAGCCACATTTCCCTCAGAGACTTGCTTACACCTTTGCCTGCTCCTCCGCTTCACTGTTCTCCTGGGGGGATGGGTGAGACTGTATATGTGTTCCTGGATATAGAGACCAGAGGCCAATGCTGGGTGCCTTCCTCAATCACTCTCCACCTCACATTTTTTTTTTTTTTTTTTTTGAGAAGGGCTCATTCACTGAAGCTGGAGCTCACCAGTGCAGCTAGCCAGTCTAGCCAGGAAGCCCCAAGAATCCTCCTGTTTCTACCTTCCCAGTGCTAGGATTGCAGGTGCATTTAAAGATGCTCAGCTTTTCAGGTGGGTGCTAGGGAGCAAAAGTCATTTCTCCTGCTTATGTGGCAAGCCCTTTACCAACTAAGCCATGTCCCCAGCCCCCTTCATAGACAGCTTTCTGATGACTTTCATCCCTGCTCTGTGCTATGCTTTCTTCTCCACTCAACACTTTCCTTCCAGTTTTGTTCCTGCACCCTGCTCTGTCTTCCTTTCCTTGTATCTCTCCAGACTCTATAGAACACACACACACACACACACACACACACACGTACACACGGGGTGTGGGGGGAGGCAGAGACAGAAAGACAGACAAACAGCGAGCTCCTCGCAGCATCCCTACCCTGCCTGGTCCCTCCTGAGTCTGCCGTGGCTACCTCTTTCCCAGGATTGGCTTTCCTCAAACTTCTCCTCCTCCCACTGGGAAAAAAGCTGGCCATGGCATCCCCTGTCCCCTCCTCTCGTGCCTCCCTGCCTCTGCCACCTCACCCCAGGCACACAAAAGGGGACAGAGGCACCAGATGGCCCAGTGCTAACAGAGGGCTCAGGAAGGCTGCCTCTCACAGAGGCCCTGCTGGGCCTTCAAGCTTGTCCAAGCTGCTGCTGGCCCAGCCGCCCAGCTGGCAGAGGAGCAGGGCACAGGGCCAGTCCTCATCACCAGGCCAGCCCAGGAAAGGGGCCATGCCTGGCAGCTGAAAAGCAAAGGATGCTACCGCATGTCTGAGCTCCAAACATCACAGGCATGGGCCTGGTGACCTGTCAGAACACAGTTCTCCCAAGAGGGTCAAGAGGAGTGGCTGAAGTCCTGTGGCTTCTGTGTGACAGAGGGGTGTCAGGAGAGGCAGGCAGCCCCACGCACACACACAGTAGAAGATGATTTGATGATGCAGTGTATCATTTCCTCACCTAATGAATTTATTCACCTCATCCTACAACAAGCCAGCCAGTAAGGATTGCGAACCCCGTTTTACAAAGAAACTGAGGCTCAGAGGTGTGAAATGACTGCCCCTCGCATTATAGCAGGAGAGCCTGTTGACACAACTTACAGCTTCTTTGCCAGTTAAGATTTTACTAGTCCTGAAGCAGTAATCTAGAGGTTGGCAAACTCCCTGTCAAGAACCTTCGGGAAAGCTTTAGAGTACAGAGGGAAGGCTCCTGCCACTCGTGGCGCACGTCAGTGAGGTCTCTCCATACCATGTGTCCAGGCCTGCCACTGGCGTTCTCCAGATCATTTGAACAGATGCAATCAGCAATACCAGAGGGAAAGATGCCTGTATCCCTCAAAGCCTAAGTTTCCTAGGATAGGAAAGGAAAAAATGGAGAGGCAAGTGGGATTACACATCTGTAATCCTAGCACTTTGGAGGCTGATGCGGGAGGATCATGAGTTCGAGACCAGCCTGTGTTTCATAGGGGATCCTTTCTCAAAAAATAAAAAAAGGAAGAAAAGAGGCAATGATGTTTGATTCCAGCAATGTGCTATATACAGATAGTTGGCATGTCGCCAGCACATTGTAGGTGCCCTGTTGATGTCAGCTCCTTCACTTCCCTCTGGACCTGAGATTCCAGGGTCCACACTCATAGATCACCCTCCCTCTCCTGTTCCACTGACCTTTGATTCATGTCCTAATAAATCTCTGGGCACCCTGTCCCTCGGCCAGCTACCTCCCATACATAGGAGTCAGGACAAACCAGGCCACAAGCCAACGTAGGCTGGGGATTTCCAGGACTGAGACCTCTGCTCTTAGAGCTTTCACAGAAAGGGCTGAGAACTGACCTGCTCCACCCACAGAAGGTCAATATCCAGGCAGGCTGGGTTTCTGGAAGCCTGTCCTTTCTTCCTACTGTCCCTCCTCTTCCTTCCCTGACCCACCAACGGCCTGATGTTGAGAGCACAGAGACCAGATGCCCATAGGACAATGACAGGCTCAACCCTGGGCTGGGGCTTTCCTGCTCTGGGCAAGGCACCGTCACCTCTCAGGCCACCCTCTCCCACAAACATGAGGCACCTGCCAGTTCCTACCTACCACCCACCCAGCTTAGGAAAGCAAGGCAAGTCCTCCAGCTGCAGGCTTCATTGTGACAGAGCCAATTTGAAGTTACCTCCAGGATTAGAATCTTTCCAATTCTAATAAAGAAGAGGGTCCATGAAATGCCTGTTGGGCTGAGCTTCCTTCCCAGGGTACACTCAAACCTGCTTGCTTTCTCCCAAGTAGCGCTATAGTAGCTTGCTATGCTCAAGCAAGCACTGCCTTCCCCACCTCCTTGTCCTGAGAAACAGAGAGCAGGGGCCATTGTCTTCATTTTATCAACAAGGACTCTGTCAGTGAATGATGGGCCCAGAACTCAGTCCCAGGATCCCACTCTAGAGCATTTTCTACCCTGCAATGGCTGCTTCTAATCCTATCTCTGGTCTAGTTGCCCCCTCTTTGTTGCCCTCGTTCAAAGGGGTGCTATCCAAGCCACCACTCTCCTGGGTCACTCTAATAGCCTCCTAGTTGTTCTGCTTGCTCCCAATCAAGGTTCTTGCCACCCATCTTCATACCAGCCAACGAAGCCTTTTCTCCACACCCTGCTGCAGCACAGAGAAGAAAAGCAAACTCCATTGAGCATATGTCAATGAGACTATGTGATCTGGTCCCAGCTTTCACTCCTTCCTCTCCTGTACCTCCCCTCCTCTGCCGCCCTCCTCCCTCCACATACTCTGACCACACCAGCCTCTTCTTCTTCCCTCCAGCCTTCTCTTACCCTGGGATCTTTGTCCCTTGATGTTTCCTTTCTTATCTTGTCAGTCGGCACACTATCTATTTTATTTTCTTCATCGCATGTATATTTATTGTTTATTCAGATATTGGCTGTTTTTTGTTGTCATCATTTATTTCATCTGTCTTCCCTGATCACTGTTAACTGTCACAGGATAATTTGGCCCATTCCTCATGGCACCCTTCTTCCTGGAACAAGCTGGCCAATAGCAGGTGCTCAGTAATGAGCCAGTGGGTGAATAAAAGAACAATGCTGAGGAGACTCAAGTGAAAAGCTGAACACATCAGGAAAGAGTGAAACTGGGCAGTCTGACCTGCTGTGCAAAAGGGCACTGCTGAGCAGCTGTGGGAGAGGGCACCTAAGGTCTGGAGTACAAAGGAGACAGCCAAGGGTTGTCTAAGGACAGAAATCTGTTTGAAAATTACAAGGGTAAAGAGAAAATTGTTGGGGCCTGAGGATGTAGCCCAGTTGATAGGAGTGTCTACCTAGTATGTACAAAACCCTGGTCCTTCCTGGCACCACATAACCCATTGGGCGATACCTGTCATCTCGCCCAAATGGAGGATCAAAAGTTCATGGTTGATGGCACCTACCTACTGAGGTTGAAGCCAGTTTAGGCTACATGCAAACCCATCTTTAGAAAAGTTAGTTCTCGGTGGTGGTTAGCTTTTAATACCACTCAAAGGGGTTCTGCCATGGCTTAACCTGAGTAAACCTTCAAACATCTAGAAAACAGGATATGGAAAGACAAAGGAAACTAAAGGCTGCGGGTTCACAGGAAGGCTGTTCCCTTGCATTTCATTTTAGGTACATGGGTTCACAGGACCCTCAAGGAGGCTGCCTTCAAAAGAAAACCAAAGAAGAGGAAGAGGAGGAAGAGGAGGGAACAGTATCAGCAACCAGGAGCTGGAGAACCCAGTAGCCATGGAGAGGGAAAAGCCATTGGTAGAAGACCTTCACAATGAAAATAATCTAGGAAAATCTCCACCAGCCTTCACAGCATGCATCCTGACTTCAGATGAAGTGGGGGGAGGGTTCTCTAGCCTTTCCTTCAACCCTAAAGCCTGTGCCTGTCAGGGCTTTTCCCTCTGCAGTTCCTGTCCCTAAGGACACTACTCAGTACCTCCAGCCAAATGGCTGTCTCCCTTCAGCATCAGCCTAATGTGGTTATGTGGTAAGAGGCGATCCTTTCATGAAACAAACAGGGCTTTTATTTTTGCAATATGTGCAGAATGCACATGGATTTTTAAGATGAAACGTGAGTCTTCCATGAACTTTACGCTGGAGTCATAGCTACGAACATCCTGACAGGTGTTTACTCTTCCCCCTGTTCAGCGCTGTCACTGACAAGGACCGTACAGTGGCTATGTGTGTGGGTTAGGAAGCTGCAGCACTAGCAACACTGCACCTTGCTTCCCTCCTGTGTAAAATTGGCCCGATAGAACCAACTGAGCGCATACAACTAAGGGGCTTAGAACAATGTCTGGCCCCAGATACCAGCTTTGTTGTTGTTTGTTTGTTTATTTGTTTGTGTTTGTTTTGCTCTGGTGGGTAAGTTGAAAAGTAACTATAATGGATATCAAAACCTATGAGTCTTAGCTTCACCCACCTTTAACTACCTTGTCTCCCAAGAAGAGCTTTGGTGACATTGAAGAGAAAGGATAGGTATCTGGCTGGCGGGTGTGGTTCAGACACTAGCAACCACCCCACACATACCTTGACTCCCCAGAGATGGAGATGAAAGAACCATAGAACCCTAACTCTGCCTTCTGCCATAGACAGCTTGCCTTGCCTCGAATGCTCTTCCTGGTTATTCGCCATCTTCTATCACTATCTTCTCTTTTGTTACCAACCTCTATCTAGCCGGAGAACCAAGGCTGTGAACAAGCTGAAGCTTGAATTTTAGGGACGCATTTGATTCCAGTGGTGCTGGCAAGCATTCAGCATTGAGTTTAGCTCTTACTTCCTCCAAGAGACTTCCTGCACCTCATCCACACGTTTCATTGGATGCCCCCACCTCTCACCAAATGCCACTGTAATTGCCTGTTGCCCATTGGTTATCCCACAGCTCATGAGCTCCTGAACATAGGATACATGTCCTCACCCTCTGGGTACCCACAGAGCCTATGCTTAGCATAGAGACAACACCTAATAATGTTTAATGGGTAAAAATGTAATGAGTTATTCTTGAGGTAAACTCAAGAGCTTGGGAGTGAGGGGAATGCTATCCCAGTGGGACAGTGAGACTAGTAAGGACAAGGAAGGAAGAGGAGGAGGGCACAGTCAAGGGAGCACTTGGAATATCTTATGACTGAAAGACCTTTGGGTTGATACCTAAGAGGGAAAAACTTCCTGTTCTCCCTGAATGGATCATATTCTGGACATCACTCATGCATTCCTTCACCTATGGTAGCAATCTTGTCCTGAGTACCAGCTGGTACCAGATGCTCTGCTAGTGTAAAGAGAATGATGAATGTGCACGTTCCTACTCCAGGCAGCCCTGTTTTGGCTTCTCTTCATGTTGATGATGCACATTTGGGTACAGACTCAATGTACCTCATCCTGGTACACTGTAGAGTCACTGAGTTCTCAGCCATAAGACAACTTCAGGAATGGAGCTTAAGGACAGTTGCAGTAAAGTATGACCAGCAGGTCAAGCTATGGGTCTTTGGGTCACCTAGATCACACATCCTTTTGCTTCTGAATTCCTAGTCTTCATTTCCACCACCCTACCCCGCCCCCACCTCATCCCCACTGCAGCAGTCCTCATAGATTCCCTAAATGGCCAAAAGATTATCTCTACACCAAATAAACTACTGCAACTAGGAGAGACAATTGTAGGCAAGGAACAGAGCAGAGCGGTTGCCTAGAATTGCAGCACTCACTGCTGAATGGATATTGTTGAACCGTCCAGTCTCACGCCACTGTTGACCAAAAGGCCTGACATATGCAAAGGCTCTGCACAGCCCACAGCTGGCCTCCACAAATACTCAACAAACACACAGCTTTGTAAAGTTTCCTCTGTGCTTGTGATGCTACAGCATCTCCCATCTTAAAATGCCATTTTTGGAGGCTACCCATTTGTCAAATAACAACCCTGCTTGCTAGTTACGCACCAAGCATCAGATAACTCCGTGTTTGGTCACCATGCTCTGTTGGGGAGTCAAGGAGCTTTGGGAAGGGCAATACCTTTACCTCGGGGATCTGAAAATGCTAACTAAAAGGGAGGTCCTGGGTTAGGCTGGGAGGCAGGCCTAAAAAGGAGCTTGGGAGGTGACGACCAAAGCAACCCAGAAAGAACAAAGAGGCTGAGTAGATTGGGAGAAGATGGAGAAGGCTCCACACCAGAGCAGTTTTGAGATTGCTGTGATGATGAAACAAAGTGCTGCCTGGATGGAGCCAGTGACTCAGGTGTGGGAAAGAGCAAGTAGGATCAACAACAGGTGTTTGGTCATGAAAAGCAGAAACAGCAAGTAAGAATGAGGGAAAGAGATGCACTCGGGAAAATGGCACCTGAAGGCTGGTAGCTGAAACAGCACAGACCTGGAACTGTGGAGCTGCTCGTAGAGGATCGTTTTGAACCGTGTGAAGGATATCTGGGCCATGTTTGTTGAGTAGGGATGGAGGTGACCATGATCTCTGACATGTCTTTAAGTACAGTGACCAGAAGTGGTTGAGTAATTTTTTTATCGCTGTCTCCTCAGGGCAATAGGTGGAGGACTGGTCAGGACCAACTGGCACCCAGCCACCCTTTTAGGAGCTCTTCACATCCACCTCCTCAGCTCCCAGCCCTGGGAATGCCCCACCTCTGTCCGTTCCCAACAGCCACTTGCCCCATCGGGATTCCAGACACTAGGAGGTGTTCCCCAGCCTGACTCAGGCTATCTGAGCATGCTCATTCTGGCAAGCCGAGGCCCCAAGCAAGTCTTTTCTCTGGGAAGACAAACCGGTTCTTATTGCCGCCACCTTAAAGCCCCAACCCTGGGCTGCTGTGAGCAGCTCATTCCCAGGAAGAAAGATGACCTTCATTTGCAGAAGAGCATGTGACACCACCCTGGTTATAGCGTGAACTCCCTGAGAGCAAAAACTGGGTCACACCGGTCTTCCTTTCCCTCCTGGCCTAGCACAAGCCTGGCACAGGGAAGGTTAGGCAGACTCTAAGGCTTTTGTCTTTGGTCTCTCCTCACAGCTAGGCATTTCTACCATGTACACAACATAGTCTTTAAAATCTACTAGGAACGGATGGAGATATGCCTCCATAGGTAAAGTGCTTGCTGCACAAGCATGAGAGCATGAGTTCAAATCCCCAGCGCCTGTAAAAAAAAAAAAAAAAAAAAAAAAAAAACAGGCACAGCAGGTCTCCAGTGGAGACAGGAGAAGCCTTAGAGCTCACTTCGAAGCTAGTTTGGCCAAATTAGTAAATTCCATGATCAGTGTGAGACCTGCCTCAAAAAACGAAGGTAGAGAGCAACTGAAAAGACACACTCAGCCTTGACTTCCGGTCTCCAAACACATATATCCACACACATGTGCACACACACGCATACACACAAGTCCAATAGGAGCTAAGGCAAGAGTATTGCTGTGAGGTTAAGGCTAGCCTGGGCTACACAGCATGAACCTGTCTCAAAAAACACAAAAAGAAACAAGCTGGGTAAGGTCAACAGAAACCAAACCAATACTTCTTGCTTCCTCTTTTCTTTAACAGTACTGTACCAGCATGGGATGCAGAAGCTCAGAAGCTCAGGAATAGATTCCCAAACCATGCCTAACACAATGCTGTGGTGGGTGGTTGGAGTGTGAGGAGCAGAGCCAAATTACATCACGCTCAGCAAGGAATAAGGCAACTCCAAAAGCCTTCCCTTTCCCTGTGGTCTCACACACACTGTACCAAGGAGCCTGGGAATGGAACAAAAGATACCAGGGTCTGTCCCTTAACGAATTGGTGCTTGCCACCAAAACAAGCCAGCTAACACCAACCCTACTTCCTTCCCTCTAATCTTCCCTTCTGTTGGACCCCCCCCTGGCCACAAGGTGGATAGATACAAGCCACTTTTGTCTCAACCATTGGGAAACAGCAGGAACTGTCACTCTGGGTCCTATTAACCTTGACCCAGCATGACATTTTCAAAATCCATGCCCTTAATAAGTTATGGGATACCATCTGCCAAAGTGGTCTCTCTTCCTCTGCTGCCCACCATAAGCTACATCCCTCACTTGGTACCTGCCCAGCCTGCTTTTCATTTAGAACAGCCTTTGACCTTCCCAGGGGAGCAGTCAGTCATGCAAGATCCCCACTTGGAGAACAATCAATTTAGACCTTAGTAATTTGGGAGACCTAGGGAGATTTTCCTAAATGAGATCCCTGCTCCCCACACATACTCTCAGTTGCCTAGCAACTGGAAGAAGCGATCTGGAAGTCTGGAACTACACCACGGCCCCTGTGCGGTGATGAGCTCGGTGTGGTCCACCTAGGGAAAAAGGCACTGCAGCTGATAATTATCAGGGGTGACAACCATAATCCCAGACCTGCTATTATTGTGTTTACAGAGGTGCAATTGCTACAGAAGCTCACGCCACTGGCCGTTCCCAGGCCCTCACCCTTCCCGCCCAGTGCTGACTAAGGGAGTAAAATAGCCTCCGGCCGTTCCCATGAGAGGAGGCTAGAGCCTCATAGAGCCCTGGGGTGCTCTCATACCGGTTTGACCACTTAATCTGCTTCCCAGAGTTGTGCGTGGCCCCCAACAAGGAAGAATAGAAAGAATGTATGTGAGGCTCAGGGTGAACACCCTGGAATTGGGCGAGTGCAGGGGTGGCAGGGGGCCAGGACCAGAGGTAAGGGGGAAGGGGAGCACAGGAGAGTTGGGGCTGTTAAAGGGAAACTGGGTTCTCTTCTTTTCTCTTCCTGAGGACAGTCAGCCACCCTCCACCTTCCTCTGTGAACAGCCCACCTAAGGTCAAGGTAAGGAACAGGGAGAGATGATGTAAAATTTAAGTAACCTCCTCTCTGGTAGCCAGCTGTCACGTGTGATAGGATAAAGGAAAAGAGAGAGA
Source organism: Psammomys obesus (assembly GCF_907164565.1). Classification (NCBI taxonomy): domain Eukaryota; kingdom Metazoa; phylum Chordata; class Mammalia; order Rodentia; family Muridae; genus Psammomys; species Psammomys obesus. The sequence goes on along the minus strand of NW_026596057.1, from coordinate 14,793,622 downwards.
GAGACAGAGAGAGAGAGAGAGAGAGAGAGAGAGAGAGAGAAAGAAAGAGAAAGAAGAAAGGAAGGAAGGAAGGAAGGAAGGAAGGAAGGAAGGAAGGAAGGAAGGAAGGAAAGAAGGAAGACTCAAATATCTCATGTCATGAAGCCAGCAAGGTGGGAGGACCAAAGTCTGTAAAGCCAGCCACTTGCTTTTCTTTCTTGGGAACTCCTTTTGTTTATGAGCTGTCAACCTAAGCTTCATTGTTAGGTTTTTGGTTTTTGTTGTTGTTTTTAACCACCCAGACTCTTAGCAAATTGTATCAGAGAATACAATCACCCTTCTCAGCAACCTTCCCGCTCTGCCTTCTGTCTCCATCCTTCATGCCTTGGATCTGAATCTTGGATTTAGCAACAATATTCTCGTGTGTCCCTAGCTCCTCTTTGGTTTACCTCAGTGAGGCAAAAAGAAGATTATCATGAAGCTCACCTGAAAGTCAAGACCTCTTGAGGACCAACTATGCAAATTCCTGGACTCACAGGCTGCTAAATCTTAGCATGCCATTAAACGTGCTCTAATTGAGTGTTCCCATTGTACGATGAGGAAACTGAGGCCTAAAGGGGGAAGGCAGCTGACTCATGATAACAGTGCTTGTTAGAGGCAAAAAAGAAATCAGAACAGACTTCCTGATTTCTATTCAATTGGTCTTTCTAATGTACCTAGACCACCCCTTGATTATGCTTGCAGTTTAGATTCAAAACACACACACACACACCTAGCATTGTTAGGTACCCAACAGCTTAACCTTCCAAGGATTTTTCTACAAGGGTCTCATCCTCAAAGCATTGCTTTCAAGATAAATGAAGTTGATAAAACTACTGCAGTTGAGTCGTTTGGGAAACAGGCCACAAAGACTTGCCTCAAGCCACAACAAACGTGTCCAAACTGTTCATCTTCCATGACTTGTTTCTTCTTCTCCTCCTCCTCCTCCTCCTTCTTCTTTTCTTCTTCTTTTTCTTTTCCTCCCTCCTCTCCTCCACTCTCTTCCTCCCCCCTCCCCTTCTCTTCTTCTGCCTTTTTGAGATAGGATCACACGTTAGCTTAGGTTGACGCTTTGATGCTCTGACACCTGAAATCCTTCTGCCACAGCCTCCTAAATATTGGGATGATAGGCCTACAGCACCATGCCCACTTCTGGTTGCTCGCCCAGCCCTCCTTCTAGCGAACTCCATGCTTCCATCCTTTGGCTCTGTTGCTCAGAAGCTCCCAGAACACCAAATGACACTATTCCTGTTGCCCTTTCCAGAAAATAGGCCTGCCTACCAACCACGATCTTTACTCCTGAGCTGACCTGATTCCTCAAGCAAGTCGATACTTAAGGAGAAGCCATTTCCCCTTTGGTTCGTTCTTTCTCTTTTTACCTTCCCACTTCTCAACATTCTGAAAAGAAGGGTAGTTTTACCTCTGTGCTTTCCCTCTCCCCATCAGGAACAGTGTGAGCAGAAACAGCCTGCTCAGCATTCCTTCATGCCACTGTTGGCTGCCGCTGGCAGGAGCCTCCAGTAACTTTTGCAAGCTGCTGGGGACAGGAGCGGGAGTAGGCGGGAGGGGGCTATTGTTCAACAGGAACCTAGCTCCTTAGAGCATTTTCCCAAACCTACCTTGCCTCTCTGCTATGGACAGGGTTTCCTTTCCTCAGACTCTCACAGACCTTGTGACTAAGCCGTGCCTGAGAGCCTTCGAACCCCCTTTGACGGCCTGATAAGCTGTAGTGGCTGTGCTGTGTCCTGACAGTGTCAGATTCCCTAGGTCTGAGTTGAGCCTGTGGATTTGCATTTCAAATCCTCAGCTAATGCTGAAGCTATTGGCCCAGGAGCCACACTCTGAGAACCACCGTGGGGTAAAGGACACAATTCTTTCTCACTGATGACCGTAGGATGGAATACGGAGAGTGGGGGGGGGTAGTAGTTGGATAGGGGGAGGAGGAATGGAAAGGAGTTTGGCTAAGTTAGTCCCGCACCTGTGATGACTTGCAGGCAGTACAGGCATGCGTGACTCCTAGTGTGCTCATCTGGAAACGACTGTGCCGGGATTGGAACTGCAGCCTAGAGGTGACATCCCCTGGCGACTTAACTTTCAGCTCTCTCACTGCGTATCTCCTCCCCAGTTTTCATCCTCCTTCTCCCCTCCCCTTTCAGAGACTCCCCTGGAGAGAAAGTCCCTATCTCTATCTATTCTTTGGCTCACTCCACTAAGTGCCTCCACAGCCAGCAGCTGTCTAGGGACTGAGGAAGTTAGGCCCCTGGGGCCATCAGTATGAGTTATGAGTAGAACAAAGGGTCTCCAAGGCACCTGACCACAAGGCCCCCCCGAAGGCAGGAGTGTAACTGGTGACTCACTAGCCACGTGGGAGAACACCTCAGGCCTCCTGCCTCCAGCTGCCACCAGAAAAAGAAGACACGAGACCGAGACCGGCCCAGGGAGGTCGAACAGCAGACACAGGAGCTCAGCCTCGCTGTCAATCTGCAACAACCTACCTTTTCCCTTTGCTGAGGGCCCAGCCCAGATACCTGTTCCCAGGAGGACAGGAGTTGATTCCTTTGAGGTGGAGGAAGGTGTCTCCAGAGGAGGGGCCCATCTGTGGGAAGGAAGGGACAGGAAGACCATGCACCTTGGCTCCAATCTCCCCTCTCTATGACTGTCTTGGGGTGATACCGGCTGCTTAGGAGAGAACCCCCAGGGACCCCAGCTCAGTGTTGAGCCATGGTGGGTTAGTACACGGAGGCCTTAGTAATGATTAAAAGCCAGGAGGGCTCACCCACCCCTCCTGAGTGTTTCCCACAGGACTTCCTGAGGACCTATTGGCTAAAAGCACCTGGAACCTGCCACACCTGCAGGCTGAGGAGCTACATGGTATCTTAGCCAAGAGAGAGCTGGACAGAGCCTCTGCTCCCCCAAATCCTTGCTCCAGCCACGATAATAAGACCAGAAATTGAACTCTTGATTTTCTTTGGCTTTGGAGTTGTGAGGTGTTTGATGACAGAACATGAAGAACTCTGGGACTGCTCTCTGCAGCAAAAGAATTCCGTGAGGTTGGTGGGAAAGAAGAGGGGACAGAAAGCGTCCATGACCGTGAGAACTTGTCACCACCATGGCCGGCCTGTGAAGGCCCCTCCTGCCAGTGTGGTGGAGAAGCACCTCAGACGATCACCCCTGGCCTCTGTGAGCAACGAGTTTGGCCTCCTCCCTGCCTCCACATCCTCCACACCCTCGCTTCTTCCCGCCTCCCACCTGCCAGGCATGTCGCAAGACTCTATTGACCAATGTTTACAGAATGCTCCAAAGAATGATCCAGTTGCCAAATGCCTGAGTCATCTGGCCTACTCACCCTTTGCTCCTGCGCTGGCTTTCCCACCAGAGCGGAGCTCGTGCTGTACGTCAACATTGCTCACCAGGCCTCACCAGCCAGGAGGCCAAGCCAATTTACAAAAGCAGCGAGGAAGAAAGGAAAGACACCTTTAGTGAGTGCCTGTTGCAGATACAGCAGGGACTGGGCCTGGCCCAGCCCCTGTGGGGGAAGGGGAAGCACTCACTTTTCAGCTGAGGAAAGAGAAGCAGAGGGGTCAAATGGTTTGACCCAAAGTCAGAACTAGTGATAGAGCCAAGAGTGGAAACTTACTACTTTCAGCCAAGTTTCTCCCAAAGCAGAGCCTGGAACAAAAAGCTCCTGGACGAGGAATACCTTTGAGGGTGTGATGGCAGTCCATAGAAACAGCCAGGGCAGGGGTTCACTGCTCAGGGTCAGGGTCATTCGGTTCCAACCCTGCAGAACATCTGAGGAAAACACACTTTTTAAGTTTGTGTTATCAGGGAGCGTGTGTATGTGTGCATGCGGGCGGTGCATGCATGTGTGTGGGGGCAGGGAGAGACAGACAGAGAGACCAGATGTGTGCACCAGCAGAGGCCAAGTGTGTCAAACTCTTAGAACTGAAGTTACAGGCATTTGTGGGATACCCAGCTTGTTATGTGGGCCCTGGGATTTGAACTTTGGTCCTCATGATTGCACGGTGAGAGCTGTTAACTGTTGAGCCATCTCTCTAGACCCATTTGAGGAAAAAGTTGAATTGTATCCCAAAATGATGGTCTACCAGCGGAAAGAGGGCATAGGATTTGTCCATATGCTCTGGCCCCAGAGCTCACGAGGCCTAATTCCTTTGTACTTCATGGTTCATGCAGAGCTGGGACTCCTCCACAGAACAGGGCATTGCAACACAGGCTGGAAAAAAATCAAAAGTGTCGCATACTGGACACATGTCCCACTGAACCATCTGGCATGCTGAGCACCTCACGTGAGGTCACTAGGACACTCCGGGGGGAATAAAAAGTGAATCATAGCACATGACTTCAATGTATTCATTCAACAGATATTTATTGCAGGCTGTACTAAATACCAGGTTTAAGAGAGAATGAGGAAAACAAGTTCTTGGTCACAGGGAAGTTACACTCTACTGGAGACAAGAGGAAGGGGACAATTAGCAACTAGACAAATCAGCAAGCACCAGTTACATATCGGGCTCTCAACTAAACACTGAAAAAGCCCAGGAGAAAGTGTTCCCCTGCTGGAGAGACTAAGGACTGAGCTCAATCGAGAACGCAATCAAAGGAAGAAGCCACTGTGACACAAGCTCCTCTGGAGGACACAGAAGGGACACTTTCCTACAGATTGGGGAGCAGAGGGCATCAAAAAGGACCTCTGAGAAACAGGAGACACAAGCTCTTTGAAAAGCTTCATGGCACTTGGGAGGCAGAGGCCGGTGGATGTCTTAGCTCGAGGCCAGCCTGGTCTACAGAGTGAGCTCTGGAACAGCCAAGGCTACACAGAGAAACCCCCATCTCAAACAAAGAGAAAGGCATCATGGGATGAGCCAGGCTCTCTGAAATGGAAACACAGATGAGGATGTTCCAGGGAGAGAGAACCACACAGGTTAGGGATACCGGTGAAAGCCCAGCATTCTCTGGAAAATGACAACTTCAGTATTTCTGGTCTACTACAGGCACTACCTACAAATGCTGGATGGTTAAAAAAAAAAAAAATGAAAAGGAAGTTAAGCATGGTGGCACTCACCTGTAGTCTCAGTCCTTGCAAAGCAGGAGGATTTGTGAGGTCAGCAGCAGCTACACAGAGAATTGGAGGCCAGTCACATGAGACACTGTTTCAAAAAACCAAATACAAAGAAAGAAAGAAAAGCAGGTGGGACCAGACACAAAGGCTCAATGCCTGCTACTAGAGAGCTTGGATACGGTTTTGAATTTCAAGCTGAGCCTCATTCAAGTCGGACTCCAACTAGCTCTTAAATACCTCAGCCAAAGACCGGGTGAGCAGTCAACCTGCCCAAGACAAAGGCTGGCAAGTGGGGAGAGAAGTGCAGCCTCACAAAGCAGATTCAGAGACCCGGGAATATCCAAGAATGGCTGGGCCAGAGCTGCGAGGGTCATGTCAGCCCTCAAAGCTTGAGGCCTCTCTCTTGGTCCCTCCACCACCTCATGCTCCAAGCACTGGTTTCTCCAACCATCCCATCTCTCCAGGTTTCAACTCAGCCCTCCCTTCCTCAGCCTTGGCTGTGTTGGTAGTACTCCATGGCTGCCTCCTAAGCGTCAGGGCCCTGAAGGCCCTGGGGTTCAGGTGAGGTGCCTCTGGCCCTCCTTTGGATTGTGCATAATGCCTGCCAGGGTTTTCCAGATGAACCCCATCAGCAAGAGCTAATACCAGGCAAGCAACTGGCAGCTGGCTGCCTCTCTCACAGAAGCCTGTCACATCCATCATCCAGGCAGGAGAGGAGCTTCCTGCAGCTCACAACTGCATCCTGCAATTCCCCTGCAGAGCCCTTGTCAAACTGAGCCCCTGGCTTCTGCTCATCACAGACCCCCGAGAGGATCTGCTCGCAGACAAGAGCAACCCCCACCCCCGACAGCCTAGTCTCAAACTCAAAGCAAAATAAAATCGCGCTCCAACTCCCCTGTACCTAAGACGACCCAGCACAGGTCCACAGAGGTAGCTGGGCTCCTCACCCTAGAGCGGGACCCCCAGGAGCAGGGCTCACTGGAGCTCTGATGTTTGAATCTCTCCTTTGAACTCTCCCACCTCATCAAAATTCCCTGGTCTTGGATCTCAGGGGATTTGGGGGTGTGCCCCTGCCTGTGACTGTTCTTCTGCTCCTGACAGCAGACTATAATCCAGGGTTCCCCAAAAAAATCATGCCTCAAATCTAGACTAGGGACTCTAAGGAAACCGTAGGCTAAAAGCCCACACATGATTTTCTCTAAGTCCTTCAAACCATACTCATGTCCTTCTACAATTTAAAGAAAAAAAAAAAAAAAGATGCTATTAAGAACATTCTGGGTCAAGAGTGTCCCAAGCTGTGAGGGAGGGACACAGACATAAATCAATAAAGCAAAATGTCCCCCAGGATGCTCTGGAGAAAGTGTCTCCTGAGCAGGTAAGCCAATCAGAATCCTGAAAAGGGACCCCAGACATTCACCTCCCTGCAATGTCACCTCCACCCTCAAAACTCAACACTGTCACTGGCCCTCAAGTCCTGATAATCCCTACAGATATCTAGGGGGAGGGAGGTGCTGGGCACAGACCTGGGGGAAAAATTCTTGGGGTTCATCGGAATTCCTTTCTACAGTCAAAAAGAAAAGGGTCCAGAGCTGATTGCAAACTGCCCAAAGACTGTGACCCACCGTCTTCCACAGCTGCCAGGACAAACACCCACTAACTCTATCCTTAGGCTCCTGCCAGGAGCCAACAAAGCACATCTGTCTTCATAAGTCCAGGCCCTTCTGGGAGCTTACCTCATTTTAAAAGAGAACAAAAAACAGGTTAACCCATCCCATTTCTTCTTGGAGCTCAGTGACAGATTGTCTGATTCACCTCATTGCCTCCTCCTACAGGGGCCCATTCATTTCCACCTCATTTTCCTCTTGGTTCTTTTATTTATTTATTTAAAACCAGGTGGTGTATAGCCCAGATTGGCCTTCAAAATTGCCACAGAGTTGAGGATGACTTTGAACTTCTTGCCTACCTACCTTCACCTCTCAAGCGCTGCAGCTCCAGGTAGGTATGATCTGCCACACCCAGCATTCTTCTTCCTTTTCTTACTTCTATCCCAGCATATGCTGGCAGGGTAAGCTCAATCTTTACTCAGCCTTTACCCTGAAAGACATAATCTCTCTCACTCTGCCATCCTATCTCAATTAATGGTTTCTCTTTTCTGCCCTTCTCCTAAAGATCAGAGCAGCCAGACGGTTGCAAGTGCTCTCTGACTGCCGTGTCAAAAGAAAGAATCCATGGAAGCAGTAGAATAAGGAGGTCAGTTCTCTGGGCTTCGGTGGAGTAGTAGACGGAATGGTAGACAGGAATCCTTATTGGCTGTGAATCCTTTCTGCCTTACTTTATTCCCTGTTCTAATGGCCTTTACAAAGATCTTAATGCCCATTATTCAAATCTTTGGATATCCCGTGATACCTAACATAGCAACAATACAAAGTATACATTCAGTAAATATTGGGTGAAAAGGCTCTCTGGTGAAGCCAGAACTGTTTATTGCATTCTGGATGGTGAGTATAGTTCAAAATTGCAGAATCTTGAAGGAAGAATGGCCATTTGTTCATGCCCCACTCATCACTGGACTATTAGACTCCCAATAGAGTACTGTCCTTCATAGAAGTGAGACAGTGGGAACGGAAGCCGAGTTCACACTTGTCCTAATTCCAGCCAGACCACAGTCCACACCTCCATTTCGTCCTCTGACAATGAGAAAGTAATCTAAAATTAAAAAAAAAAAAAACAAAACAAAACAAAACAGGACAAAAGGCTCCGAAAGAGTCTGGGGATTTAGCGCAGAGGTAAAACACATGCCTAGCATGCAACATTCTGGGTTCAATCCCCAGCACCACAGACACGCAGACACACAGACATACATGCATACACACACACACACACACACACACAAATCCCTAGAGTTTTAGATCCCCCTGAAACTTTACTCCCTCTCCACCCCACATAAATGTTTCTGAAACTTCTCTTCTGGGAAGAGGGCAAAAACAAGCTTTTGTCAGCAGCCTCTAAGTTGCTCAGGTCAGAATTAAGAAGGCAGAAACAGCAGGAGGTTAACCTTGGGCTGGGTTTCAGACAAGGTCTTCTAAAACATAGGTCAATTTTTATCACTTCGGAGATTTTCAAGAAATCAGATGCTGCTAAGGGACCCAGAAAACTGGCTAGGAAATTCTTACTCATTAGCGTGTTGTGTAAATGGAGAAGCAACGATACACTTCTCGAAGGGATCATCACGAGCAAATCTCTTTCCCTCTGTAACTGAGCACTTTTGGGACTGGACCAGAGCTAGAATCATCCTAGACAGCCTTTCTCTCCCTTTATTACCGGATCCTGAAAATATTGAGGAACAATTATATCCAACAAGTCTGCATTTTCTTAGTTGCTGAGTGAGAGTTGAGGGTGAGACTGAGTCATTGCTCAGGCCTAGCATGCCCAAGACCTTAGACCAAGAATTAAAATGTGAAAATGAAATGAGTGAGAGAGTCCAAAATAGGCGTGGTTGGTGTGGAGTAGTGTGAGAGCCCTTTATCCACTATAGCGGGGCCCATGAGATGGCTCAGTGGGGTATCAGTGCCCGCCACCGACCCTGGAGACCTGAGTTCAATCCCCAGGACCCACACGGTAGAAGGGGTCACCTACTTCTGTGAGTTCTCCTCTGACCTCACATGTGTGCCATAGGCAGGAGTGCCCGCACACCTCGATAAAGACAATATTGTTTTTATACATTTAGTTTCTGTGCATGAATGTTTTGCCTCCATGTATGTATGTATGTATACCACATGCAGGCCTGGTGACCAAGCAAATCAAAAGAGGGAGTAGGACCCCTTGGAGCTGGAATTAGAGTTGTGAAATGGAAATTGAACCTGGGTCCTCTGTAAGAACAACCAACGAACACGCTTAACTGCCGAGCCAACTTTCCAGCCCCTGTAATACTGTTTTTAACTTACATACTTTCAACAAATTGCCAAGACATACTGAACTTTGCTCACCTAAACCTCTACTCTCTCTCTCCAAGCTCAAGCTGCTACAGGGGCCAAATCTTTGCCATCTCATTTTCCCCCTGATTCTTTTGTGTGTCTTTCTTGTTTCTTTCTTTTTCTTTCCTCTTTTTTGAGACAGGGTCTTTCTACATAGACCCACCTGTCCTGGAACTCATTATATAGACCGGTCTGGCCTCAAACTCACAGAAATCTGCCTGCTTCTGCCTCTGGAGGCATGTGCCACCACACCTAACATTTGTTTGCTTTCTTAAGACAGGGTGGCATATACCCATCAGACTGGTCTACAAATTGCAATGGGCCTGAGAATGACTTTGAATTTCTGGCCCTACCCACCTTCAGCTCTCAAGTGCTTTATGTCCGTCTTGTGTTGATTTATGTCTATGTATGTTCTGGAATTACTTCTCTCCATACCCCAGCCTGGGGCACTTTTAGGCCCAGAATGCTCTTGGTGGCATGGTTCTATTGGCTGCAGAAGGACCTGAGTATGACTCAAAGGGCTTAGAGAACACATTACATTCTCTTAATCTTGTCTGCTCTTAGTCTACCGCTTGAGGCCCCTGTCCTTAAGGCCCCTGGTCCATTTTTGAGGCACAATTTTGGGAACCCTCACTGGGGCCCTGGCAGATAGCAGCAGAACCGTGGTTCCGGGGTGGCCTTGGGCTTGCCTTTCCATAACGAAAAAGGAAAGAAGTTAGAACAATAAAAAGCCCTCCCAACAGATTCCACCTTCTTTGGTGGCCACTTCCTTCCTTCCCTCCTTTTTCCTTCCCTTCCTGCGGGAGCTACCCTGCCCCACCTTCCTTCCTGGAGAGGGGGACCTGCCCTTTCCTCTTGCAGAGTTGGTGCCAAAGGATGAACAATGTGACCAGTGTATGTGCACGAGTGTGTGTCCGCGCGCGCGCGCGCGCGCGCGCGCGTGTGTGTGTGTGTGTGTGTGTGTGTGTGTGTATTCCAGAAGAGACAGATGGAGCAAGGAGCGAGAATCAGGGGTGCAGTAAGAAATGTTTAGCCCTCGGAGTGTGTTTCAAGAGTCTCTGGCAGGTGCTCCAATAATGCGATTTCAGAGTTACAGGAGGGAAACGTGGCAGATGCAAGGGAGATTCAACTTATGTGGTCATTTGCAACCTTTCTGTCCCACCGGCCATGAGGGGGAAAAAAAAAAAAAAGTAAGAAAAAGCGGGAAGAGGCTGAGGGAATGAGATGTCAAGAGTTTCTGCAAGGGTCTTGCACGCCCTGGGGGCGGGACCACAGAAAAGGTAACGCAGAGCTGAGAAACAGAAAGAGAAGGAGGCAGTCGCCCTCACAACAAATGTGCAAAGCTACCGAAGAGCCAGACTGGGGGGAGGGGCCAGATGGAGTCCCGGCTAAGACAGCTTTGGAGAGGAGGCCAAACTTGAGGTGGCAAGCACAAAAGACCGCACTCCAGGAGGCAGCTGAGAGGGGTGGGAAGAAGGGAGCGAGGAAGACCGCAGGAGGTACAGGAATCAAAGGGTCTGCTGGGGAAGGGGGGTCCGCAGAAAGGCGCCCAGGAAGGGCCCCTTTGTCTGGCGAGGGCGGCGGCGGGGGCAGCACGTGCAGCTGGGAGCGCCCGCGAGAGGCTCGCCGCGCGGGGGGCGGCCCCGCGGATCAGCGGGAACCTCTTGCCCGCGGGGCCCGCGCTCCAGAAGGGGCGCATTGTTACGCCCTCGGCCGCAGCAGATTGCCGCTGTCCTGCAATACCCTCGCACCCTGGCAGCGCGCCACTGGCACGGCCCGGGGGTTGGAAATAACTGCGCCGTTCCCATGGCGACCAGGCAACGACTCCCGCCCCCGCCCCTCCCGCCGCGCACCGCCGGCCCCTTGCCGCGGCCGCCTCCCCCCTCCGCCGGAGCGCTCCGGTAACCCTGGCAACGGCGGCTACGGCTCAAACTCCGATCGCGGCCGGCCCCGCCCTCCCGCCCGCCCGCGGCGCCTGGCCAGCCTGGGCCTGCACTTCGGCGGGGCCGCACCGGGGCCAGCCGCGGGCGCCGGCGCAGGAAGCCTCCCCTCCCCCTCTGCCCGGCCAGGAAAGCCAGAGCAGGAGGAAGTCCCACGCAGGGCAGGTCCCTGTGCAGCCTTCTGACCTCCAGGCGCCTTCCGAGCCTCCCTGGGGTCCCCCACCCTTCCTCCTGGGATGGGAGTGAGACCTTGGCCCGGGATCCTGATCCTGCGCGTTCAGATGAAAGGGACTAGGGGGAAATGCTGCACAGGGCTGGAGCGCAAGGCCAAAGCAAGACTCGCCCTCGGGATTTGGGAACCATCCCCTGTCCATGCAATGAGTGGGTGGTCCCAAGTCCCTGATACGATGTTGCCAGTCTTAAGGTTTTGACCATTTATGACACTCCTGCATTTTGTGTATAGGAGTTTTGTTGACCCCAGTGTCTCCTCCCAGGATAAGGGTCAGGATTAAGGTCAATGTTGGGGACAGATCCTAACTCCCAAGGAGCAGAATCAACTGACTTTTGGAATGTGAGCTCCTGTAGATCAGAGGCCCTGTAACACGTGGACACTTTTAAACTAAGTTAAGGTTTAGCTTAGCGAATGGGTATAACTAAATCGACGGTGCCTCGTTCGTTCTCGTTGTACAGAGCATCCCGAAGAAATGCCCTAAGGAAATGTGCAGTGTGCTTTGGCATTGGCCTCAAATCATAATAAAATGTTAATACTTTGCATTTGTAATGTTCTTTCTCCAAAGAAAATTTTTAACATTCCGTGTATAGTTTTTTTGTTGTTATTGTTTGTTTTTGCTTTTTAATTCGGACCATAAAATACCAGGGCAAGAGGAGAGGACCCAGGAAGAAGCAAATACATGGGGAACATTTCAGCTGTGGTCATAGTGGAAGGGCTTGGTCCTCTGCAGGTCTTTAAGCCCTGTGTTCCTTTAAAGTAGATACGGCAGAGATCTTGGCCCGGTGGAAAGACTTGGAAAGTACAGTTAGAAGGCCTAGGCATGAGACCTGCACCTCATTTGCTCATCTGAAATTGTAAGGACAGGATGAAACAATGGATGGAATATTCTTCAAAAGCCGTAGGGCATGCTGTGCAAATACTTCAGTTACTGAGACATCTGTGAATTGCTTACAAGTCATGATTCGTGTACTGAAGTTGTGAAATGGACTGGGGGGGAGGCACCTCCAAATCTGTGAGCAGGTCTGCTGATGAGTCTTCTTTAATACTGCTATGGACTGGCTTGCCCGTGTGACTGTATCTGGAGTCTGTAGGTTAAATGAGGTCTGTAGGTTAAGAGATTAAATGAGGTCCTGAGGGTGTGGCCCTAATCTAACAGGACTGTGGACTTTGGAGAGAGCTCTGCCAAGGGAGAACAGAAGAAACCATCCCTCTGCAAGGCAGGAAGTGCTCACCAGCGTGTATCCAGCCAGCATCCTGAGGTCAGACTTCCAAGCATCCAGAACTGTGAGAAATCACTTTCTGTGTGTACCGCTCCACACTGGCAGCCAGGGCAGACGAAGACAAATAAGTCTTCCCTGGGAGCTAAGTGCCCCTCCCTACCACTTCCACCACCTGGCGTTTTTGTTCAGCACTTTTCCGCCCTCATCTCATTTTTAATTCATAACCGTGAGAGCTGGGATTGGCAAGATTTATTTTTAAACGGAGAAGTTAAGACTAAGAAAGATTAGACGACTGAAAGTCAGACTTAATGAGCAAACCAGGACCCGAGTGTCCCCCAAACAACAGCCAGTCAGTGCCAGATTCTGAAGGTAGAAAGATGAATGTGGTCCAGGCTGTGGTGGTGCATGCCTGCAATCCCAGTGCTCTGGGAGGCAGAGGCAGGTGGATCTCTGAGAGTTGGAGGCCAGCCTGGTCTACAAAATGACTCTAGGACAGCCAAGGCTACACAGAGAAACCCTGTCTCAAATAAGAATGATAATAAGAGCAGAAGTGTCCTCTGGGTTCATTGATTTCAGAAGGTCTTGAGGGGAGGTCAGTCCAGGTGGAGGAAGCAGGGAAATATGTTTTCGGATGGTGCTGTGAGCACTGCTGAAATTAGGGTGCAGGGGGGAGAAGCCCAGATGCCATTGGAGATAGGCTCTTCATTTCCCTGCCAGACACGCTGGTGGCCTCCTCTGGGCTCTGGGCAACGGGGAGAATCAAACGTAGAGAGCTAGGCAGAGTCCTAAAGGAGCTTGTGTCCCTAAGGAAACAATAGGAAACTCTTCAATTAGGTTCACATTTACACTTCTATAGTAAATTGCCTTTGTTTGTTAGACCTCGGAGTCTCATAAGGATACGTTTATTACAGCCCTAACCACTTATAAGTAAATGAAATGTACCTAAATTAAAAGGTAAAAATTGCACACCTTTGGCTAGCAAGGTCCTACCCGTTGGTCAGTGTTTTTACAGAACCCCTGGTCTCCAGAGGCCCAGACTTTCTGGACTGAGAATGTGATCATCCTTCACAATAGGAATGCAGATAATGACCTTCATTAATGAAGGAACAAACACCTGTCCGTTTTCGTGAGCAACAGTACAAGCTCTTACAGTTATAGTTGGGCAGGAAGATTCGACTATCTTTGGTTTTCTTTGTGGGTGCAATTTGCATACATGCGTTTATCACATCTTTAATCCACTCTGGTTTTCAAGGATTTATCACATCGAAAGGCTCAAATACCCTCTCTAGGGGAGGGGCTATACGTTATGAGAGAAATGGGCCCAGCAGGGGTGTTTGTACTTTAGAGCCCCTCTCCCAGAAACTGAGTTCCCCAGGCCTGCCCACCTCCCCAGGGGACTCATTCTGAGCACCCGGCCAACAGCCAATTTAAGGTCTGGCTCGGGGATTTGAGCTTCTCCCTGACTGGCACTGAATGAGCACCACCACCTCCACCTCACTGGAGACCTCATTAGGACTTGAACTCTGGTCTTTGTTCCTTCCCAGCGGGTTCTTTTCAGAGGGAAAGGTGGAAAGAGGAGGGGGTCAGGTAAGCCCACTGCTCCCAGAGCAGCAGGAGTCCAACAGCCTCTGAGATCCGGAAAGTGAGTAAACAAGCAATTACTGGAGAGAGCCTGAAGCAGCAACCAGAGAAGCAGCTTAACTAATTCCATTCTACTCCCTGCAGGAGAGGACAGCGCCTTCCTCAAGCCCTCCTCCTTCCCAGCTTCTTGGGGCTAATTCCACCAGCCTCTGTCTGTCTGCCTTTCAAGTGAATTCCACCCCTAGCACAAGTAGGGTCCCAGGAGTAAGAGGAGACCGTTATCAAGACTGAATTCTTGGCTTAGCCACCGTCCCTACTGCTCTTTGTTGTAAGGAGAAAGAATACAGCGTGCTGGAAGGCTCCCTCTTCTCAAACCCAGTGTCCTTTGGATCTCTTTGCCAGATAGGAGCTAAGAAAGAAGGGGGTGACTCAGAACCAGCTTCTCAGAACCTGAAGTGGGAACCCAGCTGGTCTGCAGGAAGTGTGGGGTCGAAGTGAAAGAACCCCCACATTCCTCCCTTTTAGCTGCCAGCAGCCTCCTGCCTACTGCTAGTAAGCTCGTCCCCAGTTAGTTCACTTCCGCTGCTGCTGCTGACATCAGTGCAGATCTTGTCACAGAAAGGCCTTCACATAGATAAGGCTGAGTTCCTGCCATTACTACCTTCAAAGACTTGATAATTTAGTGGTGTTTTCAAAGGAGAGGTAAGACATTTCCGGACATTGAAAAATGTCCATGAGCAACAATACAAGGCGACATACAGTAGATTCCACTGCTGGTTTTGGTTCCAGTAATTTCTCACCTGGTCTTTTTCCTCTTAAAAAAAAAAAAAAAATCTCAGAATGGCTCCAAGCCTGAGCATCTGCATTTGTTCCCTCAAACCCACATGGTGGAAGGAAAGAATGGACTTCCTTGGACCTTCCCATCCATGCTGCAGCATACCCACATCCACACACAAAATGTAACAAATTTTTTTAAATAAATAAAGTGGTCACACTAGCCCAGGCTGGTGCCAAAGTCCTGATCCTCCTGCCTCTGCCTCCTGTGCTAGAATTACAAACCACCACATCCAGCTTCCCATCTGGATTACTGCCCATCTCTCTAGCTGCCCCTTTCTGCCATAAACTTTCCTTTTCATCCCTGTTCAGACTTCATTTCAGATAGTGTTAGACCCAGACTTGTATCCAGCTGGGTTCCACTCTTTCTCAAAAGGCTTCTTGGGGGGTACCCAGGGCCACTTCTGTGTTTGGGCAAGCATTCTGCTGTCTTTTAGGATGAAATCATACTCCTCATCTGGTGCACCCAGCCTTTTGTAATCTGATCGTTCTGAACCTGTGAGTCTATGCCCAGCTCCTCATTCAGACGCTGATCAGAATGAAGCATTTTAGGTACACAGCTAACTAACACTCTCCTGGCCTCAGGACCTTTGTATATGCAGCTCCTCCCAGTCTGAAATAATTTTCCGTATATTCTCAACATAGCTGATTCCATCTGAAGGTCAGTATAAAAATAACGTCCCCTCTCTAGGTTAGGCATCCCTCATCAATATTTCTGTATCGTTATTAAGTGTTACACAATGTAAGTGTACAGCTCTGGGAGGGGGGGGGGGGGGGGGGGGGGAATCCTGGCAGTCAGGAGGCAGGGAAAACCACAAAGTCTCACCACACAATAGGCCTCACACAAGAGATTTATTGGGAAAGATACAAGAGGGCAGCTGTCCCTGCTCTGAAGAGAAGCAGCAGGGAACTGAGCAGGAGACAGGCTTATAGGGTTTCTTGGGGGAAGAGTTTTCCAGGGTGTGGATTGGTGGGATTGCAACCCCTGAGTGTAGGGCAAGCCCAAAGAGCGATGGGTTTTGGTGAATTTTCAAACCTGGAAGTGAGCTCAGACCTTTTACCCTACCATTATAGTATTCAACCTGAACTGTAATGATCAATGTTATCATCCTTCTTCTGTCTAGTCATCAAGTTCTTTATCATCTTTGTACCCAGTTCCTGCGTAGACTAGGCAATAAGTCATGGCTGAATAAAAAGGTTGACCAAGAGGCAGAAGGGCTCATGGAGGATATGGGATGTCAGAGATTGATATCGTCACCAAATTATATTGTAAGATGAGTAACCTTTTAGTTATCAGTTAGAGTTTGGGGAGCACAGTGTTTAGGCAGAAGGGAAAACAGACTGACTTGAGTGTTTAAAGTCGGGTGGTGACAGCAGAAACTGGAAAGCGGGCATGGGAATGAGCTACAGCATAGACGCAACGCTGTAAGTTTAACAAGCGCTCATGTGTGTTCCCCACCAGGATGGGAGGGGAGGGGAGAACTTTGTAATCCTGGTACTTCGAAGGGATGTGAGTGAGAGAACCAGACAAGATCCAGGAGAAGGCCCTGGATGCAGACAGCAGAATCTGGGAGGAGAGATGATCTGTTTGTTTTCAGAAATAGCCTCAGCTAATTACAACAGAAAGCAAACAGACTGGAGGAATTTCGAGCTCTGGGTGGCCTAAGCATATACAGGCCAGTGAGTTAGGACCTACCTCACCAAAGCTATTTAAAACTCAGGGGCAGAAGTCGAGTAATGATGCTGGTTTGTAAGTCACTGTCATAATTTTAGCAGGAAATGACCCCCACTACCATGGGAACCTTTTTCTTCATTTACATTTTTGCCCTGTGCTCTGGAGGACTTTGCTATTACTCCGTCTCAGCGGGGCTTCTCTCTCACACTCTCCGCAGTTCAGTCTGCTACCTTTTCGCACTTCTCACATTCTCCCTGTTTTCTGACTCTGAGCCTATTTTAGTCTTCTGTTTCTCTTGAAACCATCACAGACATCTGTCTCTCTTGCCTTCCCCATCCGTCCACCCGACTCTCTCCCACTCCTCTTTTCCTCTCCTTCCAGTTGCCTTAACCGACCTAAAACTGCCTGGCTCGCTTTCCTTTCCTCTCAGAATCCTGAGCCTCTTTGTTAGACATGTCTCAACCTGTTTTCAGCCTCCAACTAACCCTCCGTCACACTGAGAAAAAGGCAGATGAGGTCAGACTTGGTGGGGAGGGAAGAGAGAAAATGTCATTCATAACTGGATTTCCAGATGAGAACAACTAAAGGTTAGAAAACCAAACCCTGCCTTCGTCGTGGAACGTGCTTCCGTCCCAAGGTCTTAAATATCTGACATAAACAGGGGATGACACATGAGAAGTCTCTATCTTTGGGCATGGAACCTGGTGGCACTGTGACTCCGGGAAGCCAACCTTTTGTTATCTAGAGGCCTCTGGCAGTTTGTTACCTTGCCAGCTGATGTGCTGGAATGTAAGCTGCAAGGGTCTTTGTCGATTGGGAGTGAAGAAGAAAGTGTAGACTGAAACTAACAAGGTCCCTGGAGTAATTTATTAGTGTCGCTGGTATTTTACAGAAGAAAGAATCGGTGCTGTGCATTCTTCACGCTAAAAGATACATATAGAGGGAGATATATTCAAAACCCATTCACCCTCAGCATAGCTGGTGCTGCCTCCATTGGTTCTGCTTAAGGCATATGCAGGCCTTTTTTCCTTTTCTTTCTTTTTTTTTTTTTTTTTTTTTTTGTTGTTGTTGTTTTTTGTTTTTGTTTTTGTTTTTGAAACAAGGTCTGTGTAGCCCTGGCTGTCCTAGAACTTGCTCTGTAGACCAGACTGGCCTCTAACTCACAGAGATCCACCTGCCTCTGTCTCCCAACTGCTGAGATTAAAGGCATGCACCACAACCACCCAGCATATGCAGGCTTTTTCTGTTGACTTCAACTCCTTTCTGCCATCTTGGTTCTTGTTTGCTTTTATGCCAATTCAGGGGAAGAAGGAGGTTATAGCCAGAGCCTCCTCAGCTATCCCTCCATACACTCTCTCTTTTCTCTCTCATCTTCTACAGAGCCTGCTAAATTTCACCCACAACAGCTTTTGGCTCAGTAAAATTTTATTTGTCCCTGTTTTCCACAACCTTTCTATTGCTTCCCTCCCTTGGCAGTAGCCTGGCCTCTCCTCACCTGCTCCCCTTGACGGTGGCCTCTTCCTGCAGCAGCCTCTTTGCTTTCGGCTCTTCCTTCTCCCTGGAGTTTTTCTTTTGAAATATGTGGCACTTCACAGTTTTATGTGTCACCCTTGTGCCGGGACCATGCTAATCTTCTCTTTATTATATCAATTTTCATCTCTGTGTTGCCAAAGTAAGCAATATTCTTTACTGTCAGAGTTCTGAGGACTAGCTCTAAACTTGACCACATCCTCCTGGGAAAGATATATAGAAAGGTCCAGAAGCCTGCAGGAATGTTTCTCAAACTGTAAACCATTCCATATGGTCAGAGGCAGCATGTGAAAGAAGGAATGGAGCTAGGCCTCCAGTAACCTAAAGCAGAAGGACTCACATTTGATTGTGAGATCAGTAGACATGATCTGCTTCTTTTTGTTTTATTTATTTTTTTTAATTTTCTGTGTTTTGCCTAATATCTACTTCAATTTGTTTTATTTTGTTTTGTTTGGTTGGTTGGTTTTTGATTTTTTTTTTTTTTAAGATAGGGTTTCTTTGTGTAGCCCTGGCTGCCCTGGAACTCTCTCTATAGACCAAGCTGTCCTTGAACTCTCAGAGATCTGCCTGCCTCTGCTTCCAAGTGCTGGGATTGAAGGCATGTGCCTTCATAAGTGTATTTTTAACTTTTCCACACAGTTTATCCTTTAATTGCAATTATAAAGCAAACACACACACACACTATAAATAGAAACCAAGAGAAATGAGTGACTTCCTGATTTGAGTCACATTTTTCAGTTTCGGGTTCCTAGTCCCTTTCTCAGAAGGGCCTCATGTTACCAGGTGGGGGTGAGTTTGAATATTTCTTTTATTTGAGTCCTTACTAGCCTACTCAAGATGTACTGCTTTCTCGTGACCTCATTTATTCTGTCCTCTCTCCTCTCTTCTCATGCAGGCATTCGGGAATCCCAAGAGCAGCAAGCTCTACACTGTGAAGCCAGATGTGCCTTATGCTGTGGTGACTGGAAGGTTGCGAAGCAGGCAGCTGGGCCAGCCCACACCAGAATCGCCCACATGCCACATCTGTACAGCTGTTCTCCCAGCGCCACTAAGAGAGCACCCCTTAAAAGAGTCTAGAGATAGAGCTAGGGGGACACCCACAGAAATGGTTGGACAACCTCCCCCAAGACAATGTCCCAAGTCCCTCAACTTCAGCTTCTTTGCTTTCAGTGATTTCTCATGGCTATAAAAAATAAAAGTCACTCTAGTCTCTAAAGTAGGTCACACTGTGGGGGAAGGGAGCTGCTGAATGCAGATGTCAAGGAATTTTCACCCTTTTCCAAACCAAAAATAAAACTTGGAAACTGTCTGAAGAAAAATGAGAGGTACAGCTTAAGAAAAGCCAGGGAGAAAAAGGTGGGCGGGGTGTGCTTGTCCTAAATTCACTTGGCCCACGGCAGACCTCGGGCAGGGAACTTGACTCGGTGGCCACTCCTCACCCTAACTGCCCACTCCGCACAACCCTGGATTCACAAGCCCCCAGCTCACTTCCTGTTGATAGGACTCCCGGGCAGGAGGCAAATAACTGCTCCCCTCTCCCGCTTCTAGCCACTCTCCCTGTAAAAAGCCTCTATTGATCAACTGGAGAGCAGAGGGGGAGACAAGGCAGAGAGGCCTTTTGGGTTTCTCCAGCCAAGTGGCTCTGAGATTCATTATCTGTTCCATAGAGCAGCACTTGCAGTTCCAGCAAAGGCTGGGGGAGAAGCCGGGGACCCACGTGTGGGCTCCCCTGGCTTTGCTTCTCCTTTTCTGCGTTTGGCCACCTGCCAAGCTGGCTTTCAGCTGCTGCTCCTGTTTCCAGCAAGTAGACTCCCCTACCCACCCCTGCTATTGTGCAGGGATTGGGGATCTGGTGAGGCACAGAGAGAGGATGACAACTTCTAGCCAACACAGCTGTGGCTTGATCCCCAGCGTCCAGAGTTTGGGGAGACGCTCTGCATGTTTCATGGTCAGGAAATATCGATCTTTCCTCTTTTTAGCGGGCGGTCACATTCCTAATCATGGCTCTTCTTCCCTGAGCCTTCAGACTCTTCCTCAAACAGAGAGTGAGCACCCTCACGGGAGAGTGAGGTGACTTAGAAGGACCAGATAGACAAACAGGAGCAGAGCCACCTGTGGCATGGCTGTGACATTCAGGATGATACTGACAGCTAGTAGTAACTTGGAGAAGCCCTGATGGACGGCTCTTCAGAGTGCAGGAAAGGCTTTAAAATGAAGAACGGCCTGAAGCATCTGTTACCTTAGTGTGGAACCCATGGAACACAGGTCTGCAGAGTACAAGAGAATGGTTTGGTTTTGCTTTTGTTTTCTCTTTGTTACCTCAGAGCAAGCAATCTCCCAGCGGCTGCCCTGCTAAAAGCAAGGTAGGGGGTGGATGGCAGAATAAGAAGGTGGGAACAGGACTTTCAGTGTATTCCTGACTACTCAAAAAACTGAAGGGACCCTTGCCTTAGGGGCTGGCAGAGGTCCAGTTAGAAGGAAGAAAGCAGAGAGCTGGAGCCAGGTTTAAACTTGGTTAGAGGAGTCAGAAAGGGAAAGCTGATTCTCACCTTCCTCCTGTAAGTTAGGAATGTGGCTTCTGACACAGGCCTGGTGACTAGGTCTCAAAACACATAGAAAATGCTTAGTGTCTAGACTTACCAACAAGCATCACAGCCTGCACCTGAGTCACCTGCTAGAGATGCTCAGTGGTGATGCTATTAAGGCCAGTTGTTCTTTCTACAGGTTCCGTGAACTGACAGCCAGTACTGGTCACCTCTGTCCCTAAGTGGGCAGCATCCAGTGGTGGAGATGGCTGTGGATCTAGAGAAGGGAGACTCGCCCTTTCAGGAATGCAGTCCCCAGAGGCTTCCCCTTCTCTGCCTGTAGGATTCCAAAGGCCTGAGGCAAACCCCAGGATGCAGTCCAGCAAAGATGATTTGGGCTCTATCCATGGGAAAGGGGGGGAGGGGGAGCACAGAGAAATTGCTAAAGAGGTTTTTTATATTTAAAATCTTCATTCCCACTGGGAGAGGGGGGTAGCACACATGGGCAAAAAACTGGATCAGGAAGGAGGCATTCAATGAGATATGTATATTTTGCCTCTGCTTTCATGTGCTTTTTCTGTTGTACCCTTAATAAATACTGCTGAAAAAGTCCAATGGCATGAGTTAAGAGCGAAGTGATTCCTCACATCGACTCAGCTTCTGCTCCTCTTTCTCCCAAGGCTTTCTACTGGGTAGAACTTTTAATCTGAACAATGGTTCAAAGGCTGAGAGACAAACTGCTCATTACTGGACAGAGTGCCAGGAATCCTGGGAAGCCAACCTCACTCCCCACTGGAGCACTGCACCTCACAGTAAAGGCTCCTTTCATAGTCGCAGAAGGTTGGATCAGCATTTCTTTTCATCTCATCTTCTTTTAGGAACTGCTGGGATAAAAGGGAGTCTAGGAGAATGAAATTTTCACAAACAGGACAAGAATAAAATATTTAGGGCAAAAGAGCAGAAGTCCTTTGGATATTCAGTGAACTGAACTAACTCTACTAAAAAAAATAATATTAATAATAACTATAAAGAAATAGATTTCTGTCAAACTCCATGCCACAGTACGAAGCTTTAGACCACAGCACACTGGCTCCAAGCTACATCATCACAGCAGGTAAGTTGAAGAGACTCAGCTTAACCCGGGGATAACATAGGGGCAGTTCTGTCATTAACTTCATTCCCAATACTAACGTCTTTTATTCTGAGTATTCTACCAAAGAAGTTAAAAGGTCCAGTCCCCCACAGCTCCCCATGCTAAAGCCTAATCTGTCATCAGTGGAAGGAAGGTAAACTGTGAGAAGCCATGGAGAGAATCAAGGCACTTGGAGCAGCAATTCAAGCTTTCCATCATTAGTGGTTTCCCCCAAATACAAAAGACGGTTTCTCAAAGTGACATGCTTAGGAGCACTGAATTTATTCTATCACCTTCACTCTCTATTAATGTGATCTTCTTGGAATCCCATTTTTTGTTTTGTTTTGTTTTGTTTTGTTTTTTAAATAAGACCCTGCTCTATGTAGCTCTGGCTGTCCTAGAACTTGCTGGGTAGATCAGGCTGGCCTCAGACTCACAGAGATCTGCCTGCCTCTGCCTCCTGAAGGTTGGAATTAAAGCCATGTGACACCAAGCCAAGCCAAAACTCCCTTTAAACATCTGGCTTTCGCATGGCTGTTTTCAGCTTGGGAGTCTAGCTCAGTGGTTGAATGACCCCAACATGTTTGGGGTCCTGGTTTCAGTTTCTGATGCTAGAGTGCTTAATTTAATGAAGAGACTAGAGACCCTCTCAAAGTGGTCCCCCTCCAAGAAGGTTAGATATTCAAAACTGTTTCTAGTCACACTGTATCTCATTCGATTACCATAATCCTACCTGTGCTTCAAGATGTCCAAGCCTATCAACACAAGTGCTTAGGAAACGCTCTGTGCCAAAGCACACACCTTTAATCCTAGCACTTGGGGAGGCAGAGGCAGAGGCAGGAGGATCTCAATAAGTTCAAGGCCAGCCTGGTCCACAAAGTCCAGGACAGCCAGGGCTACATAGGGAAATCCTGTCTCAAAAAACAAAACAAAACAAAACAAAAAACAAACCAACAAACAAAAAGAGAAACATTCTATGCCAAGCAATTAGAGCTAAACATAGCTCTATGGTCTTTTTTTTTTTTTTTTTAACTCCATTACTCATCACTGAAAGCATTTGTATGTCAATAAGAACTTTGCCCTTTGAGAGTTTTCACTCCTGTGTACTCCTTTCTGAAAATAGAACTGATAAAATCCAAGAAAGTCGCAGGGTTGGTGTGAGACAGACACAGCAACCAACTCAGCTGGTAGAGCAAGGCTTCATGTCTGCCAAGGGCCCAGAGAAAGAGGGAATGAAAAGACTCGTATTTGCTAATAGGACCAGCTAAAAATAGAAACCTCCTTCTCCTTTCCTACAAATATACACAAATTCTTTTACCACAGCTCCTGGTTTACACACACACTTCACTTCTAGAGCAACAACAGCAACAGCTGAGTGCTTCCCAAGTATGGGGTACTTGTTTTGTTCGGGATCCAAGACAGGCTCTATGGAAGCAGTGGCTAGCTTCAAACTGGAGAACCCCCTGCCTCAGCCTCCTGAGTCTAGGATCACCTGCATGTGGGCACCTTGCCCTGCAGTCACTAAGTGCTTTCTAAGACCATTAACTCAGTGATTTTCACAACTTTATGAGGCAACTACAATTATCCTTATTTTACAGTTGGAAAAAAGAAAAAAAAAAAAGCCAGATTTGAAGCAACACAAACCCTCAGAGAAAAGTGGGGCAGGAGAATCCAGGCATCCTGACCCCAAGAGCCCATACTGTTACACTGGTTAGTTTCTGCAACAAAAAAGATGATGTAAAACCTTTTTCCAGTTTATAGTCTCTAAGCAAACCCATGGTCACATGGTTCATCTTTGTGCAAAAGGGAGGCTGAGGAGGGAACCTGGTTTCCTCTACAATAAATATACAGCTCTTCACACCAAATGTTACCCCCTTTCCAATATGGAAACACACCCAGACAGCTGTTCAAGCATAACTGCACTCTAGTAACAGGAAATGTTTGCAGAATTAAGGCCCTGGACACCGGCAGTTTAAGATTCTTAATGGAGCCTTAGCAGTTATAATAGAGCTTAAGTACCTAATCTCTAAGAGAAAAGCAAGGTAATTTAATAACACCCTGATTAGAGCATGTTTTATTCTATGTATACATTATGGTGATAGAGAGTTAATCACTTCTCTTGCTTAAAGAGCTAGTCACAGTCTTACAGGAAGAGCAAAGCGACAGCCTACTCAACTATGGCATTAGTCCGAGTCATTAGAACTTCAGCTAAGGCCAAGGCATTCCGTTATATGCTCCTTTGGTCTAAAGGCTAAATAAATAACCTTTGCCTCTTTCCTCAGTTTCTCCTGTCTCTTTAAGTAGTCTACTTAGTTAGAAACTGGCACCATTTTTAAAGCACTAGCAATTATATTTTAAAAGTGTCTAATTGGTTTCCTCCTAAGAGATCACTACCTCTTAAGTACTAAACATTTCGCAGTAGACAAAACGGTCTCTTTAAATTGTTGTGGCTGTCATCTGTTTATCATGACCAAAACACTTATGTCATCATGTAGGTGACAAGAGCAAATCAGGAAGTTCTGCTAAATGAGAATTAAATTTACCCAACCCTCCTTGGCCTCCTTCCTTCTCAGGTTTGATACACATAATTTCACTTTCAGCCTTTACTTTCCATAACTGAAGTCCTGATTTAGACAAGTCAGTCTCATCGGTTTCTTCACATTTGGTCCTAATAGACCTCTGAAGTAAGTTGCTATCTAACTCCCCCCGACCCCCTTCAAACCTAAAATTTCATCCATGGTCAATTAAACAGACCCGTTACTGAAACAAAGTTTTGGTCAAAACTTTTGAGGATAGGAAAGGTTTCAAAACTTGGAATTTAGTATATAAAGATTCCATCAGATCAGACTATAGAAAGCCTGGCCTTTTGGTAACTACGGAAAAGGCATTTCTACTGACAGGTCTCAAGCCTCCAGTCATGGATACCAACACCAGTACCTATTAGTCCAATGAGATTGGGGCATGTCCAACAATGTCCCTAGTCTGGGAATGACTGATATTAAGAACCACGCCTTTGTCGGGTGTGGTGGCACAAGCCCTTAATACCGGAACTCAAGAGGCAGAGGCAGGAGGACCTCAGAGTTCCAGGTCAGCCTGGTCTACAAAGCTGAGTCCAGGATAGATATCTAAGGCTCTGTTTCAGAGAAACCCTATCTTGAAAACAAGAACAAAACAAAAAACCCACAAACCACACCTTCCATTTCCCAGCCTGGCTGCCCCTCCCCCACCTTGTTGGAAACCCAGACAGGTGATTACATACAAGCAGGCAGTGGAGTTGCTTCAAAATATTTAATACGTGTTAGACACGTAGTTACATTTTTATACAAAAATCAATACAGAGGAGGAGAAAATACTGTACAAAAACCTTATCAGCTCCCCCAACCTTTATACAACAAAGACTGGAGTCACCGTATCTACAAAACCATAAGGTCCTTCCACTTAGAGCTCGTCTGTAAACTTTGTTTCATTAAACACTTTTTAAAAGCACTGTGTAGTAAGTTCTGAGCTAGAGCTTTTAAAAATATATCTTTTCTCTATAAACTCCGTATTTCCAAGCTTGAACTCTTCTGTTCAGTTCAGCAAGCTTTTTCCCCTGTGGGGAATTGAAGGTCCCTTAATGTTCAGCTTTCCCAGAGTAATCACAGGGTAGAAGCGCTTCTTCTGTGCCAGAGAAAGGTGGGGAGGGAGAAAAATAATACAAGTCTCTACTCCAGACGAACTCCCTCTAGTCTGAGGAAATCCTGTGAGGAAACGCCACTCTGCGCCCCGGTGCGGTTCTACCTTTCATGAGAGGTGTGTGTAAAGTCCCTCTCTCCCCCAAGTACGAACGGGGAACTCCCCTGCCTCGAGCCTTTCAGCAGCTTCCTTTTTCTGAGCTGCTGGCAGAGGAAAGTCCCTGTCTGCACCCCCAAAGTCTCAAGCCCCGGGGAGGGGGCGGTGCATTCCAGAACCTCACAACAGTCTCGACACAAGACAAACCCACACACGGACACACACAGATATCAAAGTTAACGATCGATCGTCCCCTTCCGTTAAGCCTCCAACTCTAGGTCTCTGGATGAAACTCGAGAGCCACGGCCCAGCCGGGCTGCCCCTTCCGGGGCGCAGTGCTGCCCGGCAGCAACCAGTCTGCCCTACGCGCCCAGCGCCTACGGTCCCGGCTCGTCCTCGCGGCCGGGGAAAAGGGTCCGGTCGCACTTCGGGGACTCCCGCTGCTCAAGCTCCAGCCGCTCGGGGCCCCGGGGGCCGCTCAGAAGGCCACGATGGCTGTGCTCCAGGGGTTCATGTCTCTCAGCACCGGCTTGTCGCAGCAGATCTGCCCGGGCTCGGCGGCTTCCGGGCCGCCCTCCTCCGCCTCCTCCTCCTCCCGGCCGCCCGCAGGGCTCTTCCGCAAGAGTCCCGAGAAGCTAGACCCGAAGATGCTGATGAGGTTCGCCACGTTCCCGGTCTCCATCTCCTCGTCGGCGCCCTCCTCCCCGGCGGCCGGCTGCTCCTCCGAGTTCCGGCGCGGCTTCTTGAGCGGGGTCAAGCCCGGGGCCGAACAGCCCCCGCGGCCGCCACCCACTCCCGCCGCGCCACGCTTCCTGGGACACGGGGCGGGTGGCGCGGGGGAGCCGTCCCCGGAGGACGGCCGCTCCTCCCGGCCCGGGGCGCAGCCGCACGGGCGGCGCACCGCCCGGGGACCTTCGGGGCACGCGCCCGGGCCGCCTCCGGAAGCCGGCGCGCGCGGACGCCCCCCGCGGCCCCAGGCGGCCGCCGCCGAGTCCTCGTCTCCGCCCCGGGGAGCGTCCCCAGCCCCGGCCGCCGCGGCGATCGGCTCCGAGCTCCCCGCTGCCGGCGTGTGGCAGGCGGAGGGGCGCTGAGGCTGCGCCTCGGGCTCCGGCCAGGCGGCGCGGGCCACCGGCGGGGGCGGCTCTCCCCAGCCCGAGGGTGGCCCGGCTACCGCCTCTCCCGGCTGCTGGGGCGGCGGGGTCCCCGCGGGGCCGGCCAGGTAGAGGCCAGGGCACGGGTCGCTCAGGTAGACTTGGCGGGCGCTGCGCAGCACCAACGACACCAAGAGGTTCTTGTGCAGCTTGATGCCGCCGCGCTGGACCCGCGAGTTGTAGATCTTGCCCAGGGAGATGCTGACGATGCGGTGAGCCTCCAGCTTGAACTCCATCCTGCCTCGGCTTCTCGAGGTCTGGCGCCCGGACGATGGGGCAAACGCCCGCTCCCCTTCCGAAGCGGCTGGAGGAGCGGGAGGCGGGGACAGGTCCCCCCCCCAGGGGTGCACCGTCGGCGGCTCAAAGCTCGGTGGAGAACTCGGTGGGGAAAAGACCGGCGACGCGTAGCTTCCCCCTCCTCAGCCTCTCCGCCTCGGAAGACGCACCCGCCGTGGGCTGGTCGCTACACTGAGGGCTGCGGGGCCACGCCGCGCCTTATATACGCTCCCCGAACGCCAATCACAGAGCGCCGCCAACCGTTCTGGGCGGGCCCACGCGCCTCGTGCGCCGCCCCCGGCCAATCGGAGGCAGAGGAGGGGCGCCGGGGCCGGTTCAAACGTTAGTCCCGCGGAGCGAGCTCTTAAAGGGGGCGGTCGCGGGCCGCCGGGTGACCGCGCGAGGTGGGGATTTGGGTTCCGAGGCGGTGATGTGGACGGGCGAGGCCCACAGAACTGTCCGTGGTTAGGGATTCCGCTCGCTTCGTGAGGCACCTTGGCAAACTCACTCGATCCGAACTATTGGAACTCTTACTCGTTTGAGCGTGCTGGAATCTACTACATAATAAGGTTCGGCTCCTCTCACGCGCAGTTTCCAGCTGCTCACGCCTGTAACTCCTGGTCCTTCTTGGCAGAAATAGAAGCGGTGGCAGTACATTGGAGAGACAACCCTGAATGACACCCAGCGCGAGGTGTCGGAAATATTAGTTTGGAGTCAGCCTCTTCCCATTAGAGCCACATTCAGCGTTTGGCTACAAACAAAAGGGGAGGGTCTAGAAATTCCCAAGCTTCTGACTTACCAAAGGAGAGTATTCAGATACAAAGTTCTCACCGAAAGCTCGCGTTTTTCCCTCGGTTCCCGGGATCCTCAGTACCTACTTCTCCACAGTGGTTTGTTTGTTTTTTTTAAAAAACATTGTAACTAATCTCTTCTTGGGGGAAATGCAGTAAGTCTAAAAATACAAATAGAGAAGTTCTGGTTTCCCACAAAGTTGTAAATTTGTTTTGTGTCAAGCTGAGAGTATGGGGAAAGGATTCTAGGGTTTTCCTGGCCAGCCAATATAGTCCATCCACTGAGTCTTAAAATACCTGACAAAAAGGCCACAAAACTGCACTGCTACCTTGATGACTTTGCAAATTACCTCATAGCCTTTCAGTTTCAATTCTAAAAAGGAGAAATCGCCTAAACCCTTTATTTTCCAGATGATAGATGACACCTCTCAGAGACGATCTAAATAATATAATTAAGCACAGCTTACATGGAGTCTATGTGAAAAATTGCTCTGATCCTACAATAGGGTTTAGCCAACCAATGTATTTATGTAGAAGTACTAGTGAGAGGTAGCTTGATTTAGAGCCAGCTCACAATCGGGGTGCCCTCTGATGTGATGGCTGGGTGATGTTAGCTTTGACACTATCACTGCCATAACTGAAACCCAGAGTTCCTCCCTTCTAGGAAGTCTCAACCCACATAGAGGACAGAAAATAATTATAACATGTAGCAACATATATTTGGGAATAACACGAGCTGCTTCTCCCCTATTTTCTCCCCGTGAAAATATTTTTAACAATATTTATTGAATATTGAAATCCAGGTCAGCACCTAGATCCTGACCACTCACCCTTAAAGCAACAGAGACTTGTCTTCCAAACAGAACACTCAGTGAGGCTCTAATGGAGCCCACTGCATTACAAATGACTTATTTATGGGGTCACGGAGAGTGTATCAGGTAATGGCGCATCATCACAGATATCAAGGCCACACAGTAAGTGGTACTTAGACAAGTGTACAGAAATATCCCATGTTCCTGTCTAATACAGCTTGTTTAATTTACAGGCCAACTGATGATTCATCCCAAGTGGTCTTGGTGAGCTAGCTAATGACCATGGGCAGGTTCAGGACCTGGTCCTCTCAAAGCTTTTATTTCTTTTATCTGCACTTCTTTTTTTAATATCATTTATTTATTTTCTTTGTTTTTTGGCACAAGGTTTACCTGGGTAGCTCTGGTTGTGTGGAACTAGCTTTGTAGACCAAGCTAGCCTTGAACTCAGAGATCTGCCTGGCTCTGCCTCCCACTAAAGGTATGTACCACTACACCCACTAAGCATTCTGATTTAAAAAAAAAAAAAAAAAAGACCTCGGTTCCATTCCTACTCAAATTTTCTGATGAACTTGAAAATAGTAGGGTTTTACGGGGATCTAGATATTCCCAATAAGGGTTTGAAGCATCTTGGAAGGAAGGCCAAGACCTTAGACCTCACCAGACTCTCACAATCAAATGGAGAAAAGTGTGAGAACTTTTAAGTAAAACAATGCTTGCCAAGGACAAGCTACAGGGCTAGAATCCCAGCTTGACCTTCTTACTTGCTTTTAGAAGAATTTTAATTCAGGACATGGCAGCTCTGGCAGATCACATCCAAAGACCTTCTAGGTCTGTGTAATCCAGCTAGAATACAGACACATCTTTAATATCAGGAGACAGAGGCAAGCAGATCTCTGAACTCAAGACCAGCCTGGTATAGAGCAAGTTTCAGGTAAAGAGATGCTTACATCTAGGCATGGTAGAACACACCTTTAATCCCAACACTCAGGAGACAGAGGCATGCAGATCTCTGAGTTCTAGTCAGTTCTGTTCAGGCAGTTTGTTTGAGTCGGTGACTTGAGGGTCATTGTAGTGGAGATGAGTTCATGACAGTTCAGTTTGTGGAATTCAGAGGCAGTTTTACTGGGAGAGTTTTACAGAGACAGGTTGAAGAGAGAACAAGCCAAACACAGATGAAGACAGAATAGGCAAGAGAGCGAGAAAGGAGCCAGAAGATTAGAACAGGTTGCTGGAGTTAGTTTGAGGACAAGCAGAGCAATTCAGTAAGAAACTGAGAAGCCAGATTGAATCAACCATGTTAGAGAAAAGTTTGATCCAGAACAGCTGAGTTGAAACAGCTAGCCTGAGTTCAGAAAGAACTAGAAAGGGTGAGCTTATTCAGCAGTAAGTCTCAGAGGCTGAAAGCATTCTATGCCTAGATTAGATTGTATGGAGGCTAGTAGCTTTCAGGACTAGGCCTACATTAGCAGACAAAGGCAGTAAGCCTCAGAGATGACAATTAAATGGGGCAAATAAAAGTCACTGTAACACTTCCTCAAGCACACTTTGCAAAGTCATTTCGCCTCACTTTGACTCAGTCTTTCTCATTTGATTACAGAGATAATAGCCGTGCCTACCTCTAGCACACTGGGAGAACAAGACACTGCGCTTTTAAAACTCTTGAGTACAGCAGTGGGCATATGAATACTATCAGCACACGTTCGTTATTAGAATATGCTACCCTACGCCTGAATTTGGAGCAAGAGAAGGGACTGGAGAAGGAAGGCACACAGATGAAGGTTGAAGTAAGGAAAGTATATTTGAAGAGGTGCCAAAAGCCCCAGTAAAATCCACAGACTCTATGCAGCAAAGCAAGGATGGAGCACAGGAATCATCTCATTTGTCAGGTTGCCAAGGTGATGACAATAAGTCATGGAGGCCTCAGTGAGGAGTTGGGGCCACGGGGACCTACTAAAGATTTTCCTGTAATAGGAGGACCACAGAATGGATTTTAGAACAATTGGTACACGGGCGACCATTCAACCGGAAAGCTTCTGTGAATGTTTAGGCAAAGGATTAGGGGGAAGACCTGAACTAGACAGAACGAGAAAGAGTGGGGAAGAAGAGACAGAGGGAGCCATGGAGATGAGTCAGGGAGTAAAATGCCTGCTGCATAAGCATTGGATCCCCAGCATCTCCATAGGAAGCCAAGCCTTGTGGTGCTGGGGAGCAGAAACAGCTCGCTTGAAAAATAAGGCATCAGAAAACAAGGTGGCATTTCAGCATGAGTAGGGGAGAAGCTCATGAGCCCCCACCCCCCATCCCAAGCTGAGAAACTTTTGGCAAGTGATGGCTGCTAAACAGGGAGGGTCTTTAACAGTACATCCCATAGTAGATTGCCCATGCTCAGTGGATGACCCGACAGCACTAACTGGACTCACTGGATCGAAGAAGAGGAGGCTACATAATGACAAAGTTAGGTGAACACACACGCACGCACCTAAGAAACAAGAGAACTCCAGGGATGAAGTGATGAGCTACGATGCTGCCTAAGATAAACAGGCTGCTGATGGCGCCTGAGAAGGCTTTCTGACGCACGTGAGCTGAACCGTCCCATCATTAACCACTGTATGCTTTACACCCCTTACGGCTGCCCTTATCGCTTTCTCCTTTTGTGCCATTACCCCTCATAGCTTGTGCCCTCATCAAAGACAAGAGACCGTCTCTGTTTGTAGCCAGGGGATCATGAAAATACGGAATGAGCGATGGGACACGGGCACTAACCATCAGAGTAGGTGCCGAAGCTCTTTGTCGGTGTCCAGTTCTGGAAAGCTCCTGTGGGACAGGCGGAAGAATGGTAGGAGGGGCACTTAAAGAGCTGGGCAAAATGTCCCAGGGCACATTCCAATACATATGTAGAATCTAATAATCATAAGGCCGAGCAAGCACCATATGATGGTCAGTTTACAGGCATTAACGACGAGTAAGCTGAGACTCTGAAAAGCGAAGTCAATTGTCCAAGACCATGGAGTCACTTTTTGGGATGTAGGATTCAAACTTGAGTGTGTGAGGCTCTTGGTTATAACGCCTGGGTCTACCTCTAATTTGCTGTGTGAGCTTCGGAAAGTCATTTCATGGGAGTAATGAAGGAAGATCCTTGAACTGCCTAGTACAGGCGGTAGCACCTATAAGCACTTATTAAATCTTACCTGTTGCTATGGTTTTCGTTTTTTATTTCATCGGAGCCCTAGCACATCACAGAGGCTTAGTCAATGTCGGCTAACTTGTAATTGTGCTTTTGCAATTATTGTCAGGATTTCCTGTAATCCGGAGCCAACATAATGGACTCTTCTGTACCCATCTCCCAAGGGACCGAGCACTTGTGATCAGGAAGCTTCTACTACCGAAAAGATGGGGGATACAGTGGCTGCTGAGCACATATGTGGACAGTACAACCGGAGATACTAAAAGTTAGTTTTATTGACTTTAATCAATTTAAAGATCAAAACAGGATGTTTCCCCCTCCCCTGAGAATCCTTTTACTGTGTCATATTGAAGCTTGACGTGATATGTGTGATAAATATAAAACACACAGCAGGTTCCAGGAACTTAGGATCACAAAGAAAATGTAAAATACCTCGAGAACATTGGGATGGCAAGGCATAGCGGCGATTACCTATAATCCTAGTATAGTGCTCAAGGAGGTTGAAGCAGGAGAATCAGTGAAAGATTTAGGCTACCCGAGACTACATAGAGAGACCCTGTCTCAAACAAACATAACTCTCCCCAAAATCACAATGGAAATTATAATATCATAATATTTTTGTAATAGTTACATAAGGAAAAATAATGTAATATGTAATAATATTTTAATGGTAGTTATATATGGAAATGACAAAACTTTTGCTATATTAGGTTAAATGAAATATTAATTTGAGCCAATTTAAAATAGATACGGCTCTATTTCTATTTTTTTATATTTATTGTGTTTGGTTTGTTTTTCTCTGTGTAGCCGTGGCTGTCCTGGAATTTGCTCTGTAGACCAGCCATTAACACTTCTTGATCTCTAGTTCCGTTTATACTGGAGAAAACAGACCTAGGGACGATTGGAGGTAGGGAAGCAGAGACGTGAAAATATGTCTGAGCATATTGTGGGCTGTTAGCCAATGTCTTTAATGGAGAAAAGAGAAAGAACAAGGAAGATAAAATAGAAAGAAACTGAAACATAACTGGTGGCACACACCTGTAATCCCAGCACTCAGGGAGGCAGAGGCAGGCAGACCTCTATAAGTTTGAGGCCAGCCTAGTCTACAAAGTGAGTGCTGGACAGCCAGGGCCACACAGAGAAACCCTGGGCTGAATGAAGCTCAGTGGCAGAGTGCATACCCAACATGCTTAAATCCCTGCTATGATCCCTGAGCCAATAATAAAGTAAAAGTGTACATCTCATTTCCCGTTCCCTCGACAAAACAACCTCTCAGTCTACCCTAAACACACCATTCCATCCTACATCAGTAACAGAGTACCTGCTGGTGGTCCCACTCAACACTGATTGCGGGTCAGTGTTAGGCAGAAAACTCAGCTGAGCCTCAGCACCTTATTGCTCAGCCGGAAAGAAAGTCTGCCCCACCCCTCCTACTCTAAAGGCTGTAACCAATAAGGACCTGGTCTAATTCACCCATCAGATCCCCTTTTCCATCAACACATTCAATTTGAACATGAATGCTCATTCAAAAAACCCCAAGTCTTCAACCATCTCCTTCTCGTTTTGACTAAGCAAATTCTGAGTAAGTATCTGTATAGACATTCCCCTAGTATGAAAGGAAGTTTCAGACCTGTCGTCTAAAAGGGAGCAAGGATCTGCATTAGCAGACATACATTTATAAGGTACATTTGAGGGCAAATGATTGTCACATAGAAAAAGCTCTCTTCTCCTTCCATTTACCACTATCAAGTTCATAAACATCCTTGAACCAACTTCTCAGTTCGTGAGAAAGAGCTCCGTTCGGTATTCCCTTAAAATAACAAAAGGTCTTTTTTTAGGTTTCCAAGTAGGAGCCAAGGATCATGGCCTACCAGGTTAAGGAGAAACTGAAGGCAAACCTGTATTTCACAGAGAGACCCTGTTGAGAGAACGAGAGAAGAGAGTTAGCAAACATACATCCTTCCATTCTTTCACATGAGAACCGGTCAAGGGAGAAAACTAATCCATAATTACGAATCAGTAACTCGTAAGAAAAAATAAGAAAAATAAGAACCTGTTCTAGTCCCTGCCGCCAATCCCCAAGCTGACCTAACACTTAGAAAATTTCAGAATCCCAAAGGGCTTCCTCTGAGGTCAGAGTCCTGAGTAGCTTTTACTCAGTCTGTGTCACTTTCTGTTTGTTTTTGAGTCTGTCCCTGCCCTGACAGAGTAAATGTGTGTGGAATGAAAGTTCAGATGAGCGGGGCTGGGTGGGATCACTGTCAAATGTGTCAGTGGAGGGGCGGAGCCTGGGTGTGCTCAGTCAGTCCAGCCACAGTGCGCACAAATGTGGTTTTCAGAAAACCCCTGGCATCTATCTTTTCATTACCGTATTTGTTTGGCTGGTTTTGCTTTGCTCTGTTTTTTGTTTTGTTTTGTTTTTTGAGTCTTGTAGGTGATTTTAAAGATTTGTTGTTGTTAAGTGTATATATATATATATATATATATATATATATATAGGGGGGGGGGACTGTAACATTCAGTGCTGGTGCCTGAGGAGTCCAGAAGACGCTGTCGGATCTGCTGGAGCCGGAGTTAGAAGCAGTTATGAGCCACCTGCCATTGACACTGGGAACCAAACTCAGGTCTTCTGCAAGAGCCGTACTAGCTCTTAGCTGCTGAGCCATCATCTTTCCAGCACCATGCATGGTTTTAAAACTATTTGGACTAGTTCCTAGATGAACATTATGTTTGTTGATGTGTCTCTATTAATGAATGAAATTTTTAAAAAAGAGTATGTGTGTGTTTGTGGAGTCAAAAAAGCCCCTTTCCCTCTCTTGGATGGGAGAGGAAGACAATGAAGGAAAAGGTATGCTTCACTCTTTTTTTCATGAGATCTAACTAGAGTGGAAGGATTTGACAAACAATTAACAACCCTCCCTGTTCAGCTGCTGTTTCCCAAAATAGCATCTCCTTTGCTGCCAGGGTAGATGGGTGCCTTCAGGGGAGGAAGACACAAAGGTGCCCTCTTTATGAGGCCTGAATGTCTTCAAGATCTTGAAGGCAGAGGGGAAACCCAGGGGATTAAATTAGCAGGCAGCCTGGGCTCCACCTGGACGGGAACTAGATAATAGACTTTAAAGACAGGAAACAGCTTGTGCTTCAAAATAATAATTTTCAAAAGCAGCACATGCTGGGTGCTGGGTTTTCTATGCTTCCACCTCCCACCCCCGCCACACCCTGAGCTCATCACATCCAAGGGAAATTGGCCTCTGAGACTCGGCTGCACGGATGAGCCAGGTCCTTTGGTATTCCTGTAGTTCTGCTCCACCTCGCCCCCATATTTGGAAAGATCATCGCAGCCAGCCCTTTTAGAAACCTGATTCCTACTTCCAGAAATTGCTCAGCACCTGGGTTTGAAGAGCAGGGATTAAGGCCGGAGTTGCTTTCTCCCACAGCCTCTGCCTGGCTCCTTTCCCTCTGCATTTTCTTTTTTCCTTTCCTGCTCTCCACACCCGCCATTTGTCCCCCTTGTTCTTCATTTTCCCTGAAAGGCTGCTCCTCACACTCCCACACATCCGTGTGTTCTGCCAGCCTGGGCTCTCTGGGGTCTTGAAACGTCGTCGCCTGTCGGTGAGCAGGGATGCGGATGGGAAGGGAAAACACGCTGAGCTAAACAAAGGGAACAAGCAGCCGCTCACCTTTGAGAAGGTCAGGAGCCTGAAGATAAAGGAGAAAGGTAGAAAAGGGCAAGGACCAAACTACTTCCTCAGCAGATTCAAAGATTAAACATATCACATTGGATTCTGAGCTGTTTTAAAATTTCCTTCCAAGTATACCCGAGAGAAATTAAAGCAACGAAGCATGCTCTGTGAATTAACCCGCCACCAGCTTCAGCTCCTGAAGATAGGATTTATGCCCTATGTTTTACACACATGTTTATGCTACAGTGACTTATTATGTCAAGGTCTGATCACAGGGCTGTGTCCCTCTAGAGCAGGACTTCCCTGAGGCCAGGAGGCAGGTCTGGTCCCGGCTGTGCATCTTCAGTGCTTAGCCCCTTGGTTCATAGGAGGCACTCAAGGGCTGAAGTTGGGTGTGTGGGTGGATGGATGGATGGATGGATGGATGGATGGATGGACAGACAGATGGCAGAGGAAAGCATTGGGATATTTATAAATCATCTCACTTTTCTCCCAATTGTCTAGTAGAGGGAATATATTATAAAATTGGAAATTTTTCCCCTGACAGACAGGCGAAATAGAGAAATGTTACGATTAACCTTGACACTCTAGGAAGACTTGTTCCTCCCATGTCTCCAGCACCCAGTGTTTCAGCCGGTTTGCACAGAATTACAATCAGGGTTGAATTAATGATTCGGGGGGGGGGGGGGGTTCTCCCTTTAGGGGGGGGCTCTAGGGGGGAGGGGGGGGGGGGGAGGGGGGGGGGGGGGGGGGGGGGGGCTGTTCTCCCTTGAAGGAGGATCTCTAGGAGAGAGAGTGGAGGAGTAGACAGAGGTGCAAATGTAAAGCATTTAATAATGTCCTCCCTTGTTTTGTATGTTTTGGTTTTGTCGGTTTTGAGACAGGATCTCAGCATGCAGCCCTTACTCTCAGTGTGCAGAGCAAGCTGGTCTTGAACTAACAAAGATTCTCCACGTCTCAGCCTCACCAGTGCATGAAAGGCAACGCACAACTGCTCTGATGGGTTTTTTGTTTGTTTGTTTTGTTTTTTTTTGAGGCATCTTAACAGACAGAGAGCCTGAGGAAGAGGCGAGATATTTCAGAGACCTTGGAAGGGCTCTCACTGTAAGGAGAGAGGACGGAAACGTTTGCATGGTGTGAAATCCCCGAAGGCCTTCCTTCGCAGGTGCCTGGGACTGACTCAGTTAGATGTTCAGAACCACACAGTCTTACATTCTTTTCACTTTGGCAAGGACTCACTTTGCTTGACTGACAGCTGTTAATTAGGAAAAAAGATCAGCTCCAGAACAGTAGGCAAAATAGAACACTTACAACCCAGAGAACAGAGCTTCTGCTCCTGCTCCGACCCCAGTGGGTATGAAGGCGTGAAGGGCAGAGGTGCACGTGGTTGCTTGGGTAGTGTAACCATGAGCTAGCTCACCCTGGGATTTGTCTCACAGCTGTCTTTAAGGTCATTCTTTTATTCCACTCCCCTCTGCTCATCAGCCCTTTCGAAAAGAACAAGGAAAGAGCACCAGAGAGCTGAGATTTACATAGGCCAGCAGCAACACTGAGTTCAGAACACAGAAAATGCCTGGGAGGTATTAGGAAGGGCAGTTAATTGGTTGGCTCCTGAGTGTGTTAATCCTGAGCAAAGCTGTGTTAGTACCTCATTAGCACATTAAGTCTAGGGACTATTATTTTCTTGCAGTCCTTTATCTGTTAAAATCCTGAGCAGTTCTGGATGTTGTTTTATGGAAATCGGGTTGTATTGACAAGAATTGCAAACGCAGATCCTTGTCTCAAAAGCCCGTGTTTAGGAAAAATTGAGATTAAGAAAAGATAAGCTGGTAAACACGTGTGAGTACCGAGTTTGGTCTTTCTCTGCTTAAAAAAAAACAAAAAAAAAAAAAAAAACAAAAACAAAAAAAAAAAAAAAAAAAAAAAAAAAAAAAAAAAAAAACAAAAACGCTTCCAACCTGAACGTCATCAGGGACCCTTGCCTCCCAGGTCTGAGAGTCTGCAGAGATGACCAGCCAGCATTCCAATCCAGCTTCCAGCTGTGCTGGAAAAGCCCCGTGGAACCAGTGAAGGATGCAATGCCCCTGTGGCCATACTCCTGACCCTACACTCTGGGAGGAGAGGGAGGGAGGCTCTCTGTTTAGACACTGCCTTTGGGCTGGCTGTGTAAGCTTGAGCATCTGAGTCTGGATCTCCAGAGGACAAAAAACCAGGCTAGGTTGACAGGCGCTTGTATGCATAGGCTAGACGCCAGCAAGCGTGCCCTCACACACATGCATACACCCATATGCAGACGCTGCGCTAGCTTCGATCCCACGTTATCTGCCATTCTTCCACACCGGGGCTCGTGATCTCACAGCTTTCCCAAGACCTTGTTTTTCTTGTTGTTTTTAAATGTATTTTTCTATGTACTTACCCCCTCACTGTGTTACTGTTATATTTTGGATGTGAATACCCCCATAAGATCAGAGACTAGGGCTCTGATTGCCAATTGATAGGCCGAAGTAATTGAACCCTGATGATTCTGACGTAATCAATGTGAAGCTACTGCTGTTTTGACTTAATCAGTATGAAGCCAATGGTGTTATTTAGGGGGCGGCTAAAGAAACAGGAGTTGGACCTATATGGGGGGCGGGGCACATCTCTGGGACATGCTCTAGAATGATGTATCTTGTCGCCTCTTTATTCTCCCTGCTTCCCACCTGCCGTGACATGAGCAGACATGTTTCTTCTGCCATGACAATCTATCTCACCCCAGGCCTAAAGCAATAGATACAGCCAAACAAGGTGTGAAGTGTCTGAAACAAGGAGCCTTTCCTCTTTTTAAATTACACCAAGTGTTTTGTTACAAACACACATAAATAACCTAGGGTGTGATCAAAAAGGGTAAAATAACCCAAGTCAGTTACTTTTTCTCATTGCTATAACCAAACACCTGAAAGAAGTGACTTCAGGGAGGAAAGGTTTGTTTTGCTTTGAGGCTCTGGTCGGCCCATCACGGTGGAGGCTGGAGGCTGAGGCTGCCTGCTCACATCTGGGCAGATCAGCAAGGAGACAAAACAGAAGGCCTGTGCTCTGCTGACTTAATTCTTGCTTTACTTAACTCCAGGACAGCAGCCAATGGATGACTCGGCCCATGTTGAGGGCTGGTTTTCCCCTTTCAGTTAATCCTCTCAGGAAACAGGCCCCAAGTCACACCCAACAGCATGCTTCCCTAATGCCTTAGGTGTTTGCTAATTCAAACAGGTTGGCAATGAGGATTGGCCCTCACAGCTCATTTTCCTAGGATACGGACAAGCCATGCAACAAGGAGAGAGCTGGCACCGAGGTTTATGGTGTGAGAGAGAAAAGCTTTAGATATTTTTCCTCTAGTTGTAGCCAAGGAAACTGCACAAAAAAAGGGGAGATTTGGGGAGATGCCCAGCCATGACCCAACCTTTACTGACATTTAGGGCCTCTGGCCCTAAAACATGATTAGTTCGAATGGCACATTCCTTTGTGTTGTTCATGAAGGGATCTTAAGTACCAACACCCATGTAAGTGCTCAAAATACTCATAGGAGTGGGCATGGTGGCACACATCAGAAGGTAGAGGCAGGTAGATAGCTGTGAATTCAAGGTCAGCCTGGACTACACAAAGAGCTCCAGTCCCTCCAGTGCTAGTGTGAGGCCCTGACTCAAAAAATAAAGAACAACAACAACAACAACACACACACACACACACACACACACACACATACTTAACAAAGAAAAAAAAAACTTTTTTAAAATTAGAACATACAGCCTCCATTTTCCCCAGCTGTAAACACACTTTGACTATTTTGGAATGCTACAAAATGAAATAAAAAGCCAAGGAAGGGCATTGCACCAAAGGAGGACTATTGACCGATGCCTGTTTCTGGCAGCTCCTGCAGGAAGAATGAGTAAACTCAAACTGAGGGCAGATTAGGCAGTTGGAAGTATTCTGTTAGCCACTGAGAACAAGCCCTTCAGCAGAACAGTTAGGTGGTGTCTGCACAGCCATGCAGAGCGAGGTGGGGGAGGGGACATTTAGCAGCTTGCTTTTGAAACTGTGACAGTGAAGATGAGGACAAGCCTGAATAGAGAGAGAATTCTAGGAACGTCTTTGGGTTTCTGAAACCTGAAAGGGATTTATCAGAGGATGAGTCTCCATGTGGTAGGAAAGCTCAAAGACAAAGGAAGATCAGCCCCCGTCAACTCCCTATTGTATTTAATCCTTTCAATAACAAGTAAAGGACCCATGGTTAGAGGGAAATGTCAGTGCTTATAGACATATTATTACATAATGGGACTAACCTTGAGGATATAAGGCTAAACAAGATAAGCCAGGCTTAAAAAGAGATTGTGCTTACATGGAGGAACACCGAGAATAGTCAAACTCACAGAGGTGCGATGCACAGAGGTGCTTGCCAGGGGGCAGAGAGGAGACGGGAATTGGTATTCAGCGAACCATGTTCTATTTTCTGAGGCTAAAAAAAGCCCTAGGTATTGGATCCACAACAGTGTGAGGGTACTTAAAATTACAGAACTATGCACCTTAAAATGGTTAGGATGGTGACTTTTGTTAAGTATTCCACAATTACAAAAACAAAAACAGGCAACAACCAACAATCCCAACCTTAATACCTGTCATGCAAGCACAAGGACCTGAGTCTGGGCTCCCAACATCCATGTAAAAGCCAAGCACAGAACTTTTCACTCCAGGCTGGGGAGGAGAAGCAGGTCAGATCCTTGGAGATCATTTAACGGCCAGCCTGGCTAAACTGGGGGGTTTCGGGTGCAGTGGGAAGCATTGTCTCAAAATGAACGCTGGAGACTTGTTGAGAAAGACACCTGAGATTGTTGATCTCTGACCTCCAGGTGGATCCGCATTAACATGCATTGCACACCCAGCCCCCAGTGGAAATTATGGGGTTAGCAGATGGAGGAGTGAGCCAAACCCTTGGCTTTCTGTCTGAAGAATCCCTGCCTTTTCCTGGCACAGCCATCTCTGTGAAGTTGGAGTGGTAACAGAGAGAAGGGGTAAAAGGCAGAGAGAAATCTTAGGGGAATCAGTAAAGAATGGGACCCGGGGCCTAATGCAAGGATCCCAAATGCTGTAGTGACTGAAGAGATAGATAGATAGATAGATAGATAGATAGATAGATAGATAGATAGATAGATAGATAGACAGACAAACAGACGGATAGGATGTAGGCCCATTTGTGATGAGGAGTGTAAAGGTACTTTTGAGAGCTTCCATTGTCTTTATGAATTTGAAAGCAAGTGGGGCTGGGTGGGAGGAACCATTTCAGGGAGAGAAAAGCATTTGGATAGATGGACTAAGAGTAGGTTTATAAGTACATGCCCAGCATAGCTCAAATTCTAGCTATAAGGCCTAACTATATATGTAAATGAAGAACTTCCCCTAAGGGAGTCTGCAGTTAACTAAAATCTGTTCCTTGAGTTGACTGGCATGGTCCCATTAAGAAAAAAGTGTTAAGCCTGTCTGTGGTGGCGTACAAATTTAATCCCAACACACTCAGAGACAGGCAGATCTGCCTGAGTTTGAGGCCAGCCTGGTCTACAGAGTAAGGACAGCCAAGGCTATACAGAGAAACCCTGTCTCAAAAAACAAAAAGAAGAAGAAGAGGAGGAGGAGAAGGAGGAGGAGGAGATGGAGAAAAAGAAAAAGAAAAAGAAAGAAAAAAGAAGAAAGAAACAAAGAAAGGAAGAAACAAAGAAAAAAAGCATCAGGTTAGGTGGGACACAGACAGCATCTGCCTGAGAAAACAAGCTTATAGCTCAGATCCTCTCGAGCTTGTGCCTAGCAATGAGAGTTTTTGGACCCATGTTTGGACATCTTGGGCGCAGACATCTTCGAATCACGAAAGGCAAGAGCCATTCCAGGTTTTTCATCTGTAAAATTTCCACAGCTCCAAACATTCCCCAAATAAGTGACTTTTTCCTCCTTCACCATCTTTGGAAAACAAGGGCTCATGTGGCCCACACTGGTCTTGAACTCACTATATAGCCAAGGCTGCACAGAGTGGCTGTACCTTTTTACATTTCCAGGATGAGGTATGAAAGAGCAATTTCCTCCACATTCTTTCCAGCATTTGTTCCCCTCCAATTTTTTCTTCTGTTTTAGCTGCTTTTACAGATGTGTAACGACAGCTCCTGTTTCCCTAATGACTGGTGATGTTGGAAATATTTATATCGGGCTATGACGTTTCTCATTGGTTTCAGTGCTTCTTTTGGCAAATGATTTTCTTCTCTTCAGGCCTTAGCTTTCTCTCTGCTGAATGAGAGGACTGAACTAGGGGATGCCTGGCAGGAGGCTCTGTAGCTCTCCAGACCAGCGTGTTCCCAGATCCATCCCGGTGAGCTCCTCTGCAAGGTGACAAGCTTTCCACTCTCCCTTTAGGCATCATTAGCCCTATCTGCCAAGAATTGACAAGCAATGAATCTTACCCGTGAGCTTTGCTGACATTGCCATGAAGAGTGCAGGAACTTCATTTGACCCCTTAAGCCTTATTCAGCACTTAAGTCCCATCATCACAGGCCGAACAAAAAAAAAAATTCTGACAAACTTGCAAGAAATTTTTATTAAATTTTTGATGCACCGGAAAGATGTTTGAATTCCTTTGTTTCCAAGATCACTGTAGGTCATAGTTTTGAGCAGGTGGGAAACTCATTATTTTGGTGAAGGATCTTTTGAGTGCCTACTGGGTTATGTTCTGAAAAAGGCACAGTTAGTGTCTGTGGAAAATTATTTGAGTTTGGTTTATGTTCTGCCACTTACTGTGTGTATTAGTCCATTTGTCATTGCTATCATATAGTACCTAATGCAAGCTACACACACACACACACACACACACACACACATATGGTCTCACTATTATACAGTGAAGCAAGCTACTTATATGTGTATATACAGGATCTTGCTATCATATGGTACCTAAAGTAAATTTTCTCTCTCTCTATATATATATATGTATATATATACCATATATATATATGGTATCACTCTCATATAATGCCCAAA
Source organism: Psammomys obesus (assembly GCF_907164565.1). Classification (NCBI taxonomy): domain Eukaryota; kingdom Metazoa; phylum Chordata; class Mammalia; order Rodentia; family Muridae; genus Psammomys; species Psammomys obesus. Next base: position 14,751,166 of record NW_026596057.1, on the reverse strand, counting down.
GCTATATATCTGTCTGTGTATGTATACACACACACACACAGTACCTAAAGTAAGTTGCTTACACACGTACATGCAGGATCTTGCTATCATACAGTACCTAAAGCAAGCTGTGTGTGTGTGTGTGTGTGTGTGTGTGTGTGTGTGTGTGTGTGTGTATGGTATATATATGGTCTTACTATCATATAATACCTAAAGTTTCACACACACAATTTACATGCACACACACACATGTTCTCACTATGTAGCCTTACATGGTCCAGAACTCATTATCTTCCTATGCAGACCAGTCTGACCTCAAACTCACAGAAATCTTTCTGCCTCTGCCTCCCAAGGGCTGGGATCCAAAGTGTGCTCCAGCACAGGGGCTGGCAAGCTACTTTTGAAGAAAAAAAAAGTTCTAGAGGTTCAAGGCCATGCTGCTGATATGACCTGGCTCTGTGAGGCTCCCACGGTGTCATTATGGGGACATGTGTCACACAGAGAATATAGCCAGGACCTCAGCAGCAATGCATGTCTTATGTCCTTCTGAGGCCACAGCTCCGTTTGCCCTAAGCCTCTTGAACCTGCCTTCCAAAGGACTGCATTCCTAACGCATGAGCCTTTTCTGCGACAAGCGTCATCCTCCAGACCATAGAAACGTGTGATCTTGTCAAGACATTTAACTTCAGTAGAATGTGACACCGATATCTCCTGACATAGCTGTCAGGAAGAAGTGACCATATATGTAGGAAATGCCTTGTTCAGAACAAGCGCTGGAGAGCAGGAGGCTATGACCATGTGAGACAACCCGAGCGGTCTCTGCAGAGCACACGAAGGACATTACATAGCAAGCGCCATACCTGTGCTTGCTTGCACACATACAGGCCCTTTGAGTTCCCCATCAATGCCTAGAGACACAGAGGTCTACTACCCAACTACTGTCGTTTACAGAACCAAGATGCAGAGAAGCTATATCACTTAAAATCACCCTGACTCTTAGAGAAAGGGATGGAATTCAACCAGCATGCTTAAGAGCTTCCTGCTCTGGTCATCTTCATCAGCTGTGTGGAAACATAAACACCACAGAGTAACTAAGAGTTACACAGCAGAGCCACAAAGCCTTCAACTCAGCAGGGGAGTTACCGCTGAGGATCCGTTAAGTATGGGAGACAAAGGGAATCTAAAGAATCAGAACCCACTGTCTCCAGAGCATCTCACCACCACAGCTGCCCCTGGTCCTGGAAGCCCAGTCTGCTACGGGGAGGGAGAGACCCTCAGCTCTCAGCACCCGATCCCTTTCCTGCACAGCATATTTGAGTACGGGCCTTTTCGTTTCACATTCACTGAAGTCTAACCAGCCTGTGTTTTGTTGCCATTATCACAAAAGCTCACAGAGAGAGTTGTATCTTTTCTATTAACCAAAATCCAGAGCCTCCTTTCAAAAATAGAAATACAGCCTTTTCTGAAATTGTTTTCTATTATGTGAGCTCAGTTTAACTTAGCATCGTGTCACTATTAAACTTATTAGCTTTCAAAACACCTTTGGGTTCTATTTTCTATTATGAGCTGAAGTACCCACAAACAAAAAGACAAATCTATGTTAATAATCCCACAGGGATGAGTGACTGATGAGAACTTCAGGATTATGGAGAGTTGGAATATTGCAGGTCTAGAGCCAAAATTACCTTGGGCTATTTTTAGTCTTCATATGAATTATTTTTGTTACTGTGATGAAATGCCATGACCAAAGACCATTTCAAGAAGAAAGTGCTTATTTGGCTGATGGTTCCATCGGGAGAAACCATGATGGCAGGGAAGGCTTGGTAACAGGAGGCCAGAAGAAGAAGAAGCTGGCTTGATCGCATTTAGGCCACACATAGGAAGCAGAGAGAGAACAGGAACTGGGGGCAAGGTTATAAACCCTCAAAGACCACTCCCAATGGCATACTCCCCCCCAAAAGCTGTACCTCCCCAAAGTTCCATAACCTCTCCATAATGCCACCAACTTAGCTCACCCTACTTGACCTAAGTCCCTTGATACCACCAGCTTGGAGACTATGCTCCAAATACACGAGCCTTTTGGGGGACAGCCAACATTCAAACCATAGAAACGTGTGGCCTCATCTAGAAATGCAACCTCAGCAAAATGGAACAATGGCACCTGACAGATACATGGGCCTCGAGGTCAAGGCAGATAACACCTTTAGATTACAGTCTTTTTTTAAAGTTGCATTTATTAATCATTTAGTTACTTGTGTGTGCCTGTGTGGGGGCATTCAGGCCACTAAGAATGTGTGGGAGGTTAGAAGACAACTCCCAGGAGCCAGTTTTTTTGTTCCATGATATGGGTCCTTGGGGTCAGGCATGGTGGGAAGTACCTTTACCCACAGGGCCATCTTGCTGGCCCTGGAATGTGTTCTTAGCAGATCAATAGTTTCCACCAACCCACAGACGAAGAATGTCATCAGACAGCACAAACATACAGCTTTTTGGCTCCTATCAAAGTGTTTGGTAAATGTTGTTTTGTTGTATGACTATAAGAAATTCATACAATTGCCTCAAGAGTGAAACTGAATATCCAACTGAATCCGTGGTTCTGGGTCAGAGTCACTCATGTTTGACTTTGAATAAACTCTTTATCCGCATTAAAGAGGCAGCTGTGTTTCTGGTCTATACTATGATGTCCAACTCCTAGTGGGCTTTAAAGCAACTCACTGTCAAGATACAGTACCTTTCATGTCCCAGACACTGGAGTCCTAGGCTTCATGGAACCCACATTTCATGAATGAATGCGAACTAATGAAGGCCGTTAGAACTTAATTTGTATATCAATAATTCTGGCATGTTAAGAAATTGGAGTATGCAAACTTTGCGGCTTTAATGAAATATATTCAATGAACATCCCTGTTTCCATCTTAGGCTTGAAAGCCATCTTACAGACAAACTAGGTTCCTTCCTGTTTATGATTAAATCTCTGTTTCCCAAGGATTGGGCTGTGCCCCACCTGTACCCTTAACTACAAACAGTTGTGTACTGCCTACTCCAGGAAATGGCAATCAGGTCTTTAGTTCAAAAAGTTGTAATGACCATCTTTCGAATCTACTTTTGTTCCAAAAGGTTGTTATGACTACCTTGTTACAATTACCTCTCTTTGACCATCTTGCTGCTTTTGCTTCAGTAACTCTACCTATTTTGCCCACGAAACCCTCCATTCGGAAACCCTTTACCCCTGAGCTATAACAACCTTGTCTTCCAAGTATCCAAAGCCGATCTCTTGAACTCTGCTTTTATGCAGAGAGCTCATGTACACAAATTTAAAAAAAAAAGCTTGTTTTAATTAGCTTGATTTGGATGATTTGGGTTGGGTTTAACAATATTATAGTAAACACAGTGCCAGAGAGAAACTAATAATTCCCTGTGGTAGGAGCCCGTCTTCTTGGAACTCGATATATGAAATAGACTGGCCTTGGAACTCACAGAGATCCACCTGCCTCTGCTTCCCAAGTGATGGAATCAAAAGCGCGCACCACCACTCCTAGCTAAACAGCTAGTTTACAAATCTTTGGTGTTTGATTTCAGTTTCACTTGGAAAGGCCAACACTGGATTAAAGCAGCTTGCTCTTCCTCTTTGGGGACTCACAGGGACCAATGACTAATTCTGTTAGTTACTGGTTTAAGTAGGGCGGTAAGCAACCAGTGTGCTCAGCCTCCAGGGCCCTGTCTGGTTGAGCAACTTCCTGTTGTGGGTAATACACAGATTATCCATCGCTGTCTTGTGAGTAATGAGCAGAGCGTGTGCTTAGGTATTTTATAGTGCAGGAGAGGGCTGTGTTTTAGCAGCAGATGCGACTTCAAATGATTGCGTTTTATTATTACAATCCCTCAAAATTTCCCAGAATCGTCACCTCTTACAGCATGTTTCTTCTAAGTGTTCCCGGAATTCTCTGTTTACACTACTGTGGTGTTGCGCAGGGAAAAAGAAGAGCAACAAGAAACAACCATGAGCTTTTACTCAGTTCCGGTTACCATAGCGTCTGCCCTGATACCCAAGAAGGAGAAAGGACGAAGACGGCATCGTCTTGGCTCTGCATGCCTTATTTTCCCTTGGGGAACACTTCCTCTCTCGTGTCATGGCTTCTAGTCTCACCCAGTAGGTCCCGCTCCTTGACTGTGTTCTCTGCAGGCGAGCTTGGTCTCAGGAACTCTGTCTCCCCGCCCTCGCTCCCTCTCTCACCTCTCTTGCTTGCGTCTCGGAGGTCTGGCTCCTGCCACACTTGCCTCAGAGCCAGACTCCTTGCCAGGGGCTCCAGGCCAGAGCAACCTTCCAGCTGCCACTCTGTCACTCAGTCCCTCAGCGCCAAGACTCAGAACCTTCTGGCCCCAAACATTTTTCTCACACCCAACCCCCACAAGGGACAAAAAAACGCAGAGGCCCCTGCTGGGTTCAGTTAACTCTGAGTGGGAGGAAGAGAAGAGAAAAAAAGCAACAAGGACCAAGTCTTTTTTTTTTTTTAAGCAAATGTTTGTTTTTATTTTTATTTTTTTTTAATTTTTATTAATTACATTTTATTCACTTTGTATCCCCCCCAACCTCTCCCTCCTCCCCTCCCAATCTCACCTTCCCTCCCCCTTCTCCACGCATGCCCCTCTCCAAGTCCACTGATAGGGGAGGTCTTCCTCTCCTTCCTTCTGATCCTAGTCTATCAGATCTCATCAGGAGTGGCTGTGTTGTCTTCCTCTGTGGCCTGGCAAGGCTGCTCCCCCCTCAGGGGGAGGTGATCAAAGAGCAGGCCAATCAGATTATGTCAGAGGCGGTCCCTGTTCCCATTACTGCGGGATCCACTTGGACACTGAACTGCCATGGGAAGGACCAGGTCTTAAGGAACAGTTTCCCAGTACTTCTTCCCAGATGGGCATTGAGGAGAAGTGAAATGTTTCCTTGGGCGTATAGCTCATATACCTTGCCTGAAGTGCTTAAGGTCCTAAATCCAATCTCCAGCAACACATAGGGACGGGGGGGGGGGGGGGGGCAGAGTATTGATGATGAAATATTCTGCCTGGGCATATAGCTCAATGATAAAGCCCATGCTTAACATATTTGAGGCTGTAAGTTCCATCTTGAATAACTACACCCACACACACAACCACACCCACTCCCGCACCCAAAAACTCACAACTCTAGAATCTACCTAAAAGAGAAATCTGCAACCGTTTGTCTTTTATCCTCCCCATCACCCTCTGTTGTTGCTGCTCCTCCTTCCTCCCTCTAGATCTCTCCCTCATGTCCTTTATATTTGTGTCTCTATCTAGATTTTGCATATGAGAGAAAATATGGAATCATTGTCCTTCTGAGACTGGTCAAGCGCCTCTTACAGCTTTCAAGAACAGTGTCTTCAGAAGAGGAGGGGTTCAGCTCTGTTACACATTGAGTTTTAGGCTAGCCTGGGCTTCATGAGACTCTCCATCAGAGAAAAAGAGGGTGCAAACGTTATTCCTTATTGGATGTGGTAGCATGTACCTGAGGGTATTGCAAAGTCTGAGGCAGCCTGGACTAAGCCTGCCTCTGAAAGAGAGAGAGAGAGAGAGAGAGAGAGAGAGAGAGAGAGAGAAACAGAGTGAGCCTCATGTAAGAAGCCCTGCCTGAATTATGTCCTGTCCTTGTCTTTAATATGTTTACAGTGGAGGAGGGTGGAAGGTGATAGAGTCTTTGGGATCTAATCTCACAGACAGGGCAAAGTCTAGATAAGATCGTAGCTCTGATATCGATGCCAGCCAGACCAGATCAGAAGCTGAGACAAGAGGAGCAAGCTTGGGACACATCTTATGGTCTGGAAGGGGAGAGGGGAGGCTAATATTAAAGTTTATTAAACTAAGAATGTTGAGCTTGCAAGACGATTGGCCAGGCAAAGGCCCTGGTCTCCAACCTAACAACCTGAGTTTGTTCTAAACAGTCGATCAAACCAACTGCCGTAAGTTGGCTTTAGCTCTCCATACGTGTACCACGGCACGCATGTGCCCCATCCCCTCCCCCACTTGGATTAAAAACTAACAAACATAATTTTCAAAAACATTGATGCTGCTGAAAATCATTAAGAATCCAGGCAAAGCTCTGGACTCTTCACCCTAGGCACCTGGAGTGGCATTTCTCCTCTATGACTTCAGCAGTAAGATGACACTGTTCTTTTGCCCCAGTACATGAAGACTAGCTAATTAAAATAATGTACTGAGTCATCCAAGAAGTATTTACTGAGTTTTTACTACATACAAGGCATCATGGAAGCCGACCGTGAAATGTTATATAAAGATTTTAAAAATAGACCGTTACAAATAAACACTGTGATTATGTAAAATGATGGGGATAATTTTAACTGGCTGAACTAAGCAGGGCATCCACCTCTCTCCTACTGGGAAGACTGACCTTTTTATTCCATCACTCCTCCCTTTCAAATAAATCCAATTACTTCCGTGTTGAGTCTGTTTGTTTTCTAATGGTATGGTGAGTTGCTGGGTAAAGTGCAGCCTGAACAAGGGATCCCCCACCAAAAGGACATATGGGGTCAAAGTTCACTCTGTATTCTACTAGCTAAGTCATGTGGCCTGGTCTGGCTAATTTTATGTCAATGGACCCAGGCTAGAATCATCTAAAGAGAGAGAACCTCAACTGAGGAAATGCCTCCATGAGATCCTGCTGTGGGACATTTTCTTAATTAGTGATTGATGCGGGAGGGCCCAGTGCATTGTGGCAGGGGCCATGCCTGGGCCGGTGGTCCTAGATTCTCTAAGAAAGCAGGCTGAGCAAGCCATGAGGAGCAAGTCAGGAAGCAGCATCCCTCGGTGGCCTCTGCATCAGTTCCTCCTTCCAGGTTCCTGCCCTGTCTGAGCTCCTGTCCTGACTTTCTTCTGTGATGGACTACAATGTGAAAGTGTCAGCCAAATAAACCCAAGTTTATTTCCTTCCCAAGTTGTTTTCAGTCACAGTGTTTCATCATAGCAATAGAAACCCTAACTAAGACATTCGGACAGTGCCTTGGACACAATTGTCCATTATAGGTCAGCTGTGGCTCTGCTGATTCACAAGACAGAAACTTAAAAACAGGTCAAAGTTTCATGCTTTAATCAGATAAGATCTACAACCAACTTTTAGTGGCATGTACAGACAGCTTCTCCCTCTACATGAGAAGCTGCTCATGTATGGATGTGGCTGCATTTTTCCCTCAGCCCTGCCAGCTGTGAGAAGATGTTCCCTTGGTACAGGGTACCTTTGCTCCTCCCACAAACCTTATACCCACAGTACCTAAGAACCCAGTTCTTTTAACCCATTGAAAGGCATCACCATTACCCCTCCATTAGATGCTGAAAGGCAAAGATAGACAGGCTTTTTGTTTGTTTGTTTTTTCAAGACAGGTTTTCTCTGTGCAGCCTGGGCTGTCCTGGACTTACTTTGTAGACCAGGCTGGCCTTGAATTCACAGAGATCTTCCTGCCTCTGCCTCCCTGAGCACTGGGTTTACAGGCATGGGCCACTACACCTGGCTAGCCTAAGGCTTCCTATAGCTAACTCTGTTAGGCAAACAGGCCCTCCTATCTATATGTGCTCTTCACAATTGTATTACTTTGACAACCTTTCTCCTGAGTGTCAGGGTCTATGTTGCTTCTCCTTGAAACTGAGCAAGCTTTAGTGACTTTCTTGGCCAACTAAGAGTATGGCAAAAGTGATACCAGGTGAGAGGAGTTGGCTACCACCTACAGAATCTGATCACTCCAAAGTCACCGTGTTGTGAGGAAGCCCAAATTAATCTACACAGAGAGCCAGCATAGAGGTGTCCCCTGGGGGAAGAGGAGAAATTGGATTGGAGACAGGCACCTACATTGTACCACAGTTTCTCTAGTTCTTCATTGTTTACTTTTAGGCACCCACTCTCCACAGTTTCATGAAGCCAGCATTGCCTACACAATTTCTACCCAAATTCCTGACCCATAGAAGCTATGAAAGATACTGAAATGATTGCTGTTTTACACAACTAGGTTTGGGGATTTGTTACATTGTTACATTGCCTTTGGGATAATTACAAGCTAGAAGGATAGTGAAGAGAGTAAAAGGGAGATGGGGATATTTTACAGAGAGTTAGAGGTTAAATGAGGGCGGTCTGAGGAGAGGTGCTTTGGAAGGGTCAACGGTGGTCATCATCTAAGGATAGCAATATGGTCAAGGGAGTGAAAAAGATCCAAGTTGAAGACAGACAACCCATGTTCCTTTCTGGCTTTGCTGTCCACTGCTTAAGGCTTGAAACAAATCCCTTATGTGAATCAATATATTGTTATGAAAAAGTAGGAGGCAAAAGAATATGTTTCTGTGCCCCCAAGTCTGGTGTCGGCAAACTCCTTCCTGTGATTGGCCTGTTCTCATGTGAACCCTCCCACCAGAAGATGCGCTGCCCAGTTGAAACTAGTCCCTGACCCATTTGGCAGCTGTGCTCCTGACAGTAAGTGAATGCATTGGCATTTGGCATTCCTCTTTATGCATCCACCTGATTCCCTCACGGGGACACTTGACCTGCACATATTGAGGACAAAGCCTCAGACCAGGGTGACCAAAATACCAGGTGCCAGCCTGCCAGGAAAGAACCAACTAATGGACCTCATGACACAAAGAAAAAAGCACTCTCCATCCAAAAATAGAACAGAAAAAAAAAAAATCAGCAATTCCTCAGAGATAATTGAACACGGAAATTGTTGAAACAAGACGAGAAGCATCAAGGAACCTGTCACCGTACTGCTTTTATTTTATTGTTTTTTTTTTGTTTTTGTTTTTGTTGTTGTTGTTTTGTTTTGTCATGCACAGTTTTATGTTGCCCTAGAAACCGAACCTAGGGCTTCCAGATGCTAACTAAGTCTAGCAACATGAGCGTCTTGCCCAGCCCACACAGTGCTCCCTCCTTACCTGTGCCATTTGCCATTTTATCGACAAAACCTTGGTCTGTACATGCTAAAGAGAAAACAAATAACAAACGTAGTAGAGTTTAAAATAAAACCAGTCAAACAGGTTCTTCACGTAGTGTTCTTGAGCTAAACTATTAGCAAGAAAACCTCAAAGCCGAAGCGCAATCGGAGCGGTAGTGCAGTTCTCTGCGTGTTCATAGACCCTGGTTACCGAACATCTGTAACCAGTAAATGTGGATTAATTAAATGACAGTTCTAACAGTATTAAGAAGCAATATAATTTTAAACCACTCGCGGAAAAAAGATCCAAAGTTTTAGTTTTTGTTTGTTCAGTTGTTGGTGGTGTTATTGGTGGTGGTGGTGTTTGTGTGTATGTATGTGTGCCCTTCAGTTTGTAGGGCTGAAGACTGAGCCCAGGGCCTCACACATGTTAAGCAAGCTCTCTTCCCACTGAGCTACACCCTAAGCCCCCAAAGGTTCAATTCTAACTCCTGTCTTTTCTGTACTAGTTCAGTCTCCAGCATCAAAGCGGGAGGCCTCCTTCTGAGGCATAAGCTAGAATCATGTTTTATAAGATTCTTTTACATTTATTTATTTATTGTATTTTGTGCCATGGCGCTCGTGCAGAGGACAGAGGACAACTCTCGGGAGTCAGGTCTCTCACTGTGTGAGTCCTGGTGACTGACCTCACGTGGCCAAACTTGGCAGCGGGCATCTTCATGCACTGGGCCATCCCCAGCTAAATGCCATTATTTTCACGTTCAAATATTGCAAGTGAGTCGGGGTCTCCGCAGTTCCACTGGAGGTGATAGTATGGCTGGTAATTGCTGTTCTGGTTCTGCTGAGAGTTTTGTTGTTTTGGTTTGTCTTAAGTAGGGTTCCATTGTGTAGCTCAAGCTAGCCCCAAACTTACAATCCACCTGCCTCAGCTTCCTGAGTACTGGTTTTATAGGAGACCCATCACACTCAGATTGATAAATTATTGTTCTAATTTCTCACAGAAGCAGTAAAAGTGAAGGAAGCCATTGCCATAGATCTAGCCAGACATACTTCCAATATATTCCCAAGCTATCTGGCAGAGCCACTGTGAACAGGGAACTTCTGTTTCCTTTTTGGCTGTGATATGTGTGGAGTGACTAGTCCATTCAAAGGCTGTTGTAGAAACTTGCTGGCTGTTTTCATGGGTTGGTCGGACCCTACTTATAGATTCTCAGTCATGATAGCCATGATACTCAAAGTTCTTAGTCAATGGGGGAACCCTCACGTGATGTCGAGGGGGAGTATGGTAGAGATGTATGGGTTCCTGAGAGCAGAGATGGTGGCTCCTTAGAGGGAAAGCTGTACTCATTGTGTGGGTTGGTAGATTTTTTTATTTTTGTCCCGAAAGGAAAAGAAGTGTTTAGTTAGTTCTGTGTGTTTCCTCATGGCTCAAAAATTATTCAATAGTCAGCAAAATCTAGAAGCCGCCAGTGACAGTTTTAGCCTGCTTTTTCAAGATTCTCTTAGAACTTGACAAGTTTTAACTCCAAATTTACAAACTCCAGGAGATTAAAAAGCAGGTACTTTCTTTTTGTGATGCATGTATCAAATGGTTTAGGATTCATATTGTGCTCCGTTTATAATGGAAATCGACCCTCTAGCTGAGTTGATTTTCTAGCAAGTGGACTGGTGTGACTAGTACCTACTACTGCATTTGCACAGTATCCCTTGGATTGTGTTCAAGTCAACAACGCTCAAGAAAAAGCAAGCTCCAGCCTACCTGGCTTATGAGCCCTGATCCAGGTTTCATTGATATTTGTTGTCATCGGCTTGAGTAACCAGTAAACCAGAGATAGAAAATGTCCTTTCAAGACTGTGCCATCAGTTTTATGACATGGGATCTTCCCTGTCTTTTTCATTGCTGTTTCCCATGAGCCAGTATGGTGCTTAAAGATCAACAGACATTTTATACATGTTTAATAAATAGATTATTTATTAAATATTTACAACAGACATTTGTTGTAATATTATTTACAACAGATATTTAGTACATGTTTAGTTATCTATATCATCAAAAGTGTACTTCTTGCTTCCCCTTCCTATTTTCCTTATCTTGAGTCCTATTTTTGAAAGGTTATCTGCTTTTGAACAGTTCATGTTTTGAGAAACGAAATTTCGCAAGAAGAGGACTTTCATATGGGATAGAAGAATGTGAAAATGGGAAATTAATTTTTCCCAATTAATGGGTGTTTTCTCTATAGAGAGGGAAAGTTGTTCCAGGCCCTCCTGTGATTCCAACCTGAGGGTCAGCCTGCTTCTAAATGGAACTCAAGTGGCAGTCTCAGGAAACAGAAGTCTCAGGACTGCAGCAAGGAGACAGCAGCAGCAGCAGCCCCCTGGAGACCTTCACGCCTCTCACCCCATGCCCACCTTCTCCAGGTCAGAACACCAACTCCAGCCAGGACAGTGGTGAGGATTATGGTCCCAGAGGCTGTGAGTACCACTAGAAGGACGTTTGCTGATTCTGTAAGTAAAAGAGAAAACCCTCCAAGTTGCTTCTCCCGTCTGCATTGATGGTGTCGCTGTGGCCACTAGGAAACTCGGCCATCATCACTCCTCACTCATTGTCTGATGGCAAGTAGAACATAGGCTTATGATTTCTCCTATTTGTTTGCTTGTTTGTTTTTTTTCCTGATACACAGTTTCACCATGTAGCCCCAGCTCCCTGAAACTCACTTTGTAGATCTGGCTGGCCTCAAACTCAGAGATCAACCTGCCTCTTTCGACTACTCCCCCCCCCAAGGCTGTCTGTCTGTCTGTCTGTCTATCTATCTATCTATCTATCTATCTATCTATCTATCTATCTATCTATCCATCCATCCATCCATCTATCTACCTTGTTTTTTGAGACAGGGTTTCTCTGTGTAGCTCATTCTGTAGACTCTCAAACTTAGAGAGTCACCTGCTTCTGCCTTTAAGTGCTGGGATTAAAGGCGTGTGCCACCACTGCCTGGCTATTTTTAAAAATGTAATACAGCAACATGTAATTCATAAGAGTATAGAAGAGTATGGGAACCAAACTCTGTGAGAAACACTAATTAAAAAGAACCATTTTGGAGCTAGAGAGATAGCTCAGCCGTTAAGAGGATTTGCTGCTCTTACAGAGACCTGAGTTCAGTTTCTGGCACCTACTTGGGATAGTTCACAATCATCTGTAACTCCAGCTCCAAGGGATCTGATGCCCTCTTCTAAACTCCTTTGCCACCTGCATTCATAGGCACATACTCCCACACAGACACACATATATACACCCATGAATAAAAGTAATAAAATAAATCTTGAGACTGGAAAGATGGCTCAGTGGTTAAGAGCACAGGCTGCTCTTCCAGGGGTCCTAGATTTGATTCCCAGCACACACAGTAGCTAACAATCATCTGTCACTCTAGGTCCAGGGGACTCGGTGCTCCTCTTGTGGTCATTGTGGACACTGTCCACATATAGTTCACAGCCACACATGCAAGCAAAAAAACATACACATAAAATAAATAAAACTTGTAAAAATTAAAAATAAAAATTGAAGCCAGGCATAGTAGTGTATGCCTTTAATCCCATTACTCGGGGTGGGGTGGAGGAGTATGGGCAGAGGCAGGCAGACCTCTGTGAGATTGAGGCCAGCGTGGTATACAAAACAAGTTCCAGGATTGCCAGGGCTACACAGAGAAACCCTACCCCACAAACAAACAAAGCTGCTGCCATTGTATCGCACACCTAGTGAAGCCTCTAGTAACCCAGCCTTTCTCCCTCCCTCCAATGTAGGTCTCACAGCTTCCTACCTCTTTCCTCAGTTTCACTCTCCAGACAGCCATCACCCCCAAACTTACCCTGAGGGGCCTCAAGAACCATTTGGAGGCCACAGTGCTCCACATGACAAGAATAGATGTCTTTGCTCTGAGGATCCAGATCAACCGACACCCACATTTGATAGGTTCCATCCCCACTGGGAAGCACGCCTCCAGAATCCACTTCTTGGGCAATGTCTTCCCCATTTTTCATCCATGTCATGGAAATTTCTGGTGGGTAGAAGCCATGAGCTCTGCAGAAGAGAGTTGTGACCCCTGGAAATGTTTCCTTTCGACTTGTTCTTACCACTGGGGTCTCTAGAGAGAAGCAGCTATAGTTAAGAGGGAGAGACTTGAGTACTGAGCATACAGTGTTCAAACATATAGCCAGGCTTCCCAGTTATATTCCCAGCAAGAACTATCTAAAACCGAGAATGAACCAGAACCCAGATTTATGGACAACAAACTTGGATTTTGTGGACTTCCTATTATGGACTAGGCAAGGCAACACACGGAGCTGAGTCATGTTTGGTCCTCTAAGGGGAGGAAAGGCATACAGCAGCAAGGATTTGGAAAGTGTTTTGAAGTGGTTTGCCGTTCACCTTTGAAATACCCTTATGTGTCAAGCAAAAGTAAGTCACAGCATGGGTAAGTGTTGTTCTTGATAAGTAATTCACCAAGAGACTGAAGATTAGAATGCAATAGATCTCAATTCTGCATTTAGTGACAACCAAAACCCACAGCCATCTCAGGTCAACGGGGTCTCTGGAGTGCCTCATGCTATCAGATTGGTATTCTGATGGTTGTAACCAGATACAAACAGATGTCATACTTCATGTGCCCTCATAGAAGTTACAGAAATTAACACTATAGAAGGGCCCTAACACTGATGAGGGAAGGAGAGTGGGAGGAGACATCATCTCTATGCCCCCAGGGTAGTCTTGAACTTGCAGTCCTCCGACCTCTGAATGCCAATATTACAGGTATGTACCACTGTGCCCCAGCCTAGGGTTAGCCATTGGTGATCTTGCTTCCTCCTGACTTAATATGTTTCTTTTCCATATGAAACTGGTCATAAAGCCAAATTGAAATCAAGCATCCTATCCAGAGGATAGGATGTCCTCCTTGTCCGAGACACTTCCCTCCTCATCTCCACCTTTATTTGTTTGACAGTGTGGGTGCAGGGAAGAGCCTTCACCTCAGACATACCTTCCTTGTCTTTTACTTGAGGCATGGAATTTAGTTGTAGGAAAAGACTTTCCAACACTCAAAATAAAACATTGCCAAGAAGTTTGTTTGTTCGTTTGTTTTACTATGCCTGCAAGAAATGAATCTACCTCCCAAGACTTGGGTTTTGACCAAGAGGTTGACACCACTGTGACATTCAAGATAAGGAATGAGAACTATGTACACTTAAGTCAAACTTTCCACACAACCCAGGTTTTTCCTAGTTCATCCCAAGAACTTCCATACCAGGCAGAATCAACAGAATTAGCTAGTAAGGTCTAAATCTCAATTCTTAGGAGCCCTGCTTGAGTTTTCCTATCTACCTTTGCCCAATACTGTAATTCAGGGTGAGCAGCAGGCCAGGTGACTTGGGGCAAATGCTTTGAATCTAAACTGTCCCTCCCAGGCTCATGTGTTAAACCTGTGCTCTCTAGACATTGGTGTTATTTTGGGAGGTTCTGGAAACTCTAGGAGGTGGGGTCCAGCTAAAGGAAGTATGTTGCTGTGGGGAATCCCGGGGAGGCTAAATCTTGTCCCTGGACCCTCCCTCTCTCTGCTTCCTGTGCACTGTGATGTAAACTGTTTCACACACCCTTCCCACCGGGATGGACCCAAACCTCTGAAATTGTCAACAGTCTTTCCTCCTTTTTGGTCAGTTGTTTCAGGCATTTTGTCGTAGTGAGGAAAAAAAAAATCACCAACACAACCATATGGCAAGTGTACCCAAATCAGAAAGTAATCTCCTATTTTTCCCTTTTTTCCTATCTGCTGAGACTCAGCCTAAAACATCTTAGTGATTAAGGGTGGCCAAGATGCGCCACTGAATTTAAGCTAGATCCGAGGCTACCATACACACTTCAGTCAGGCGACGATAAGATTCAAGACGTAAATAGAGTCCTAAGGCTTAGCAAGCATTTTTTTCTATATTATCTTCACTATTTTCTGTGAAGTAGGCATGGCTACGTTCTTTTACTCGGTACCATGGCTTGTTGGCCTACATTCCAGAAGCTTCCTGACCTGAGAGGCTCCTTCCTCTGCCAAACATTACTCCAGCTCCTTATGAAGTGCTCATCTTAATCCGCTTCTCTAAGCACCTCTCATCCAGTCTCTGACCCTCTGTGATCTGTCTAGGCCTTTACATCATAGCTCTAGAACTTCTCTGCCCCTGGTTTCCAGCTGGACAGCCTCAGCCAGAGAGCGGTGAGCTGACGAAGTACCAGTCTTAACACCGCTGCAGTCCTGGAGGCGGCCACATTCCTCCATAGTCACACCTCTCACTGTGAAGATCCCCTTTCAGCACACCAACTCTCGCAGGGCTCTGCCTGCCATGTCTCCTCTTCCTGCCCTTCAGACCATGCTTCAGCAACGATGTGTCCATATTGTACTTCTTCAGACACTTCTCCACCTCTTACTGGGATCCTCGCTAGCCCTCTTGTAAAGGGGCCTGGGTTGAATCTCCTAGATTAAACCTTTGTGGCTGTGTGTGCCATTCGTTCTTGCCAGAACTCTGCCACCCGCTGTTAATCTCTGAAGCTTTTTCTGATGGTCTCAGTGATTAGCTAAAGAGGCCACATATGATACAGGCCAGTCACGGTTCTCTTGTGATTTAGGCACAAGTACTCAGAGACAGTAGCCTATCTTGTGGGATGGAGAAGCCATGAGGGTGTGAGGTTCATGCTCCTAGCTTCAGCTACCCCACCACCACCGTGCAGAACAGCATTCAAATATTGGTTTTAATTTCTTAGGTCCCTGTGCTGCTCTGACTCTTGCTTTCGAATAGGATCTGCTTGAGCCTGTTTGAAATAGGTTTGTTAACTGCAACCACTGAGCCTACAACAGTTATTCTGCTAGTACAGACAGGACAGCCAACATCAGCCTCTAATCGTCTGCCTCCAAAGCCTGTATTTTTGGACAGATGGCACATGCTTATTTTGTTTGTTTGTTTGTTTGTTTTGTTTTGTTTTTGAGACAGGGTCTCTCTGTTAGCCCTGGATGTCCTGAAACTCACTCTGTAGACCAGATTGACCTCAAACTCATAGAGATTCACTAGCTTCTACCTTCCAAGTGCTGGGAATTAAGGCCTGTGCCGATACCACCCAGCAGAGAAACACATGTTTATAAACATAGTCCTCTTCATCCTGGGCTTGCCACAGCTCTGGAAAGTCCCCCAGACTGGACATTGCTCTCATGGGAAAAGATCTATAGTGCTCAGGGATTTCCTGAAACATTTTGACTCATCGTCGATCAAACATGAAACTTCTGCATTCTGCTGAAGTTGACCAGTGGGATCATGCATTTATGGCAGAAGATAAACTCTGAACCCAGATGAATTGCATTGTTAATCCCCAGTAAGGAAAAACCCATCTTCCCAAGGCTCTTCTTCATAAAGCCAGCTTTTCACTCACACCGGGACTGTGTGAACCCTTGCTTCTTAAATAATCTGCAACAACTGATCCACTTCTGAAAGCTTTCTCCAGCCTCTCACTGACAGGAGACGGGAGAACTTTTCTTGATAAAGGTGCCCTTGGAGGCACTACATTCTGTCAAGACAAGTGGAACGCTAAGGCTTGTCAAGGTGCTGCTAAAAATATAACTAATGAGAGTTCTCTTGGGGGGTTACAGGTCAGAGCAGTCCAAGCAAGAGACAGATTTCAGCACAGGGTGACTATCACCTGCAGAAGAAGAAGTGAGACAGAAGCCAGTTTTTCTAGGGATGTAGGAACAAGGTGCTTCCTCTCCTCTTTACCTGTTCTTTCTAGGGTGTCTCTTCCATACTCCAAGAACCGCTTCAGCCAGGCGATGCATTCTTCCTCCAACCAGTTCTTTTGGTACTGCAACTCATGCAGATTGGCCTCCCATGCCCGCTTGGTGATATGAGCTACGTTATCGACAGCCACCCAAGACAGGGTGTCTTTACTGAAGCTGAGGAAATCTCGTCCGTCGTACGCATATTGAAGAAACCCTGTGGTGCTGCCGTCTTCCAGCAGCTCACAGCCAATCATTCTCTGGTAAGTGTGAAGCCCTGGAACACACACGATCTATGGGTGAACACAGAGACAGGTGCATTCTCGAGAGATGCAACTGCAGCGTGGCCGGAAGCACTCTTAGAAGGCACCGCCACATAGGCCTGTATATTTGGGTTCCAGAAGGTTCCTGTTTTATAGACCCACCTGCTAACAGACATCAGTGGGGTTACCTACTGCATGCCAAAGAATCACGATGATACCTGCCAAGGGGAAATGATCCCATCTTTGGAGTGATTCATTGATAAATTTCATATTTATGAAATATGAAATGCTATTCTGAGTGCAGCGTAGGAGCAAGAGATATGCAGAAATATCTCTGGGACAATTAAATATAGTAAGTTTCTACGCAGAAATAAGCAAATCAGAAAGCCTGGCCATCAGAAAAATGAGCCCCAAGATGGGCAAATTTAGAAGGAGAAAAGAGAAGAAAGACTGTTAGACACCAACGCAATAAGAATATGGGGATGAGGGATCAAGGGTTTTCACAGAAGAGTCTGGAAGAGACATAGGGGAGACGGTGGGAACAGAGCTCCATCATCATGATTTTCTAAGCACTGCCAAAGGCTACAGAGGATCTACTGGTGACACTGGCCATAGGCAGCCCAGGGCCTTTCCTCTGAGGACTAGCCAGTGAGGGCGCGCGCTCACGTCTGCTGCCGTCTCACCCGAGTGGTTGTAGTGCCTCTGCAGGTGCCTCAGCTCCACTGTGAATGTCTGCTGCCAGCCCCTCAGCAGCTGCGTGTACCTCTCCCAGTGATCAGGCACCAGGTTCTCCGCCATCCACGGAGCCCTCGGCTCCTTCTGTTGGGTGACGCTGTCGTAGGTAGTGATCGGGTGTGAGTCCAC
Source organism: Psammomys obesus (assembly GCF_907164565.1). Lineage (NCBI taxonomy): Eukaryota > Metazoa > Chordata > Mammalia > Rodentia > Muridae > Psammomys > Psammomys obesus. The sequence continues at coordinate 14,733,331 of NW_026596057.1, read as the reverse complement.
ATAGCCAACAGAGATAAACTCGGGGACTCCAGGGACAGGATCCGAAACAGCCAAACGAAAATATCTCAGCGAGTGAGTCCCTGAGGAGGAGGCGAGGAAGGAAGGTGTGGAGAGTCCCACACAGATGACGGAACGTATTAACTGCAATCGACCGCATCCCCACAACAACATCCTCGCCCCGCTCTCAGTGGCATTCATCCCGCTGTTCCAGGACAGTTATGGAATCCTGGGAATTACGACCTGGGAAAGACTTCAGCCCCGTGGCCGAGAATAAAAGTTAATAGGTAACCTTACCTTGTAAGCAATGTACAGTGTGATTCTCTGGTCTTGGGAGAAGGGTCAAGGACTAGTCACTGGCCCCGGGGTCTGGGGATTATGCCTGAAGAAGCTCTCAGAACCTCTGAGGGAGACAACAACCCTAACAACCCAACCCCCTTGTTTTTCCAATAAAGCCTCTAGGTTGATAAGTAAGGACCCTCGTGTTACCCTCTTCCCTCTGCACACATGGCGGTGTGTGCCCCTCCTCCCAGATTAGACAGAGTCAGAACAGCTATTAAGACTCATCCTTCCCGGGGACAACATTTTCAGAAGCACAGTGATTTTCCTTGCTGTACCAAACTACTTTTCTGAGGTACTTACCATTTTCCTATTTTTTTCTTCCCTCTAAGTATCAGTACAAGGATTTTGATCATCACTAAGGGCTAAAAGTAAAATGAAAGGAAACAATTCCTCTCCTCTCCCATGAACTCTCGGGTTGTCCAAGAAGTTCAGGGCTTGGTGGAGATAAGAAAGATGGTTTCTAAGTAGCATGATAGGAGCTATCATGTCAAGTTGGGCTCTTGAGGAAGTCTTTGCAGAGAAGGTGGCATCTTGGAGATCTCAGGATGAAGAGGTGAGCAGGTCAAGGGGAGAGGGAGACAGAATATACATTCTGGCCAGGGACACCACAGCCTTCATTCTCCCTGGAGGCGTCAGATGCCCCTACAGGTACAAATTATGCCTGGCACTTAGCTGAGCTTCTAAAATGACAGTTCACTATATAGGGATAGCCGCTGACAGATGTGAAATCAGTAATTCAGAATAAGGAACATGAAGAAAAGTCCATGCGGCATTCTTCTTCAGAGCATGTCAGACCTTGGGAGAATTTGTGTCTTAGCAGAATGTGGTACCAAGATGTTCAAAGATTTAATATAACTGTTAAGGGGTCGAATTATTTGGGAAGACTAAAATTGTTCCACACAAACGGCAATTCCGTACCATTTGCCCTGATCCTTTTCTTGCTCCAATAATTATGAAATCAGTTCGGGTTCTCCCCTTTCTATGAGTCACCAGCATTACTCACTTGTTTAGCTGAAATCTATGATCTAGAATTTGGCCCTCGGTCTAGCTGGGCCAGTCAAACTGCTTCTCAAGGGGCCTCTTGTGCTTATTCGCTTCTGCTAGGCATCGCTGGAGGGCCCATCCAACCCAACAAGCAGGTCTGACACCAACGTGCCGGCTGTGGCACTCTGCTGAGTTTTGTCCCTTTAACTTGGTACAGCAGCAGTTAGGCCGTTTTTGACAAGCATCTAAGTAAGGTTCCTGAAATAGGAAACAATGGAACATGTATTTTCAAGCATTCACCCATGGAGAAGATCTGTATTTATTGAATAGCTACCACGGACAAGATATGTGGCAACATCAATAAGAGGAAAATGAATCGGGTACCAATTCTTCCCTCCAGAAATTTATAGTATAACTGGGGATCTTCATATAACATAACAAATACAAGTATCACAAGAGAGGCACTGATGGCGTGCAGGTAGGGCAGGAACCCTGCACTCGGAGAACTGATCCACTGAGAACTCCTCCAAGGAAATCAAGGCACAACAGTTGTACCTTCAGTGAGTCATGAAGGCCAGCAGGTACCTTCATGACTACTATTAGAATTGCTTTTACTTACTGAGCAAGTACCATGTGCTCAGGACCATACCAAACCCTTGAGGAACACTGGTTTCATTCATTCCTCATGATGATTAAACAAAGCAAACATGGCCTCATGTACCCCAGGTTGGCCTCAAACTCCGTGTTCAAGAATGACCTTGAACTTCTGATTCCCCTGCCTCATGTGTCACCAAATCTGGTTCTGGTGGCACTGGGGATTGAGCCTAGGACTTTGTACAAGCTAGATGAGTACTCTATCTATTGGGCTACCTCCCTAGCTCCCACAATAGCCCTTCAGGGTAGGTCCGATAATTCCCATTCTGCAGATGAAAAGTGCTCACAATTAACTAAATTAAATTAAGTGCAACCTTAGATGGCACGATGAAGGAACTGGGGAATCGAAATCTGAACTCTCATAAGGAAGTTTTTCTACCTCTGACTACCCAACTCGGCTTGAGAGAGGCACTGCTCCAATACAGGATGTTACAACTCCCAGAGCCTGGATTAAAGTGCTCTCTCCTGCCCCCTTGTGCCAAACATGTTTCAGTCTGATTTTTCCAGGCCCTAAGGCCCATGCTCCGGATCTTGCTCAGGAGGTAGTAGGTTCTGATTGGATAATCATGTCAACAATGACCGCTTTATAGTTGCCCTATTCAAGTAACTCAGTGCCTTAGTAAGGTAAAAGTGATTGTGACTTCTGATAACTGCTCTTTGGGATTCCTGGTATTGTGGGAATTTGAGGAGAGAAGTAAACGGTTGTATTTTTAGTTAAAGGAACCTTTGGACACTTCTCAAAAGTGTGCAGTGGTGTTGATGGTTTTGTAGGCAGCAGGAACCATTAGACATCCTCCTCACAACTGTCAAGTGACAGGATCTTACGGTGAGTCTAGAGGAGACACATGCGACACTCGGACTTCTCAGCCACTGTATTAATTACTTTTCTTGTCCCTATGGAAAAACATGTGATGAAAACATAAGGGAGGAGGGATTTATTTCGGCACATGGTACGAAGGGGTACAGTCCATAATGGAAGAAAAGGTGGCTGGAGTCAGTCTAATCTGGGCTTGCCAGAGCTTGTGGCATTGTTTGCTCACAGATCCACAGGTCAGAAAGCAGAGGGCTCGGGCAAGAAGTGTGCCGAACCGTAATTACCTTTGAGCCTTATGCTTAAGGCCCTACAACTGTCATCTAGGCTCCACGTCCATAAACTACACAACTTCTAAAGAGATGCCACCAAGCGAGCACCGAGAGTTTAAGTATACAAGCCTGGGGGTGAATTTCACATTCAGAGCACAGCATCCCACCCTGGCCCTGGAGGCCTATGGCCATCTCATCATGCAAGATGCATTTTATATCCGTAAAAGTCCCTAAGACCCTAAGAGTTCCAACACTGATCAGAAGTCCAAAATCTTGAACCTGCAGAGATGTGGGATTTTTCTTTAATTTGTACTAATATCATTATGCAGTGTAATTCTACAGTGTATTAATCCTAATATCATTATCACAGTTTTTCCCACAGTTGCTTTGACCACAACTGTACTCACATTCCTGCCCTTGCCAAACTACACCCTTCTCAAGGATTTCTTCTCTGCTTTCTGTTTTTTATCACTGTAATATGGCTTAAAAAGCAGGGACAGTAACCTCTATAGTCTGAAGTCTGTGCTGACTAGAAATTTTCTTCACCAAATCAGTTTAATTCAGCCTCATTTTGGCTTTCACGACACAGGAAGAATGCAGAATGTTTTTTTGTTTTTGTTTTTCTAGAATGTAACACATATGGCTTCTGGTCCAATTCCTGCTAAGTCCTTGTTGCCTTCTGAAATTTATATCGGCATCTGGTTGTCCACACTCCTGCCAGGATATCCCACGAAGCTCTAGTTATAGCCTTCTAAGGTTTTGCTAGCCCACAACGCCAAAACTCTTCATATTGCTCTTACACTTCTGAAGTCCTACAAACTACAAACAGTCAAGTTTATCATTGCAATGACCACACCCTTGGTACCAATTTTCTGTATGAGTTACTTTTCTCACTGCTGTGACACAATGCTTGATTGATTGACAGAAAGAGCTTAAGGCAGGAAGGATTTATTTTCCTAATGGTTTAAAGGGATATGATCCATTACGGTGGTGTAGGCATGGGAGCTGGGACTAGCTTAGTGGGGGTCAGAAGGAATACCTTGTAGCTCACTATCCTCATGTTACAGTCAGGAAGTATCGAGCTTGGAATAGAAGTAGGGTCAACCTATACCTCTCAACCTCCGCCCCTAGAGCCTTAAGTCTGCAAGCTAAGTCCTATGCCCAAAAGCTCTACAATATCACAACAGCGCCACCATCTGAAACCAAGTGTTCAAACACATAAATCTGTGAGGAACATTTACTGTTGAAACCATGACAGGTATTCATTCACGGCCTCCCTTTCAAAGGGTGCCAATATCTCATGTCATGTAAGTATTATTCTTTTCTGAATTTCCAGTGAACACGGTTCTAGGTGCTAGGGCCACAGTAACGAACAAATCGAATCGAAAGCCCAGACCTCTGAGATGATTTCTAGAAGGGATATTACCAATTGACAAGTGTATAGTACAAGCTTATGTGGCAATCTATTGTATAAAGAAAACTAAAGCAGAGAAAGGAGATGATGTGGAGAGGGCTAACCCATTAAAGGGACCAGAAAAGCCTTCTCTGACCAGATACCATTGGATAGGGTTGTGTCTAGAGTGAAAAAGGGGGCCATGGGTGGAGACCCTTCCAAATAATTAAGCTCAAATAACCCCCCCCAATTCTTGGGGGTAAATGCTTTGCATACTGGAGCAACATCAAGGAGACCACTGTGGTGCTCTGGAGAGTGAGTGAAAGAGGGATCTGAGGTGCTTTTTCCCCACTGCTTACACCCTGAGCACAATAATGACCACATGCCTCCTATTTCTCCAGAGAATCTCCATTTTATGAATCTTATTATTTTGTTGTTGTTGTTGTTTTGTTGAGGCAGGGTTTCTGTGTGTAGCTCTAGCTGTCCTGGAACTCACTCTGCAGACAGGGCTGCTCTTGAACTCACAGAGGTCTTCCTGTCCCTGTCTACCAAATGCTGGGGTTAAAAGTGTGTGTCCAGTGAATCTTATTCTTAAATGCTTCATTTAAATTGTGTTAAAATGTGATTTGACACACATATTCTTTTGTTTGTTTGGTTGGTTGGTTTTTCAAGACCGGGTTTCTCTGTGTAGCCTTGGCTGTCCTGGACTACTTTGTAGATCAGGCTGGCCTCGAACTCACCGAGATCTGTCTGCCTCTGCTTCTCCGAGTGCTGAGATTACAGGGGTGAGCAGCAACACATATATTCTTAAAAGATTTTTCTCTAATATAAACTTAGATGTCAGAAATAATGTCCCTAGTCATCTGTCTCAATTTGAGCTCCATAAAATAAAAGCATTTAGAGTTATGTGTTTGACCTTTAATCTAAACTTCCTCCCTCCAATTTTTAGCAGTCTTCTATGGTAAGAGGATTATGGTCAAGCAAGAATAGACAGCTGTTCTGCCAACTTAAAAGAAGAATCTGTTTATCAGATTTATATACATTTAGCGTCAACCATGAAGAAAAAGGAGTGAAATATTTGTCTTGGAGAAATTTTTCCTGCTTGAACCTGGGCAAGAGCTCCATGGAAACAGACTGAAATCTAGTAAGGCTTTTAGCAAATGCCCGTATTTTTTCATGTTAACTTTTTGAACTCAAGGTTATTTCTAAGCAGATAATCTACAAGTTTATCTTTTAACACCAGCACAACCTGCTTAACATGTTCAGTCCTTGTCTCGGAAGCATCATTCATAAAGTAGATTGATGTAGTGGGCTAACACCTTTGCTAAATCATGAATAACATCAAGAGACTAATTGATTGTATCAACATGAAACACCCTAACTGCATGTAGCTATGCGAGGGAAATCTCATGCACGTCCCCAGTTTGATTACAGCTCCACATAGTTCAGCTGCACACCAGCAGAAAAGAAGAGCAAGGAGAAGGGTAAAAAAAAAAAAAAAAAGCACAAAAACACTATTTTTACATCAATTCTGCAACCACAGTGGACCATAGTTTTAAATTGGAATTCATTATCATTGTCCAAGCTTGCTATAACTCATAGCCAGGTGATTTCCATGCCTCAGGAACATTACTTTGAAACATAAGATCTTTCAGGAGGCGTTTAAGTCCCTGTTGGGAACTAGGTAGGGTAATAGAAACAAGAGAAAAATGGAGCTGTCTCTCCCCACCTGTAAAAAGAGCAGCTCAGGGAAGATTTGGGGAAAAGAGAATTAGAGAACCATGAACAGGAGCCATGAGGACACACAGGAAGGAGCAGGAGCGATCATCTGTGGGCTATGCAGCTGAAGAGAGCAACACGCTGGAAGTAACATGTGAGTTATCTTAACATTTCCTAAAGTTATGTCCCAAACACACTGTTTCTCTTCCCCAGGTCCTCTATCCATCTATGGTGTAAAAGTGTCTATTTATGGGTAACATTGGGCACAAATACCAAGCAGACCTTACATTATTTTCCATAATATGAAATTCCTTGTCTGTCATTTGTCTTCAAAGCTCACTTAAGCGAGAGTCACGGGAGGAAACAGCCTTTACCAAACAGTTCCCATGAAGAGACCATAATAAAGCAACTATTTAAAAAATCACTTTCACCCCTAAGATTGGGAGGAAACAGACAACAAATGAGAGTTAACAAAGCCCAGTGGAAGCTAAAACTATAAAGAAGAGACATTTTCAGAAAAAAAAGAAAACAACCCTCCCCTATCAGTGGACTTGGGGAGGGGCATGTGTGAAGAAGGGGGTGGGAGTGTGGGATCGGGAGGGGAGGAGGGAGGGGCTTATGGGGGGATAAAAAGTGAATAAAGTTAATAAAAATAAAAAAAAAAGATAACAACCTATATTGCAGAAAACTTCTTTTTTGAGGGGTGGGGGGGTCAGGTTGGGTCTCATTATGCCACTCAACTGGCCTCAAACTCACCATTCCCCTCTCCCCCAAAGCTCTAGAGTAGCTTGGATTGTCAGTATGCCTCACCTCATTCAGCTGTTATATTCCTCCAATCATCTGACACATAGTAAGTTATCAATCAATACTTACTTGTAAAATGAAATACACAGATGATTTGAAAGCGCACCTTCCTGGCATGCATCAACCAGCAGCTTAGGTAATTTGGTCTGAGGTCTGGATTTCTCCTATGAACCTTTAGAAATGCCAGCACCAGCTAGAAAGCAGTTGGTTAGGGCAGAGAAGACTAGCACCTTCTGCTGCACGCAGACTCTCTTGTGTTGGTGGCAACACAAGGCTCCTGATTTCCTAGAGACACAATCTCCCTAAACTACAATGAACCACTAAGGTTTTTTGTATGTTTGTTTATTTCAATTTTTATTAATTTTTATGCACATTGGTATTTTGCTTGCACATGTGTCCATGTGAAGATGTTGGATCCCCTAAAACTGGAGTTACAGACAGTTGTGAGGCGCCATGTGGGTGCTAGGAATTGAACCCGTGTCCTCTGGAAGAACAGCCAGTGCTCTTAGCCGCTGAGCCGTCTCTCCACCCCAGAACTTTTTTAAGCAACGAATATTTTCTACGCCTGGTAAACAAGCTCAGCGCCATCGCTTTATCTTTCTTGGATCTTTTGTTGCAGGTAGTCCTTGTGGAGAGGAGGGAAAATATCTATTGACCTGAACAATGGACCCCCTGGACTGTTCAACATCCCTGAAACTCTCTCTGAAGTCCTATAAGATTCGCTGTTAGGGAAGAGGAGAAACAGAAGGAAGAAAGGGAAGTACGGAAGCAGCCATCAGAGGGGAAGTGAGTGCATTACCGAGGAAGTCCTTCTAGAAAGGCTGACATCTGCACACACACACACACATCTGGGCAGCAGGTCATTTGGTCCATCATCCCTTCAAGCCTTGGGTGGAATGGGCTCATAGATTTGTCCCTTACTTTTTTCACAGTTAGCACCACAAGTTTAGGAAGCAAAGGTGTTATGCTTCAGCTTTGGATTTAGGAGTAAAGAGTGCTTGGGATACTTACGGGCCTGGCTGTGATTCACCAAGAATACCACGAGGAGAGGTAACAAGAGCATCGTCATTGAAGTCCTCTTCCTTCCAGGTTCCTCCTACCTCAGACAGTGACAGGCCCCTGATGAATCTTTTGAGAATCTGTACTCTACCGGCTCTCCCAGGAAATTTGTTAGCCGAGCAATACTGAAAGCATTCTCCAATAAGAACGGGGAAGAAATCCAGCATCATCAGTTACTAGGTAGGACAGAGGCTCACAAAATGAAAGCAATAAAGATTAACCCCTTGTTTTCGACACTGCTTGCTTCTATCTGTTAGCTTCTCTTCACTCAGTCCCCAACTGTAGCACAATTACATGAAAAGTATAGGGAAACAAAGATTAATAATTCAGATTATTTATTGCCTTGCCGTTGATTCTTTCCTGGAGTTTAGATTATTAACCAAGGGATAAAGAAACTCACACCTGGGTTCTAGGATTTGGAACTTCCTAATCAGTCTGATTTTCCCATCTGTCTCAGATAGCATGCATAGTTTAAGACTGTCCTGTAATTTTATTTACGTCTGTCTTTTCTGTACTTTTCCGCCTAGAACAACAGGCCCCAAACATGTCTGTTGAACTGGGAAAAGAAAGGGCCTTGACGGAGATTCTCAAGGGCTGCCACTCATCTTTCAAGGAAAGGAATCTCCAAGACCAAGCTATGGTCATATTGTCATTAGAGGCCCATGACAAGTTAGGAAACAGCAGCTAAAGCTCGCTCAGGGAGCCAGGGAACACGTCTTGACAGGAAAGAGGAAGTGCAGTGGAAGGGAGAGGAGAAAGGAGGCAAGGCAACCAGGCAGGCAGGCTTTGGCTCGGCTTCAGAAACCTGGGTTTGATCCCAGCTCATTGACATGGGGCAGAATCTCAAAGTGCACCAAGGCTTGGCATCTTCCACCATCAGAGAAATCTGGCATGCATTCTGCAGGACTGATGAAAGACTTGGTGAGGGGGTAGAAGAATCAAATATCCCAGTTTCCTTCAACAGTGAGTTGGTTGATGACCCACCTTAAAGCTCAGAACCCATGAATACAACACCACTTTGTATGGCCAAAATGGTGTTGCTGGGGAAGAGATGATCCTGGACTATCTGGGAGACACAGTATAATCAAGAGAGCGGGAGGTCAGAATCTGAGAAGGAGCTGTGACAGCAGAAGCATTGCTGAAGGGGGCGTGAGCCAAGGAATGCAGGTGGCCCTGAACCTGGAAGGTATGGATCCTACCCCAGAACATCTAGAAAGAATGCATGTATCAACACTTGTGCCCCCCCCCCAAAAAAAAAAGACCTGTCTTCAGAACTTTGGCCTCCTGAATTATAAGAGAGAAAATTTATACTGTTTTCAGCCACCCAATTCTTGCTTTCTAAGAAAAGGGGAAACTTTTAGGCATGGCTTCCTTTCCTCACAAAAGGCCAAATGAAATTATTTGATGATCAACCCTCAGATGCTGTATCTCTTTCTTCCCTTTCTTCCTCCTTTTTTCCCTTTGACTATTCATCTAGCAAATATAGGTACCCATGTGCTCCTCCCAGAGACCTCCAGTTATTGCTCAGTGATGCTCAAGTTTCATGCCAGTGTATCTGTTCCTTTGACTTTTTTTTCTGTTAATAACTTGTCCCCAAATGCATAGTGTACTTTTTAAAAGGAAGTATGAAAAGAGTGTGTAGCTTAAAATCATTTCATTCTACTTGCAAATTAGTGAAGGGTAGGAAGGATCACTCAGCAGGTATAAAATGGTATAAAATATACCATTCCTGGTATATTTTAGTATATGTTTCTTTGGTGGGTTTTTTTTTTTTTTTTTGTGGATATGCATGTAGGTATATGTATGTGAGGTTTTTCCTTTTAAGACAGGGTTCCATGTTTGAATACAATTTTGTAAATTATTTCTCAAATTTCTTAATTTCTTAAGACTGATATACATATTATTTAATGACATGACTTTACAAGTCCTTATATTTTTTCTTTTTATTACTTATTAATTTATTATTTTATTTTATTGTTTGTTTTTGAGTCAAGGTTTCTCTGTGTAGTCCTGGCTGTTCTGGAGCTCACTCCATAGACCAGCCTGGCTTTGAACTCACAGAGATCCACTTGCTCCGCCTCCCAAGTGCTGGGATTAAAGGTGTGTACCACCATAGCCTGGCCCTTTTTTTCATTTTTGAGATTATAACTGGTTACATCATTTCTCTCTTTCCTTTCTTCCTTTAAACTCTCCCACATATACCCCTCCCTGCTCTTTCAAAATTCATTGCTTTTTAAAAAATAATTGTTATCACATGCATGTATGTATATGTGTATACATATATATTCATAAATATAATCTGTTCAGTCTATACGATGTTACCTGTAGTTAAGTTTTCAGGGCTGACTGTTTGGCAGTGGACAGCCAATTTGTATGGTCTTCCTTGGGGAAGGCCACCTCTCTGCTTCCCAGTTGCCTATAGTTCTTTGTGTAAGGTTGAGACTTCATGGCCTTTTCTCCATCCAGTTTGGCATGTACACTGGTGTTTAGTTCACATTTGGGTAGTGCAGCGGTTTGAACGATAATGGCTCCATCCATCAGCACATACACTTGCATGCTTAGTCTCTAGTTAGTGAACTGTTTGAGAAGGATTAGAAGGATTAGAAGGTGTGGCCTTGTTGGAGGAAGTGTGCCACTGGGGGTGGGCCTTGAGGTTTTAAAAGCCCATGCCAGGCTCAGTATCACTCTCTTTTCCTGCTGCCTGTGGATCAGGATGTAAAGTTCTCAGCTACTTATCTAGTGCCATGCCTGTCTTTTTCCTGCCATGATGGTAATGGACTAATTTTCTGAAACTGTAAGCAAGCCCCTAATTAAGTATTCCCTTTTATAAGAGTTGCCTTGGTCATAGTGTCTCTTCATAGCAACAGAAAGTAAGCAAGACAGAAGATGGACCAGAAGTGGAGTATTGCTGTGACAGGCCCCACCATGGTGTTATTTGGAAGAATACAGAAGACTTTGGGACTTTAGATTAGAAGAGTGGTTGGATCCTTTAAGAGTTGCTTAGTGGAACATCCTAGCAGGAACATGGAAGACAGTTATGCTCAGAGACATATGGATTGTGAGAGACCAGCTCAAGAGGTTTCAGAGGGTAGGAATATTATTGGCTGGCCTAAAGACCATAAAGACTATGGCTGCTTTTTGCTCTTGTCCTAAAAACCTGCCCAGGGAAAATTTGAAGAGTTTGGGATTAACAGCTTTGGCAGAGATTTCAAGACAGCCTAGTGTTCAGTGTGTCATGTGGTTGGTTATTAGTGATCACTCTTGTACAGATCTACAATGAAAAAGAGCCATTGGGGCAAAAAGAAATACAAAATGTACAGTTTAAGGAAAAAGAGAACACAAGGAATAGTGAGGCACTGTCTCAAAAAGACAAAAACAAAACAAAACAGTCCAGGCATGGTGGCTCAGGAGGCAAGAGGCAGGCAGATCTCTGTGAGTTTGAGGGTCTACTTAGTGAGTTCCAGGACAGCCAAGTCTGTATAGTGAGACCGTATCCTAAAAACAAACAAACAAACAAACAACAACAAACCCTAAAAGTGAGGGAGCCAAGTCATGTGCTTGAGCAGATAAAATGTTTAAAAGTCTAATGCTAAATGGGATAAAGGAAGTGCTGACCTCAGGACAAGACCCCACCCAGCTAAGCTTCCAATTTATGAAAAGGAGTTAAAGGAAAGCTTAAGCAGCAAAGGAAATCAACAACAACAGAAAGCTTATGTAAATGAACCAGGGAGAGGCCCAGGTTCCAGCCCCAGCAAGCAGAAGAACTTGGCAGCTTCAACCACAAGATTCTGGTTTTACCAAGAAGGATATAGGAAAGGGATTATAGAATCCTTCCCATGGTTAAGGAAAGCAGCTGAGGCCACCAGGAGTTTGGCAAGTCAGTCTCCCCACAAAGGCCTGGAGAGGCCAGTGAATGAAGCTGTGAAGGTAAAGCTTAGATTGTGTTGGAGACCCCAAGATGGAGTTGCCAGAGCTGTGTTTATTGGGGGGTGGGGTGGGGAAGATGACAGCTGCAGAATGGTTGTTGAACTAGCCAGAGAAAGAGAGAGAGAGAGAGAGAGAGAGATTGCAGTAAAGAAAAATGTTGGAAAGAGTTGGAGTCTTGAAGAGCACTTTGACATCAGACATGGAAATGCAGAATCTGGAGTGTGCCCTGCTGGATTTTGGTCTTGCTTTGGCCTAATATTTCCTTACTATGTTCCATTTCTTCTCTTTTGGAATGGTAAGGTATATTTTGTGCCATTGTATGTTGGAAGTATGTGGTCTGCTTTTTAATTTTGATTTTACAAGGGGTTGCAATTAAGAGATCACAGAAGAGACTTTGGGCTTTTAAACAGTGTTGAGACTGTAAAAGAGTATGGTGACTTTTGAAATTGGAATAAGTATATTTTCCATTTATGATATGGCTATAAGCTTATGGGGGCCAGTGAGTGAAATGTGGTAGTTTGGATGATAATGGCTCCATAGGCTTATATATTTGCTTGCTTAGTCCCCCAGATGGTAAACTGAGAAGAATTAGAAGGATTAAGAGGAGTGGCCTTGTTGGAGGAAGTGTGTCATTGGAGGTGGGCTTTGAGGTTGCAGATGCTCAAGTTTTTGGGTTTCAGACCCCGGACAAGCACCTGAGGTGCATATTTAACACACTAAATTGGACCTGGCCTCCAGGTTCTCCCAGCATCCCTCAGTCCCTACCTGTTAGAGGACATGGCTGGCAAACAACCCTCTACCCTGAATTTTCCAGCCCAGGAGTGGGGCCTCCCTATATAATCCAGCTATTTTGGTTCCATCCTTCTCTCTGTACTTCCTCTCTCTCTCCCTTCACAAATGTTCTTTCTCTCCTTCTCTTCTGCTTCCTCTCTGTCTCCCTCCCCACGGTGGCTTCCTTGGCCACGGTCCTTGGGACCAATGATGAACCCGGCCAAGAGCTGGGTTTATGCTTTAATCTGACTTGAACTGGCTCATTTCAGTGTAGAAAAAGTATTACAAGCCAGGCCCAGTGTCACTCTCTCTTCCTGCTGCCTGCTGATCCGGATGTAGGACTCTCAGCTCCTCCAGCACCATGTCTGCCTGCACGCTGCCATGCTTCCTGCCATGCTGACAACCCTCTGAACTGTAAGCCAGCCCCAATTAAATGTTTTTCTTAATCAAGGTTCCCATTGTCACAGTTTCTCTTAACTAAGACACCGCCTTCCCACCTTCTTCTGTATTTGCCTCTCTCCCTCCCTAAGGAACTTCCCTTTCATGTTCTAATTCTCTTTTGCAAGTTCTTTTACAAATTCATATTTCCCAGGATTGATATACATTTAGTGGTATAACTTTACTGTCCTTAAGATTCAATCAGGATCAAGATTTGTTTTCTTTACACAACTTTAAAGATTGCATTTATTATTATTGTGTTTGTGAGCACGTGATTGCGGGTGTCCATGCCATGTACACATGCAGAGGTCAGAGACAACCTTGTGGGTCGGTTTTCTTTCCATCTTAACATGGGTTCTATGAACCAAACTGGTTCCTAACTTGCTGTATTGTAAAAAGTATTTAAAACTTCTATTTTCAGGAGTTTTTGTACAATGCGACCTCATGACTTCTTTTAATAAAAAAAAGTCCTAAGATATTTTTAAACATTTTAATGGCCATCAACTGACATTCCACGAATTACTTTTTAATGTTTAATAAATAGACTGACTTAACATTGGCCCTTTTTTATTTTAAGCTCTCTTTTAGAAGGCAAGAGCAGACATGTTGATGACCACCAAAGAGTGGAAGGAAAACACAACCAGTGTGTGCATATGTGTGCACATTCCTGTTGTTGGGTGGAAATGTGAAAAATGGCATCGAGATCAATGGTATTTAATGTGAGTGAATATTTCCTGGAATGACCCAAAGAATGCACATCGGCTGGAATAGGGGCTGGAGGGACGGGCTAGAGAGATGGATCAGAGGTTAAGAATGCTTTCTGCTCTTCCGGAGGACTTGTATTCAGTTCCCAGCACCCACATGGCAACTCACAACCTTCTGTAACTCCAGTTCTAGGGGATCTGACTCCCTTGTCTGACCTCCAAGGGCCCTTGCATGCACGTGGTGCATACTAACTCATGCAGGAAAATACACACACACACACACACAGAGAGAGAGAGAAAACAAACAAGCAAACAAAAACCAAATACATATTTTTTTAATTTTGAAGTAATGATAAAAAGTATAATATCTTCTACTCATAGTATCCTTTTCTTCTTTAACTTCTTTCACAAAAGACTTAGCACGAACTCAACAAACCAAACAACCCAGTTAAAAACAGATTGAGAGCTTGAACAGGCCAACAGAAGGCCTGTTCAAAACAGGCCAAACACATGAAAATATTCTCAAAGCCCTTAATCATTAGGGAAATGAAAATCTATGGAACTCTAAGCTCTTCTCCGGCACCATGTCTGCCTGCACGCCGCCACCATGCTTCTCGCCATGATGATGATAACAGGCTAAACCTTTGAACTGTAAGCTGGCCCCAACTATAAGATACCACGTCACGCCCATTAGGCTGGCAACTATTTAAACAGACTTAGCAAATGACAAGAATTGGCCTGGAGCCCTTGTGAACTACTAGCGGGAGTGTGAAATGGTAGAGCCACTATGAAAATAATCCCTCTGAAAGTTAAAAAAAAAAAAAATGGAATTACCATAAAATCTAGCAATTAAACTTCTGGTTACTGTATTTATTCAGAGCAGCTAAATTCAGGATCCTAAGGAAATACTTACACATTTGTGCTCAAAGCGTCATTACTCACAAACACCAAAAGGTGAAAGCAATCCAACTGTGTCATGGTGGGTGCATGAACAAACCAAAGGTGTCAAGTAGCAGCAGGGCACTAGCCAGCTTTGAAAGTGAAATTCTGCAATGCCCTACGACACGAGTGAACCTTGAAGACGCCACGCCTGGAGAAACAAAATCACAGAAAGACAGATCCTGTCAGAGCCCCGTCATCTGAGGTATCTAGAGCGGTCAAATTTAGAGACCCAGGGAAGAGGATGGTTGATGTCAGAGATGGGGAAGAAGGTGGGGGGTGGGCAATGGGGAATTATTTCATGGGTCCGACATGAAAATATTTCCGGAAATGGGTTGTACCATTCTCCCCTTAAGAAGGCCTGAGAGCTGCTATGGAGTTGCCTTTAGTTGGTAAAGCATGAGGACCATCAGGTTTGAACCCTAGAACACGTGAAAATAATGGATGCGATGGCAGATCCCAGAGCTGAGGAGGCAGAAGCGGGCAGATATCCCTGGAGCCTGAAGGCCAGATAGCCTAATCTAACTGGCAAGGTCCAGACTGATGAGAGACCCTGTTTCAGAAAACAAGGTGGACGATACCTGAGGACGACACCAGGCTGTCTATTGGCCTTTATATGCACTTGCACGCACACACCCACATGGATCATCAAACACACAAAAACATGCACACACGTGTTCAAGATGATCGGTTTTACAAGTATTTTGCCAATGTTAAAAAATATTAAAAATGAGGTTGAATGGTATTTCATACTCTGTAAAAGGTGTTCATGTAAATAAGCCCACTAGGTCTTTTACGAAGGAGCAGACTCCATGTTATGACTTTCCTTTTAGAGTAGAAGAGGTTCCTTGTAGGGGTAGGGGTTTTTTCCTAACTGACTCAACAGGAATGGGGATATTTTAAAGACACATTTGTGCCCCTCCCTTTGGCTTTCAGACTAAGGAAACAATGGTTCCCAAGAAATAGGAACTTCCCCTGGAATCTCATGCTGGGAGAAGGAGGCCGAAGTCTGGTGCCAGCCAGAGGAGAAATCGTTTTGTTTTGGTTTTGGTTTTTTTCACGACAGGGTTTCTCTGTGTTGCCCTGGACGTCTTAGAACAACTCTCTGTAGACCAGGCTGGCCTCAAACTCAGAGACCCGCCTGCCTCTGCCTCCTGAGTGCTGGGATTAAAGGTATACACAGCTCCTACCTCCACCCTGCTGGGATTTTTGTTTGGTTTTCAGAGGAGAAATTTTATTTCCAGAAAAGAGATTTCACATGGTCTGTCAATTTATCAGACCATCTTGTAGGAAAGGCTGGAGCTGAGACAATGACGGGTCAGTGACGGGCTCGCCTACACTTTGAAGAGGATGGCTTAGCTACGCACACCTCGGGCCCTGTGTTTACACTTGGATGCAGCCACCGTGGTTATGAGCTCCACAGTATGATCTCCTTTGGTCCTCATCCCCACCAGCTCTCGGTGCTGACACCTGTGCCCTGCTTTTTGCATTGTCGTATCTTTATTTCTACACACCCTGTCTTGCAGGACCCACCATTCATTCTCCTCATTTTGGAGACCTGCACAGGCACTAGAGTTCCCCCAGGAAGCTTTCTCAATAACGTCATAGAAAATGGCGTTGTCATGTTCTCCAACTCTGCAACCTGAACAGAATTTTTAGTGCCGTGGCTGGATGAACTCTGACTAGTACATGCACCCCTGTACCCCACTCCCTATCAAAATGCAGAGTATGTCCAGCAATCCAGAAAGCTTGTTACCCTACCCCTACAGCAACTACCCTGTAGATTATTTTACTGTATGAGAAATCTTCATTCTTCTGGAGAGGGTGGGGGCCGGAGTGGGAATGTGGGAGGAGGTGACTATTGGCTGAGCTTGGTTCCCAAGCTATTGTTTCTCACCTAAGACCTGGGACCTGCTCTATGGGGGTGAGGGTGAGGGGCACAAACCCACAGAGAACAAAGAAATCACTTCCTCTGTTTCTCACATTTAGCGAAAACTTCCTTTTCCTTCGGTAGTGGAGGCCAAGTTCTAATTTGAGAGAGGGTGAAGGAGGGTGACATATTAAAGAAAAGGGCACCCTATACCCACATGCTCTCTGACTCCTCCACTATTTCCATTATTGGATTTTTTTCCCCCAGATCCTAATTATTAAGCTTCCTTAAGCACATGTCCTCTGTTCTTACTTGTTAAACTCTTAGGTCTCTGTGGCTCAATTATTAAATCCATGAGCTGGAAAATAAGGGTCTGTGCTAGCCCTAGAGATGGTGATGACGTTTACATAGCACCCAGACACTCCAGGAGTTTACAGATTAGTGGAAAGACCAAAATACTGGAAGATAATTTATACATACCTTAAATTGAGTCATCTTCTGGAGTCTCTTTAAGAAAAAAAAAAAATCAAGTTTTTATTACAGTGAGAAGGCCTCATAAAATAAGCCAGACAGACTCCATGATGAGCTTCACTTTCTTACTAAGACAAAACAGACCTGAGTTTTCTGTTTCTCAGAAAAAAGAAACCAATCACAATCAGCCAACCTTGGCTTGGGGAGAGAAGGTTGCTTAACTACCTGAGAAGCCCCTGAGCCCTGATCAGTGTCTCAGAGCCTCCACAGGCACTGGCCAATCCCAATCGAGGTCATGTAGCCCCTACAGCCACCTACGAGTTTGGGTCTGTTTGAACCAGTTTAGAGAGCTCCCTAGCCCCTCCCTAGCCAATCCTGGAAGCACTTGAACCCTGGCTTCCGACCTGTGCCAATCAACATAAAGATGACCTAATGGTTCCTGAAATTCCCTTAGTTGGCTTTAAATAGAGGCAGTGTGCTCATCTGGGGGTAGCCATTCAGCCTGGATGGTGGCCCCAGCATGCTGGTCTTCTGCAGAATAAACATCCTTTATTGCTTGCATGCTCCTCAAGTCTGGGGTCATTCTTTCATCTTCCGGACCCTAACAACAATATATGAGGCCAAATTTGTTTCACTGTGGCATTTTCACATATGCATATAATAAACTTTGATCATATTCTTCTCCTTCCTATTAGCCTCCTGTGTTCTCTGCTTTCACTATCTGTCTTATTTCCCCAAAGAGTAGGAGTTTCTTGAGGATGCAACTACCTACCATGCACCGACAGCTCCAAGTGCAGAAAGCTTTCTACCTGACCTTTTTACCAACTGTTCCTCATTAGGGACGGACCATGTGTGCCTCTGTGGTATCCATAGCTCTTCTCAGATGCATCCCTCCTCTATGTCTTCCTTTCCACAAGAGTGGCCCTTGATATTCTCCTCCATGCTCTGGACAGTGACCTTTGAGCCACTGCAACATCTGTCTCAATGCCAGTGTCTTACTTACTTTTCTATTGCTGTGAAGAGACACCACGACCAAGGCAATTTATGAAAGAAAGTATTTAATTGGGGGCGCACAGTTCCAGAGGCTTGTAGAGTCTATAATCATGGTGGGGAGCACCGCAGCAGGCATGTAAGAAAGGTGCTGGGGCAGTATCTGAGGGCTTTTGTGTTGAGACAACAACCATGATGGAGGGAGAGACAGAGAGCTGGGAATGGCACAGGCTTTTGAAACTTCAAAGTCCACACCCCTCCTCCAACAAGGCCACACCTCTTAATCCTTCCCAAACAGTTTTATCAACTGGAGAACTGACACTCAGACATATGAGTGTCCAGGTGGCCATTCTTATTCAAGCCACCACAGCCAGTCTGGCCTAGCTATTTCTCTCAGTTCCTAGGCTTATAGGACAGAACACACAGCGCTCAACACTCGAAGTTACCTACCCCTGCCAACCTTCAACCTTAGCTCCTGCTGAGGCAGGATAGAAAGACAGGGAAAATGAAATGGCCATTCAAAGAACACTGTCCTTGCTCTGGGCTCTAGTTTGCCTTTCCTACTGATAGAATCAATGAACTGCAATACAAACCAAAAAGCCAAATTGCCTATGGAGATAATGTGTGTTTTCTTAAAAACATCTTAAGACTGACGTTAAAAACAGCAAATGAACTAGTCTGTTAATTTTAATTTTGTTAATTTAAATTATGCATTTATCTGTGTGTGGTGTGTATGTGTGGGGTGTGTGTGTGTGTGTATACAAACTTGTGCATATACACAACACAATGTATATATGGTGGTCAAAGGGCATTTTGCAGAAATCAGTTCTCTCCTTCCATCATGTGGATTCTGGGGATTGAACTCAAGACCTCAGGCTTGGTGGCAAGCACCTTTATTCACTAATTAATCTCACTGACTTGAGTGAACTATTCTTACAGGAGATCAGAATGTTTGTTTGTTTATTATTTTACTTTATTTAGTTTTTCGAGACAGGGTTTCTCTGTTTAGTCTCGGCTGTCCTGGACTAGCTTTGTAGACCAGACTGGCCTCCAAATCACAGAGATCTTCCTGCTCTGACTTTCCAAGTGCTGGGATTACAGGCATGCCCGGCTGTACCAGAATGTTTGTAATGCTGAGTTTTTACCATACTGGCACCTCTCATCCCTAAATGTAAGATCTGATTCTTGAGTGCACAAGTGTGCGTGCGTGTGTGTGTGCGAGCACGCGTGTGTGCGTGTGTGTGTGTGTGTGTGTGTGTGTGTGTGTGTGTGTTGCACAAAGGTATTGGAAGCCAGAAGAGGGACTTAGATCCTTTGGAACTGGAGATAACGGGCAGTTGTGAGCTGTCCAAGGGCTCTTAATCACCGAGCTGTCTCTCAGACCCTTCACCCCTAATCTAAATAATGCACCCCATAAAAACACTTTACAACTTCATTTACTGCAAAAAAAAAAAGTCCTTTAAAAAAAGCTAACAAGTTCATATGCTTACTTAACTTTTAAACTTTAATTTAGACTTTGCTTAATCTTTAAACCCTGTATTTTACATCCTTAGGGAAGTTGAAACGTCTCAAAGCCACAAAATCATCCATATAGGCATCCAAGTGTGACTCTCTGTGAGGAGCCCACATCCATGTCTCCAGGTTGTGTGCTGCCCTTTCCTATTCAACTCGCTTTCTAAGTAGTTACTGCATTTACTAACTTTATTTCACTATAGTTCATCCTGAAATCTTTCTGTGGTATAGTCAAGATTGTGGCTGAGTGGAGGTCCTTAACTCCAAAGGGAATGACTCAGGCTGCTGGTAGCTGCCATGTTAGGGTTTGTTCTTTGCTCTGGCTGGAGAGGCTGCCCTGCTCATCCACTTCATGGATCCCTCCTACCTTTAGTCACCGTTCAGGAGCCTCCCAGCCCAGCCCCCACACACCCATAAAGTGCACTGGTATCTCAGCCCTGTATCTGGGCTTTGTGCTTCTCTGGTTACCCGTGCCCTCTCTCATTATCTGGGACTGAATGCTCCTTCCCACAGGCCTGAGAGTTCCTTGAAGACTAGGGTATTCATCTCCGAGTCCTCAATCCCTTCAACAGAGGAAAAAGCTCAGGTGTGCTAGGCTTTGTCCTAAGCCTTGTACACTGTAGGAGAAAGATGTTACTATGGTATCCAGCCACCGTAAGGGCAGGGGACAATTGGGACAATTGCTTGAACACGGCTGCCGGAAGTAGCAGAGCCGAGGTTTGAAATTCAAGCATCGGGCTCCAGGTGTCGCTTGTAATTCCTGGCTCATCTGCCCTTGCACTTACACAAGTGCATCCCTGTCAAGTGAACATTTTTATCTCCCCGTCTCAGAATGCAGGTAACCAAAGCCTGCAGCTCTCCCAGCAGTGCCCCTTCTCCACATCTGCCCCCCACTGCTCCCTCAAGAGTTCAGAGAAACTTGGCGTCTTTGACTCCCACTTCTTCTCTCTTCACCCCTTCCTCCATCACACCCAGCTACTACGTGTTTGTTTTCCTTGGAAAACATCAGGTTCACTTCTTCCGCTTCATTCTCTCTTGCTTTCCTCTGGGCAACAGCTTCCTTCAGGTGTCCCTGATTTTCGGGGCCTCAGAGTTTATATCTCCCTCCAGGGTTTCTCTTCGTAGCCTTGGCTGTCCTAGAACTAGCTCTATAGACCAGGCCGGCCTCAAACTCGCAGAGATCCACCTGCCTTTGTCCTCTGAGTGCTGGGATTAAAGGAGTGTGCCACCACCACCTGGCTCATTTACATTCCAAAGAAGGACTGCAGGTTCAAAAGGAATTAGTTTGCTGCAAGCTCCAAGGAGACTAGAGACTTTGGGCAAGTAACTAAACCTCCCAGAGTCACAGCTCATTCATAAAACGAAGATAATAAATAACAGTGATTACCTCACTGTGAGATAGCTCAGTGATTATCAGCAGTGAAAGGTCACAGCCCTCATTCATGAAAGCTACATACAGTGTGTCTAATATTTCATTTCACTAAGTGTGCCAGATAAAATGCTCTCTGGACATTTTGGAATCATAGTTGAAAGGAAGTTACTTTGCCTGGCTCCTTCTTTGCCCTTCAACTCTCTGCTGGGAAGTTCATTTTCAGAATGAACTTCAAAAGATAATACATTTTGGGGAAAGTGGCCAGGATGTGTTGTTCTGTGATGTCTGGGTTGTGTGACCTTGTGAGGAGAGAATGAAGCCTCTAACAAAATAGAAACAGTAAGATCATCCTCCAGAAGAATACTGATAAAGATGTTTATACAGTCTTTACACACGACATGACGTAAGACTTTACCGCAATCAGATTATTTGAGAATCCTTTAGTGCAAGTCGTGGATGAGATGGTCATGTAGATCACATGGCGTTAAAAGCAAGTATTAAAAGTAGAGGAAAGGTAGAAGGCCTATGCAAATCTGTCTGTGTCTCGGCAACTGCTTTCTTAAAATCCTCATTGCCTTCTCCCAGCAGAGATGCAGAAGACCACCCCCATCACCCAGAGCTCCGCCTCTCGGGTCTAGTGACGCAAGCCTAGGCCCCGCCCCTCTACGGCGCAAGGGCCTGGGAGATCGGAGTCACGTGAGCGTGAGTGCGGAAGTGAAGCTGCGGTACGCGATCATGATTGGTCGTGACGAGGTCCTGCGGGCGGGGCCAGGAGCCGGAGGTGCCGGGGGAGGAGGCTGTCGTGGGGGCCGGCTTGGAGTGGGATTCGGCCCACGGCGCTGACCGAGTGCTGGGTCGACGGCCGTCGGGCGCCCGGGTCTGCGCGCACCGCTACTCCGGGTCGCCCCGGCCGAGGCGCTGGCCGCGGGAGGCCTCAGGAAGGGCTCGGGCTGCCAGGCCGGGCGCCATGTCCATGGAGGACCCCTTCTTTGTGGTGAAAGGGTGAGTGTGTGCGAGGACTCCCGCCGCTGGGGGAAGGGAGGGAAATCGAGGCAGGGCGGCACAGCCGCTGCGCCCGGACGCCGTGCGTCGTCCGTGGCTGGGCCCCCCGCGATCCCGCCTTCGGCCCGCACCCCCACTTTCTCGGGGTCGCGCGCCGCAGGTGGGGAGCGACGTGCTGGAGCGGGCGGACAGCATCTGGGCAGGAAATGGGAAATGGCCCTCCTGGAGTGGGCGTGCGCGGGGGCGAGCTCCATTGTGGAGTCGGGGAGCTAGCCCGGGACGGCCACCCCTCGGCCCGCCCGGTGGCGTCCAGCCGGTGCGGGAGCCGGGTGCGGGAGGACGCGCGCTTTCCCCGGGGAAGAGGTCCTCCGGGCCCGGTGCTGATGTTGGAAGGAAAACAATATGCAGTCAGCCAAACCAAACTTTCCAAGGCTTTCTGTGGGCCACCGGGATTTTCCCACCGTGTCGAAGGAAATGAGTGTTTCTTTTGAACTCCTTGGTTTCGTCCCGGGTATTTGACAGGTTTCCCTCACTTCGCGTTCTGCCTTTCGGAAGCCAACCGCCCTCTTTTTGAGACGGAGCTGTTCTGACTCCATCTTTGATTGTCTGTTGGGAGATGGAAACATCAATTGCACTTTGTTGTATCAACTTTGTAGCCATTACACAAATGCAAGAAAGAGCAATTATGATGTTGCAACTTACTTCTAATAACATGTCAGCTTTATGCTTTGAATATCAGAGAAATGTCAAAAATCTGAGATCTGTAAAGTTAAGACAGGATGAGCTCTGCTCTACTGACTGTGAAGTGTTCCTTGCTGTTTACTAGATGCTACTTGCGTCTTATTTGTGTAGTAGTAAAAGCTGACCAGTTGTGTGGGTGTTTGTTTTTGTATTTAAGGGTCCTGAGAAAATGTAAATGTTATTTTACGTGAGATGCTTTATTAACCAAGGTGTCTACAGTCAAATATATTATGACTGCTTTTTTGGGGGGAGGTGCGGAGGGCTTTCCGAGACAAGGTTTCCCTGCGTAGCCTTGGCTGCCCTGGAACTCACTCTGTAGACCAGGCTGGCCTCGAGATCTGCCTGCCTCTGCTTGGGACTAACGGCCCCCCCAGCACCCGACTAAGACCGCGAGTACATTTCCTTAAGAGGGTTTTTCTTTCGCTTTGCCTTAATTTAGATGGGAGAATAGGAAGGTATAGATTTAACAGTAAAATTTACGTGCTTGGAAAACGTGTTATTCATTACGGAATTGATTTAGATTTTTAGTTGTTGGTTGTTTTTGTTTGCTTGTTTGTTTTTGCTTTTTTAAATTAGAGTTAATTTAGAGCTGTATACTTTCCCTTGAATGGAAGGTTTTTTTTTTTTTTTTTTTTTTTCTTGTGGGGGGGTATGTGAGTGCCGTGGCACACATATGGAAGTCAGAGGACAACATTCAGGAGAGTCCCTTTTTAGGGATCTAACTCTAGAATTTTAGGCGTGGCAGTAGGCACCTTTGCCTGCTGAGCCATCTCACCAGCCCCAGAATTGAAGTTTTTAGCACCCAAATTGCAAAAGTTGTCTCTGGTGGTGAATAGATGTCAGAGATAACCAGAAAAATTTTGTTGGCCTTTGAGTGAAATTTTTTGAAAATTCTTCCTCGCTCAGGCATATTGATATTCCACCCCTGGAGTCTACCAGCACTTGCTTATTAGAACACTGTCATAGGTCACTTGTTGCAATAGAAAAAAACAAGGCAGTCACATCGGTGTTTCCAGATGTGTGATAGTATGTTTATGCATATCTCTTTAACAGTATTGAAGGCCACTGAGATATCTTGGTAGATAGGGGCACATGTAGCCAGGCCTGATGACCTGAGTTTGATCCACAGAATACACCTAGCAGAAGCAGTCCTGCTTGTTGTCCTCTGACCTCCTCATGTGGGAACTTACACACACACACACACACACACACACACACACACACACACGAGATGGAAAAGTTTAAAAAACTAGATAAAAATGCATCACAATGTAGAAAAGGTAAAGATGTCTCAGCTGTGACCCTTAAGGTGCTGCTAGTGTAATCAGTGCAATAAATCATGTCAGAATTAAGTAGAAATGACAGTGGTCCATAAGTGGAGACGTGCTTTCCACAGATGATGAGCACCTCAGACAGTGCCTTAGGAATTGTTATGGCAGGAAAAGCTACAGAAACAGGGGTGTTTTGAGGGTAGCAGAATTCAGACACTTTAGGCTTCTCTCTCTTCTGTGTAGAGGCTTAGGAAAGAGAATTGAGTGCTCCTACTCCCATTTTCTTTCTTCTGTCGTTTGATGTATTTGCTTAAAACTGTCCAGCAGAAGCAGGAAGTGGTGACAAATGTCTTTAATCCCATCACTCAGGAGGCAGAGGCAGGTGGATCTCTGAATTCCAGGGTGGTTTACAGAGTGAGTTGCAGGACAGCCACGGTTACACAGAGAAACACTGTCTCTAAAAAACAAACAAACAAATAAACAAACAAAAAACTTGTTCAGCAGAAATATAATGCAAGCTCTCTTTCCTTTCCTTTTCTTTCTCCCTCTCTCCCTCCCTTCTTCCCTCCCTTTCTTCCTCCTTTCCTTCCTTTTGTGGCCAAGTCTCATGTATCCCAATCGGGCCTTGAACGTCTGATCCTGTTTCTACCCTCTGATTGCTGGAATTATGAGCATGCATTATCATTTTAATTTTTTAGTAGTTGCATTAAAAAGAAGTGAAGGTGATTTAATGTCTTTTTAGTAGATTCAAAATATTACTGCTAGCTGTGAGTTTTTTGTTTGTTTGTTCGTTTGTTTGTTTTTGAGATAGGGTCATGTTATGTAGAACTTGCTGGCCTGTACTTGCGGTGTAGCCCAGGCTAGCCTTAAACTCAGAAGTCATTCCTCAGCCTCATGAGTGCTGACATTAGAGGCATGCACTTGGCTTCAACATGCAATTAAAGATACTTGTATTAAGTCTTCAAAATTTATTATTTTAAACTTCTATCTTATTTCAATTTGAATGTTAAATTTTTGAATATATTGTTCTATATTTAGAATTCACTGAACTCAGAGCTCAAAAGAAATATTCAAAGTCTGGGATGATAGGGGATACCTGTGATTACAGTGTCTGGAAGTGAGAGGCAGAAGGAACAGGTGTTCAGCAGCTAGCCTCATAATGAGTTTGAGGTCAGCCTGGGCTACATGGAATGCTATCTCAAACAAGAACGGAGAGAGAGAAATCCACATGCCCTAATAGCTCCAAACATACCAGTTTTTGACAACCAAATTGCCTATCAGTTTTTAAAATAATTAAATTTAAGTTCCTCAGTGACACTACTTTTAAGGGCCTTAGTTATTCTTGAATAATCACATGTGAATTTCATATTGGAGACCAAAATACAGTCTTCAGGGCCCAGGCAGGTGTAAGAAGGTGTAACCTACTTAATACCGCCTAATGGCTGCCTGTTGCCTAAGGAATAAAATGAAAGATCAGAACACTTTTTCCATTACCTTACTGCCAACCTAAGTTCAGCCAAATTCAGAAGAAAGTCTCTGCTTAATTCTCCACAGTCATCACATTTTGACCCCTACTCACTGCCATGCATCCCTGACTTTGGCATGACTGTGACCAAGTCCTACAGAGAACGAGGGAGGAAGGACTGGTTTCTGACTTAGGCTTTCAGAAGGTTCAGTCCATGGTCTCTTGGCCTCACATGCTTGGGCAGAACATGATGTCAGTGGGAGAGTGTGGCAGGGGGGAACTGTTCATTCATGACAGGCAGTAGCCGAGAAAGTGAGGCAGGAACAAGATACCCCTGGGAAAACACACACACACCACACACAGAGTCCAGCTAGGTCCTCCCTCCTAAAGTTTTGAGAACCCCCAAACAACACCACAGCTGGCCACAGCTGAGGCCCAGCCTGTGAACACACATGCCTCTTGAGGTGGCACTTCATTCCCAAGCACAGCATGCTGCTCCCACAATGCCCTGCCGTAGTTCTCACACCACTGATACCCAGGTGGGGTCAGGAGGGGGTCTGACTGGTCCTTACTCTCACTATTCTTGGCTCTGAACCCATCACACTTGTGTTCTTGGAATTGCTTGTGTTTCTTGCCCTTGTGCTTCTCTAGTGTACAATTTTCTTTCTCCCACCTGATCCCCGTATCTATTCCTCAGTGGTCCTTTACAGCTTTTGGGTGCTCACCAGCGTTCACAGGTTTCCAACTGTATTTCAACCCTAACCACTTACCCAGGGTTAACCCCTTCCTTGTTAGCCACCTACAGAACATTCCAGTTGCTAAAACCAAGCATCATCACATCTCCTACAAGAAAAACAGGTATTCAAACAAGCAAGCAAAGGCAGACTGAAAAGAAAGCCCGCTTCCTTCTCCAACTCCTACGGCAGCCAGCAGGGCCACCACTTCCCAAGTTTGGAAACCTGTCTAGGTGTGAGTCACTGCCCCCTCCTTCACTTCTCATCCTGCACAGCCTCCACCAAGTCAGCTCTGAGGTTTTAGACCTGCAAGGAAGGTTCAAGATTTCCTGGCCTTCCCCCATGTAACAGCTGAAGAGATGGGGGTGGGGAGGTTGGGGATATGGTTCAGTCAGTTTGGCTTGCCTCAGATTCATTTCTTGAGTATGAAAAGCGTTCCGCCACCAAGACCTATTTAATCTCAGTTCTGAAAGCCTGACATCTGCTTTTCTTACAGAACCCCAAGATCTGTGTTTGCGCCCTTGAAAAGGTGATTTTAAGTTAGTGAATAGTAACTTCTGTTAACAGAACAAAACAAAAACCTCACCTACTGGTGGCTGGAGAGATGACTCAAGGGTTAAGAGTATTTGTTCTTGAAGAGGAACCGGGTTTGAGTCCCATTACCCACTTGGCAGCTCGCAGCTGTTCATAACTCTAGTTCCAAGGGATTTGATACTCTCTTCTGACCTCCACAGGAACCAGGCATTCATGGGAGCACAACACTCATATACATAAAATAAAATAAATTAATCTTAGCACCCCCCCCCAAGCTTCCTTGACTTCAGTGAGGGACGATAGCAAAAACAAATGACAAAACCCACTTCCTAACCAAGATGTGATTGGTGTGTACCTGTAGTGCCAGCACTTGGGAGGCAGAGGCCAGAGGACCACCATGATTTTTAGGTTAGCCTGGGCTGCATATTGGATTTCAGGCCATCTTGGGCAATACGGTGAAACTTTGTCAACAAAGAAAGAAAGAAACAAACAAACAAACCAAAAGCAGGGCCTGTGAGACAGCTCAGCAGGTGAAGTCCCTGCCTTCCCTAGGAAGCCTAGAGTGGCTTCCAAACATTCAGTGTGGCATGTCCCGCACATGCACACAAAATAAATACAAATGAAACTTAGAAAGTTAGCTCATTCACCAAGCAACACATGACTGTATGGCCACATTGCAACACGCTCAGTGTTGTGATTTTCGTGGTGTCTTGTTTCAGTAGAAGTGGTAAATTCAAAAAAGCTAATTCTGAAAGCTTGGTAACGGGGGGAGGGTGGGACTAAGGAAGCAAAAACTTGACTGAATTAATTCACCAAATCCTGACTAAGTTACTATACTGGATTTTTGCACCAAGGAAATTAGTACTGAATCTGTGAAATAGCAAAGGGCTAATAAAATAGGCCTCTTAAAACACTCTGGCAATACTCATGAAAAGCTTTGTTGTGATGTGGGCTGAATGAGCTATTATGCTGAGGAATACAATCCCGAAAACAACCTAAAACAGCAACAGACCTGTGATGAGGAGCCGGCCACCATGTCTAAGATTGAAAATGTACAGTGTAAGTTACTTACAAACTGCTTTGGCTGTTGAACAAAACAGAAACCAAAAGCACTGACTGCTCTTCTGGGTGTACAAGGACAGCAAGGCAGATGTCGCAGGACAGATGTCGAAGGACAGACTACCCACAAGATGAGGACAGTTATCTGTGATGAAGAGACTACACCTTGGAACAGATCATCTAGTAGGAACCAGATTAGTCCCCTCCTGCCGTGACAAGGAGAACCATCGCCAGACATGCCGGGCATGTCAGACCACCTTTGCAGGACCTCCTGTGGATATTGCACACTTAAATCAAGGCTTTCCAAGGCCTCCTTTTTAATTTCCCCCACACTGATGTAACCAACACTGTTACCAAACCAGGATTCCTAAATGCCTAATTTCCTTCCTTCCCAGTTCCCAAATTCTTTAATAGCATCAAGATGAGGTCTTGCATCAACATAATTTGACCCTGTTCTACCTGTCTTCAGTGAAATTAGATTGATTAAATGTGAGCCTGCAGCTCACTATTAGCTGTGTGACCCCTGTGTACTTCCTCAGCGTCTTCTCTTTGGAGTGTGACAGAATTCACCATTATCTGGCTGTCTTTACCACATGACAACTCATAGAAAGTACTCCTGGCTGTTCTGTCTCAATACACTGTCTACTCCACTTGGTGGCGGGCGGGGGTGGGGTGGAGCCCCTCAGAAGGTGTTGCCTTCTGTGAAGCACCCTACCTCCAACATTACCAGCAAAGAGTGAGTACCAGCATTTACGCTGTGCGTGTAAGGCACCAGGCTGGAAATACAGAAAAAGACAGTCTAACTCTGCCCGCAGAATAATAAGACAGCGAGGGGAAGCAGCGCGGAATGAATGACACCGCCGAGGAAGCCCTTCCTGGAGATGCTCACAATAACTCATGGAAGCTCAGTGGGGAAATAGACACAAGTGAGAGCACTTGGTGTAGCAGTCACAAACTGGACTGGCACGCTGGAGCACTGAGGCAAAAGGGAGCAGAGTCAGTGTAGGCTCACCGAAGGTGCTCCCCAGATGGTGTTCTGTAGTGGCTAACAAGGAAAGGGGTTAACCCTGGGTAAGTCGTTAGGGATGAAATACAGTTGGAAACCTGTGAATGCCGGTGAGCACCCAAAAGCTGTAAAGGACCACTGAGGAATAGATACGGGGATCAGGTGTGTTCACAGGCTGGGCCTCAGCCGTGGTGATGTTTGGGGGTTCTCAAAACTTTAGGAGGGAGGACCTAGCTGGAGTGTGTGTGTGTGTGTGTGTGTGTGTGTGTGTGTGTGTGTGTTCCCGGGGGCGTCTTGTTCCTGCCTCACTTTCTCTGCTACTGCCTGTCATGAATGAACACCTGAATTTGGCTGAATTTGGTTGGAAATAAGGCTAGGTAAAGAGTGTTTTGATTTTCCCTTCAGTGCAAAAGATGTGTGTGTGGAAGTGAAGCAGTGGAAAGAGCTTTGCTCATCCGAGGTTGGCAGTGGAATGAAGCGTGTGGGGCACAGGGCAGGAGCCAGCTTGGGGAGTGTGGGAGGTGGGTGAGTGAGGTGGTTGCTGGGGCTTGCACAGCTCAAAGCCCGAGTATTTGAGGTTGCACGTCTGGATCAGAAACTGTCTGCCTTTAGTAGCCTCTCGTATGTATGTTGTGGAACCAGAAACTTCTCTGTAAGGAGACTTGTAGGGTGGGTGCTGTCCCAGACACGGGCCGCACCAGTGTCTGCATTGTCTGTCAGCTTCTTACAGTGGGAAGCGGGTGTTGACTTATGTCAGTCAACTGTATTCCCTTGTGTTACATCTGGGCAGACCTTTGTCACCACCTTGACGGATGGAATGAAGTGGTGACCCTGATCCCAGAGGTCCCTCAGCTAGATCAGCTACCTCCTGCGCCATCTTCGCTTAGGACACACACTCAGGGCGCCTCAGCTGACAGGAAGTCATCTATACTGAAGCCACTCCACCAGAGGGATGGGGAGAGACCCCAGAGAGCTGAGAAGTGACTGGTGGTTCCCTGCTCTTAACATTTTTCAACTCAGACCCGGGACAGTGTGGACCCTGGCCAGGTCATCCCTGTTGTGTCTGCTCACTCACACACAGAGTCTGTGAGCACAATAAACACCGTTTTACAGCAAGTTGGGGAGTAATTGTTGGCGCAAGCACAGGAAAGGAACAGATGCCAACTCAAGGTCTGTCTCCATGGTCAAAGAAGAAAGGCAGAACACTGGCAAAGAGCAGCTACTAAGAAACAACCCCTTCTCTGTTGTTCTAATGCAGTTACCAATGCTGGATACTCATGAAGGGAAGATAGCTACTCAGCTCATGGGGAGTCTGAGAGTAGGTCCTGTAGAGAGAGGCCCTGGGCTGTCTCACACCACGATGTAGTCATTTATGAGAGGAGCAGATACAGAAATCAAGGAGGAAGGGGCAAACTGTCTTTTGTATCTTTTTTTTTTTTTTTTTTTTTAGGAATTACCTGGAGGCCCATAAGAACTGTCTTAGTGCCGTGTCTCTAGAGACCTAAATCATCTGCTAGGACCTTCCTATTAAAGCTTTTAACACCTCCACACTGCCATACTGAGGGCCAAGCCACCAACATGCATGAGCCCTTAGGGACACACTCAGACCACATCCAAAGTGTGACAGTTGCTGTTAGCCGAGATACTCCTTGTTTCCTTTTCTTTTTTTTTTTTTTTTTTTTTTTTGAGACAGGCTCTTGTTAGACGAAGTTGGCCTCAAACTCAGATCTGCCTGCCTCTGCCCTCTAAGTGCTGGGATTAAAGGTGTGAACCACCACATCCAGCCTGTACTTGGCAAACTTAAATATTAAGTAAGAAAATTTTGCAAGCCAAGCATACACGTCTGTAATTCCAGCACTCGGGGAGGCAGAGGCAGGCGGATCTCTGTGAGTTCCAGGCTACCCTGGTCTACAAAATGAGTCCAGGAACAGCCAAGGCTACATAGAGAAACCCTGTCTCGAAAAACCAAAAAAAAAAAAAAAACCAAAAAACAAAAAAACAGAAAAAAGAAAAGAAAAGAAAACTTTGTGATCTTTTTTGGAGGAGGTGACACTTGGCAATATTCTTTGTATTGGCAAGCTAGTTGTTTGGGATGGTGATCCTTTTACGATGCTGTGACAGATTGGAATGTTGTATGGAGGAGGCTGTACAATCAATAGCAATGGGTCAGTGTTGAGTTAGCTTCAAAAGGTTAGTCCTGTTGCTATCAGCTTTTGTTTAAAAAGGGTAAAAGATTCCTATTCGGAAGGTTTGGTTGGCTTTTCCCAGTTTTTGTTTGGT
Source organism: Psammomys obesus (assembly GCF_907164565.1). Classification (NCBI taxonomy): domain Eukaryota; kingdom Metazoa; phylum Chordata; class Mammalia; order Rodentia; family Muridae; genus Psammomys; species Psammomys obesus. Next base: position 14,702,210 of record NW_026596057.1, on the reverse strand, counting down.
TTGTTTTTGTTTTCGCAAAGGTACATTCATTCATTCACCAGGAAGGAAGTGCTGCGTTACAAGTGGTCCTGTAGTCATGTTGTGGGTTGATTGTTCCTTAGAAGAACTTGTCCAGTTTGGTACACTTGGCAGGCTGTCAGACAGCAAGGGGGTGGAATTTGTGTTTTCAGGCTTACTAACACAGTGCCTTGTTGCCTGTGACATGGTGCCCAAGCCTGACTTTTGGAAGCATGTGAGTAGAAAGCTTGCCTGACCCGCATAGAGGGAGTCACTTCATCAGTGCTTGATGGAGGCTTCTCTGTTGGAGGGGTTGAGCCACAGTTCTCAGGAAGATAGCTGCTGAGCTTTAACTGAAATGCCAGACATGCTTCCAAAGCTGTTGATGAGCCAACTGTTGCCAAGAAGTTAAAGTGTATCGTGCTCTTGTATACACTCTATAATTCCCATTGCATAGTTAGGGGAAAAATCTAGAAATAGCTAAGCTAGAGTGTCAAGTAAAGGAGGATTTTGGACACAGTTGCTAATTCAAGAAAGTGCTTGTGTTGGAGAGATGGTTACTGGTTAAGAACACTTAAGAATACAGCTGCTCTTCGAGAGGTCCTGAGTTCAATTCCCAGCAGCCACATAGTAGCTCGCAACATCTGTGATGTGATCTCATTCCCTCTTCTAGTATCCATAAAGACAGGGATATACATAAAATAAATAAAATATACATATGCATAAATAAATAAATTTTAAAAAGCTCTGGACAGTGGGGTCCCACACCCTTAATCCCAGTGCTTGGGAGGCAGAGGCAGGTGGGTCTCTTTTCGTCTAGTCTGTACTGCATAGTGAGTTCCTGGGCATCCAGGGCTATGCAGAGAAACCCTGTCTTGAAAAAGTCTCTGGCTGGCTGTGTAGAGGAGGTAGTTTCCTGGACAGCCCCTACTCAGCTGATTTGACTGAAACCCCTCCCCCCTTTCCTTTCCTAGGAAGTGAGAAAGGGAAGAAGTGCACTTACTTCTCCTTTCGATCCCGAATGGCAGGTGGATGGGCGGCAGAGTTGTGTGCTGAGTTTTAGGAACTGACTTAGTTGAAATGCTAAGAACTCCTCAGTGTTTAGTGCTGGGTGCCTGTGCCCAGCTCTGAGTGGAGAGGCGTCCTGCTCGGTTGTGGGCATTTATTAGAGGCGCTTGTGGCTCTTGACTATGTGGAAATCTCAAGTTTTTGGAAAATTCTTACTAGTGTTTCCCAAAGACCTCTGCAAGGCATAGTTGCATGTGCCCACAATAACTCAGCATTTGGGAAGCTGAGGCACAAGGGTTGACCCGGTTAAGGTTGACCTAGGCCACATGGTGAGACTCTCACAACCCACCACCAACCGGGCATGGTGACACACGCCTTTAATCCCAGCACTTGGGAGGCAGAGGCAGGTGAATCTCTGAGTTTGAGGCCAGCCTGGTCTACAGAGAGAATTTCAGGATAGCCAGAGCTACATAGAGAGACCCTGTCTTGACAACAACAACTACAAAACACACCACCCCCCAAAACTGAAAAAATCCACAACCATCAGAGAACTTGGTTGTGAGCCACATTATTCCCTGTTACTTATTCATGCCTGGAAAATGGCACTAGCAGGTTGCTGTTTGATTTACTAGCAAGCCTCTTCAGGACTGTCAGGTTGGGGTTCCCAGATACACTATGAGCTCTGGCTTTTCTTGCAAGGCCGACCCATTGCTGATGGTACCTCCCTTTTGGGTCTCTTAGAAAAGAATCTGCCTTAGAAATGTGAAATAATGGTCATTTTACCTTTCTTATGTTTATACTCTAAAATGAAGACTAAAAAATGAATCCTGATTCAAAACCAAGACTTTGTTGTTGTTGTTCTTGTTGTTTTGGTTTTTTTCACACAGGGTTTCTCTGTGTGTAGCTCTGGCTGTCCTGAAACTTGCTCTCTAGACCAGGCTGGCCTCAAACTCAGAGATCCACCTACCTCTCTGTCTCCCAGCACTGTGAGCCACTACCTCAGGGCTCTCTAAAACCACCGTCTTTAGTGTTGACTAAACTTAGTCCCTGGTCAGGTCTGGGAGTGTTGGGCATTTTTTTGAGATTGCCCTGTAGCTTTTTCAGATTCCTGCTTCTTTGGGACTTGCTTCAGTTGTGGCACGCTTGGGGACTTAACTCCACTCCATATTTGATCACCCCAGAGAGTTTCCTGAAGGCTGTACAGTGTCCCTCTCTTCCCTCTTTCCCTTCTGTCCTTTCTCTCATTTTGATCATGTGTATGTGTGTCTGCTGTGTATGTTCAGGTGCTCAAGGAGGTCAGAAGAGCACTGATTCCTGGAGCCTGTTGTGGGTGTTAGGAACCGAACTCAGGTCCTCTGGAGAGCAGCAAGCTCTCTCAACCACGGAGCCATCTTTCTTGCCCTGAGATCACGCAGTCCTGAGAGTGTGGTCTGCGACCACAGAGGCTCCGGCGATGAGCCGCGGGAGGGTCTGTTACTCATTCTTTTCATAACAGTGCCTCTCGCTACGTTGACGTTTGCACTGGTGAATGGTGTAGCGGTGATCCTGTAAACCACCGTGCCTTGCTGTACTCACCGTGGCGGGCCAGCCGAAACTCAGAAAACAAACAAATGAAATAAAATCTTGTCCCTCAAATACACTTTTCTTTCTTGATTTTTTGTTGATTTTTTTTTACTTTGAGACAGGGTCTCTTTATGTAGCACTGGCTGTCCTCGAACTTACTACATAGACCAGGCTGACCCAGAACTCGCAGAGATCTGCCTGCCTCTGCCTCTAAGTGCTGGATTAAAGGCCTGGACCACCATGCCTGGCTTTTCTTTTCTTTTTTTTTTTTTTTTTTTTTTTTTTTTTTAGGTTATACTTTACCTCTAATAAAATTTGCCCTTTTATTGTCTGCTTCTGCATAATTGCGTGAACCCACAGGTAGGCGGTTACTATCGTTAGGATACTGGACGGAGCTATGGAGACTTTTTTTTTTTTTTTTAATTTTTTTGTAAAGTGCTTGCTGTGTAAGCACGAGGACCTCAGGTAGCAACTCTTTTTTGTTTTTGTTTTTGTTTTGTTTTGTTTTGTTTTTCAGCTTGTTATCCTAGATTGGTTAGGTAGAGACAGGGAGATGCCTGAGGCTTGTTCTCTATCCAGCCCAGCTTCATTAATGAGCACCAGGCCAATGCGAGAAACAGTCTCAAAAAACAAAAGTAGACAGCTGCTAAGCAGCAACCCCCAGGTTGTTGTCTGGCCTTGGCATGTATGTGCATATTCTTCCAGCCTGCATACTGAGTGTTTGGTGCAGTAGTTAAATGGGATTTAAGCCTAGTGACAATGAGGAACATTCGAAGAATCTTTAAACCACATCCTCTGTGAAAGCATGCCGCATGGTCGTGTTTCTGGGCCTAGACCCACACTGAACAGGAAAAATATCAGTCTCTTAAACAGTGCTGCTGAATTTAGGGAAGCAGATACTTAGCAAAGCTGAAATGTTTACAAATATTCCAGTGAGGTTTTGGGTTTAAAATGCCTCAGATCAAAATACTTTAAATCTTGAAAACACGAGCCATGGGAGAATAGTCCTCCACTCCTCCCACCCCAAAAAAAGAAAAATTGACTCTCACACCAAAGGAAAGCCACATGAAGGTGAAGGACCCTCTAGTTAATTTATAGGATTGCTTCTTTGTGTTCTTTAGTATTGTCTGTTTAGGAAAAAAAACAAAACAAAACAACTGTCTTCCTCAAACAAACTTGATGTTAAAGTTGCTTAAATAATGGCCAGTTTGTTCTGCCTCTCCTGGGAACACAACAGCCAGGCTGTTTGGGCCTTGTCCAGTGGGCCAGGGTTGTGAGGGTGGTGATGTCAGGGCGCTGTGAGGATGGTGTGTGGTGGCATTGCCCTGAGTCCTGCTCTCCTTCGTGGACTAGTTGTGGGTGACTCTCCTTTTCCTTTACCTTGACTGCAGAGAGGTACAGAAAGCAGTCAACACTGCCCAAGGATTGTTTCAGAGATGGACGGAGCTCCTTCAGGGCCCCTCTGCCGCGACAAGGGAAGAAATCGACTGGACCACCAACGAGCTGAGGAACAACCTCCGCAGCATAGAGTGGGATCTGGAGGACCTCGACGAGACCATCAATATCCTTCTCTGTTGTCTGGGGCCGAGGCCTCGGGAGCATGGGCAAGAGAACAAAGCGTTATTCAGATGTCTTGAGCTATAGTTGAGCGGCTGGTTTCTGTAGTGACTGATCTGGCTCTCATTGGTACCACGGCACATTTGAAGTCATTGCACAGTGATCTCAGGGAGGACAGCCTTGTTCTTCTGTTTATGGCGAGTCCTGTGTTATCCAGGCAGTGAAGGAGGGTAATCATGACTTTGGACCCTGGAGCCAGTCTGCTGATGTTCAGTTTCTCATTCCACCATTGTAAAAGTAAAACTAAACTTTTCCCCTCACACAGTACGAATACTTCAGATATCAGTGTGGAGATTTTCCTCACACACCAAACAGTTCTGTAGCAGACACCAGCTGAATGTCCCAACTGTTTTGACATGATCTACCTGGAGATAGCATGGGCTCTTGTAGCATTCATAACCCCCACATCAGATGCTAGGTGCAAACCCCAGGTTATGGCCTGTGCTTCAAGCCCACTTCCTGCTTGTTAAACCTTTCAAGAGTAGCTTGTAGAGCTTAGGGAAAGGCATTGCTCAGGGACTTGTGTGGAAGAGATGCCCAGGGGAAGGTAGGCAGAAGAGCGTTTTGTGGTCTCCAGGAATGCCACCCTTCTGTGGTGCTCCACAAGGACCCTGTCCATTTCAGGATTATGAAAGCTTCACTGCAGAAACATTATTGATCACTGGTCATTGGCCATTGGTGATTAGCTCAACCTTTAGTCCCTTTCTCTTCCAAGCTGTGGCTGGAAGTTCATATCATTAACCATAGAGCTGGTTTGTTTCGTGATCAGAGAAACCGTGGAGTCATCAGTCATCTATATCATAGAGAAGCTAGAGACTCCAAAAGCCTTAGGAGCTCTGGGCCAGAGACAGAGTTGAAATTCCATCTCTGATACAGTGTCACAGCAGTAACTCTGGCTTTGGCCATATTAGTCAACTTCTTTGTTCTTTAGTTTCCTCTTCAAAGAATGCTAGGTTAAGGAGAGTGTCCAGCTTAGGAGTGTCAAGAGAGTTACTTGTCTCAAGAACTTAGAACCGGCCTGCTCAGATAAATGACCATAAAAGATAAGCAGTCGGGCTGGGATGCTCCTTGGTAATACAGTACTTGACTGTCCTAACATGTGAGGGTTAACATGCAGGGTTCCGGCCCTGCAGAAACACAGGCATGAGTGCATGCCCCAGACTAGCAGTCATTGCTACGGAGCAGTGCATACAGACCAGTGTTACAGCATGGCAGTTAGAGCTCAAAAAGATCTCTTCAAAGATTCCTCTTCCACCTAAGAAGTGGTTTTAAAATGCCACTGTCCATTGAAGAGCTATGTTGTACCATGAAACTGTGCTTGGTGAGAGCAGGCCATTATGCTAATTTATGCAGTTGATGCTGGGGGAAAAGCCCACAGAGCTGACTGATGAACTGGAGATCCGTTGAAACTGAATTGTGCAGCTTTCGATTTTTAGCCTCAAAAGTTTCAAAACTTTAGTTAGAAGATACGCCGGTTCCATGTCTGAGTTCTGGTTTGCGTTTTTCTTTGAAATAATCCATGAAGGAAACCAGCTTCTACAAGGTTCACGCACTGGGCAGCACGGGCATGTAGGCAGTTGATAAGTAGAATTTAGTTTAATTGCTGTTCTAGTGACCAAGGTACTTTTTCTTCACTACTATTTACTTCTTGTATTATTACATATGGTACCTTTTAAGCTATTAAAAGACAAGTAAAATAAAATGTAAGGGGACAAGATCAAAAGCAGTTTCAAGAGGCTATTGCTTCCTCTGAGACAGGTTTGGTTGGGGATGTAAGTTGTGAGGCAAGAGAACAGGGGAGGGCAGTGGGGGCAAACAAGAGTGGAGTATAATGGCGCATGTATATGGAGTGTTGCGGAGAAGCCATTGCTTTGCACGATACCCAGATTTTCACAAGACTGTACAAATAAATGGAGTTTAAAAGCCTGCAAGAAAGAAAGAGGAAAATTGTTAGGGCTAGGCACAGTGCTGTCCACCTATAGTCCTAGTACTCTAAACGATGAGGCAGGAGAACCACAAATTGAATGACAGCCTGGGCTTTAGGGCTGTGTAGTGACTTCTAGGCTAGCCTTGATTGGTCTCCCTGTCTCAAAGAAACTGGGACGCAGGACGAAAGTTTTGGTACTGATCATTCATTCAGTAATCATTTCTTGAGTGTTGTGTATCAAACATTTTCTTGTGTTTTAAGCTTAGGTCAAAAGAAACTGTAGCTACCAGGCCTTACGGAGTTAGGGTTGGGAATAGATACTGGATGATGATGCAGATAATGTACAGGCTGTAAGAGAGAAGAGAGAACACGAAGATTTTCTAGTATTTGACCTAAGGCAACTGAGCCAGGCCAGGGGATAGAGAGCTCAAAGGCAGCTTCCCTGAAAAAGACTTGATCTCTTTAGGTTGAGGAGGAGAGTTCCCATGTTGGCATAAGGAAGACTTTTGATTGACAGTTTAAAAGATTTGTAAAAGCCATAGCTTTTTCCTACACCTCTCACCCTCTCCCATCCTTTCACCCCAGCGACCTTCCCAACTCATTTTTTTTGAGCTACAGTTAACCTGGAACTCAATCCCTCCCTCTTCCCAAGTGCAGGGATTCCAGGTGTGTTCCATTGTGCCCAGCTAGCAGAGGCTCTTTTTAACTTGCCAGGCCATCTTTTTGTTGCTGCCAAGGGAACTTCTCGTAGCTGTGGTCGGAGAGAGTTTAGGGGTGCTCGGGAAAGTTGTTTTCACGGGGTTTGGGTTGTTCTGTTCCTTGAGTTTCAGTGCCCTGTGGTTTAACAGTTTGCCATCAGGTTTTTTGGTGATGCAGTTGCTGTTCCTTAACTTGTTGGCCCACGCATAGTCGAAGCAAATCCTAGAAAATTCAACCTGGATGCAACTGAATTGAGCATAAGAAAAGCCTTCATCACAAGTACTCGGCAAATTGTCCGGGTAAGGAGCACTCCTCTCGGGGTTGTTTGTGTAAGAGACAGACAAACTTCTTAGACCCCTCTCTCAGTCACAACCTAGCAGGTTGACTCTGAAACAACCTTTCAGCCTGAACTCATTGCCAGTGCCCCATATAAAACTTCTCTGATGGGGGTGGGGTGGGGGTGCTTTTACTTTTGTGGGGGTTGCTAGAAGGAAAACAAGACAATAAACTGCTGGCTGGAAGGTTACTTTAACAGCCTGATCCTACTTGCCCATGTCTCAAATCTCTATAAAACAGTGGTAAAAAATATCTCTTAATGTGCTCTATGTCTGGACAAAAGGAAAGGCTCTTGTAGAAGCCATTTGTTTCTCTGATTGACTGGTAGTCGTGTGCATTGTTGAAGAGTGGCTCTTCCTCAGTTTGGCTGGTGGCCGTTCCGCCATCTGAGTTGCTTCTGGAGCTCCTACACCCACGCTATTACTATCGCCACATACAAGTGCCTAACAGCCTCCGAATTACCCAGAGCAGGCAGGCCAGGGATGGCGCGTGGAAACAAGCCGTCGGGTGGACACATCTTCAGTACTGAATTATTAAGACTACTACCCACTAGTAAAGGAGAAAAGAGAAAATATAGTTTAGGTGAAATTTTGAGTCATTCAGCTGTATTTTGTATTTTGAAAGTATATGGCTAAGTCATCTGATTAGCATAACTAGATGTAAGAGAAGCAGCTGCCATTAACATATGTACTTCCTTGAAGAAAGAGACTTGGGATCAGACCAGTGCTGACATATGGCAGGAACCTTGCCTTGTGTTTGCCAAAGACTTTAATCATGTGATTTCCTCTTGAAATGATCTCAAATGGTAGATTATCATTGAATTTATACGTCCGTGTTTCTTGCTTCACTCAGTAGTGGCCTTTCTCTGTACTTAGAACTAAATTGCTTATATATAAGCTCACATGTAATAGAGTAGAAACCTTTTTGGCTTCAGGTGCCCTCTGGAGACAGTGAGTGCGTAGATTCAACATTCTGATTTTCCAGACAGTTGTAAATGTCACTCTGCTAAGCCCACTGTTAGGTGACATCTTTTGTGTGTAATTCCCTCAATCATTTTTATTTTCTCATTTAGACATGATCTCCCTCTCTAGGTTACACTAGCCTCAGACTCATCCAAGTCCACTTACCTCCCCTCCCAAGTACTCACACCACCACATCTGTCTGTCTGAGCCTGCCAGCATCTGTGCTGTGTGGAACAGCAGCAAGTGCTCTTAACGCTGAGCTGTCTCCAGCCCTCAGTTATTTCTTAAATACAGTTCATTTTCTTTCTCTCCCTTCATCCCTGCTTCTACCGTCCCACTTTCCTGCCCTCATTTCTCTGCTCTCTTCTTCCCTCCCTTCCTTTTTTCATAATGGTTTTTCTGAAGGATGCCACTGTTGACCCTAATATTTCACAGTTCCCTGCTGTAAAATAAATATTCTTTAATCAATGCACTTATTTTTTCTGTAATGTGGTACTTATGAGTTTTGAAAATTGGCATTGAAAGATCTCTGTATTTTGAAAATTAAACTATGACTGGAAAGTAGATACTAAAGTTCATTTCTTTTTTCTTTTCTTTTCATTTTATATTGTATTGTATTGTATTGTATGTATTGTATTGTATTGTATTGTATTGTATTGTATTGTATTGTATTGTATTTTTCTAGATAGGATTTTTCTGTGTGGCTCTGGCTATCCTAGAACTCTCTCTGTAGAGCAGAGATCCACCTGCCTCTGCCTCCCGAGTGCTGGGATTAAAGGTGTGTGCCACCACTGCCTGGCCTAATATTTGAAAAATCTGTTAAAAGTACATCTTAGAATTATTTTAAGTCATAGTACTGTTCATCAGAATTTTACTTTACAGAGATTGAGACCTCAACCACACTCAGCTATGCTTTCAACTGACTGCTTGGTGTGAACTTCTAGCTATGCTGTTGGGTTTGGTGTTTTTGGTTTGTTTGGTTGGTTTTTTTGAAACAGGGTTTCTTTGTAGCCTTGGCTGTTCTAGACTCGTTTTGTGGACCAGGCTGGCCTCGAACTCACAGAGATCCACCTGCCTCTGCCTTTCTGAGTGCTGGGAAACAGGCGTGTACTACCATGCCTGGCTAGCTGTGTTGTTTTAATTTATCTCCCTTTTCCCCCATCAGTATTTGCCAGAGATGGAGTCATTATACCAGACTCCATCTGACTTGGTTTTAATAACTTTAGTTGAAAGTCTTACAGAAAAGACGGAAGTAACAACAGAGTCACCTTGATTGAAAAAAAAAAAAATTGCAGGTGTTGACTTAAGTATCTGTATTCAGCTGAAGAGATACCTGCCTCTTGGTAGAAACTGGAGAAGGGACAGGGGGTTCACAGACTTGGGAAATAGGACGAGGCAGATTTGATACAAGTACTTTTAAGTCACAGGCTTAGGTAGCATTGGTCTTACCTTTCATGTAGAAGTGTCCCACTGTTTCTTTTTTTTTTTTTAATTTTATGTGTAAGTGCTGTATCTACATCATTTCTACCCATCCCTCTTCCTACTTCAACTCCTCCTTTTTTCCCCTTACTCTCAAATTTGTCACCTCTTCTTTATTCATTATTATTGTTTACACACATACACACACAAATATTTTTATAAATATATACACATACACACATATTTGTTTAGGCCTGACCACCTGGGATTGGATAGCCTGTCACCGAGCTTGTGCCCTCAAAAGACTGGATCTCCCTCCCAGCAGCCAGGCATAACCCGTAGATCTTCATCTATGAGTGGAACCTGGGACATGTCCCCCATCCACATTAGGATGTCAGCTGGTGTCGTCAGTGTGCAGGTCGTGTTGAGGTAACCGTATTGTTATAATTTCATGGGTGCGTTTCCTTGTCATTTACAGAAGGCGTTATCTCATAGACATCTTGGTCTTACAGTCTTTCCGCCCCCTCTTCGGTGGGGTTGTGGTATAGATTTTATCAACTGGGGCTGGGCACCCCATGGTCAGTTGTTGTCTGCATTCTGACCAGTTGCAGCTTCCTGTAATGGCTACTCCCTGCTGCAAAAGAAGCTTCTTTGACGAGAGTGAGAGTTATGCTTATCTGTGGAAATAAGGATGAGCAGTTGGAATGCTTTTTGGAGCTGTGCTGGTTTAGGAAAGTTACTACCCTATATTTTGTTTGTTTTTGCTTTTTTTGAGGCAAGGTCTCATTATATAGCCCTGGCTATCCTAGAATTCACTGTATAGACTTGGCTGGCCTCGAACTCAGAGATCCACCAGCTTCTGCCTTTCAAGTGTTGGGATTAAAGGTGTATGCTACCACATCTAGCCTTCTACTTTATTTTTAAAAGAGCATATGCTAATTTAATTGTGTCGCTTCATCAGTCAGAGGAGCCAGTGATAAATAATAACTTTCTTCTTTTACATGAAGAAGCAACTTTCTCGTGTACGATTTTGCATGAGGTAGTTGTGAATGCTGGACAAGCACGCTGAGCTACAGCAATAGCCCTTCTCCCACGTGACTTCCTGATTACAATTCATTGGCCATGCCCTTTCTACCCTTCCCGTGTTTAAGGAGTTTCTAAGCATCAGCCTAGCTTGTCCAGTTTTTATTAAGTTTTCATGGTAATTTTTAGTTGAAAAAATATAAATTCTCAGTTTTTATATAAAATAGTCCCTCTTCCCCTGGTTTCTTTTCCTTTGGCATAGTGCTAGAGAATCAAACTCAGGTCTTCATACATGCAGGGTAACTACCCTAGCACTGAGCGACATCCTGGCTCATCTATATCCAGCTAATTATTTTTATATTATGGAGTCATCTCTTCAACAGAGGCCTCACAGGGGAAGGTTTTGGCGATATCCCTCAAGTGACTTTGAGTTATGCTAGCATCATAGTGCATTTAGTTTTGCTGCATATTCTGGGAGGTCATTGAATAAGACAGAAAGAAACCTGAGCTGCAGGCAAAGCTCTGACCTTAATAGATTTCACCGTGTCAGTAAGCCTCCTTGGGGCCTCTGTTTTGTCAATGAAATGGCCCTTACTAACATTCTCTGATGTTAACTTTGGAAGGAAAATCAGAACTGTACCTGCCCCCAACAATCCACAGTTTATTTCAGCCCAAGAACTGTTTGCCATCCGTTAGAGCAGGCATGACTTTGGTTAGTCTAAACAGCTAAGATAAGCATGGTTGGACAGATAACGTTAGGACAAGGGGCCTGGGATCCGGGAAGTGCTAGAATCGACAGTGTCTCATTCATTCAGCTTGGAAACAGTTGATGTGAAAACAGGAGCATAAATAACCAGGACATTTGTTGTTCTTTTGGCAGATGGATCATGTTTTATTGGGACTAACTGCTGATCCTAAGCTTCATGTGTTAGAAAGAGGATGAGTAATTATGTTTTTGGCATGATAGATTGTTACAAGATGTTTAAAACTGTTTAGTAACACAGCTTAAAATCACCCCAGCGTGAAGGTGATCTGCCGTGTGGTGTCTGGTGACCAGCCTACAGAGATAAGATGCCATCCACACAGGAAAGTGTGCTCCTCTGCAGCACCGAGCATGTATAAGATGCACGCCACACAGCTGCGAAGAGGGCGTGGCCATCGCGCACACGCACGCCTGCACACCTACCCACATACAGATTTAGACACAGTCCCTCCCTCCTATCAAATGAAAGCTTTAAAAATCTGAGCTTAAAAAGCATATTTTATTCGTCTATTGCATTTTTATTAAAGAAAATTAGAGTAGCTTTTTTACAAGAGGGGAAAAACAACCTATAACTCAAAAGTAATCCCTGATCCAACACTGTGTTACAGTTTCCTTTTGATGCATAGCTGGTAACCTTTTGTCAGTCAGGTGCAGGTTTAACCATTAGAATACTCTCTGCTTGCTGTGCTTTAAATGTAAATAATTCTGCTTGAAAGTTGAAACTGCTCCTCCATTCTGTAATTTACTCTCTAGAAATAATCGTTTTCTGGGGCTGGCAAAATGGTTGGGTGGTTTAGAGCACTGGCTGCTCTTCCAGAGGACAGGAGCTCAGATTCCCAGCACCTACCTGGTGACTCCCAGCTCTCTGTTACTCCAGTCCCGGGAGATCTGATACCTCTCTGGTTTCCACAGGCACCAGCCACATGTGTGGCGCTCAGATAAACACCCTTACACATTAAATATATAAGTAAGTAAGTAAATATATATTTTTACAAGAATTCCCTGACTGCTTTCTAGGTGTTGGAATGCAAACTCTTAAAATGACATGGCGCCTGTAATTTTCCCTGAAGAGCTTTGCTGCAGATCGTACTTAGCATGCATGCTGCCCCGGGTTAAATCCCCAGACATATCAGGGAGAGAGGAGAGTCGGAAAAAAGGGAGGAGGGTGCATTGTGACTTGGACCTGGTACCTTAGCACTTGGGATACAGAGGCAGGAGGATCATGAGTTCAAGATCAACCTGGGCTACATAGTGAAAACTGCCTCAAAACAAATAACAACATATAGATGCATATGTAAATGTGTGTACAAATGCATATAGATGTAAAACAGCCCTGTCCATTGAAATAATGGGAACCATTTATGTCTAGTCGTCACATTAAAAAAAGTAAGTTTGGGGCTGGAGAGATGGCTCAGCGGTTAAGAGCACTGGCTGCTCTTCCAGAGGTCTTGAGTTCAATTCCCAGCAACCACATGATGGCTCACAGCCATCTATAGTGAGATCTGGTGCCTTCTTCTGGCATGCAGGTATACATGCAAACACACATTGTATACATAATAAATAAACAAATCTAAAATGTTATCATTTGACTATTTAACCACTGTAAGAAATATTAGAGGTTAAAGTTTTTTAGCTTGTTATACTAAAAATTTTTAATTTTAAGTTTAAGGGTGATGTTTTATTGAAAATAACTTGGATATCATTTAAACTTTATAAAGCTTGCAATTGAAAAGTAGATTTAGAAACCCAGTTTTGTCTGCGTATGCTTAGAAGAGTTTGGCAGTAACTGAATTTACATTTTAGTTAATTGAAATAAGGCCCTGGCCTTGATTGAAGTGATCAGGAACAATGGCTGGTGTGGCCACTGTGTCGGACAGAAGCAAATTCTGATAATCTTTTCCAGTGGCTGCTTCTATGATGGTAGTGTCCATTTCAGGGGCCCTGTTCCGCACCACCATGGCCTTGGGAGATACTATTGCAACTGTAGAGAAGAAACAGAAATTTCGCAAACTGCCCGACTTAGCCCAGTTACCTTAAAAGAATCGCTGAGGCTTGAACTCGGTTTGTTTTTCCTGGTCTGATTGGGAAGGCGCCTCTAGCTCCGATTTGACCGCCGGCGGGCAAGTGCGTCTTTCCATGATGATCGTTTATGTGCACGCTCAGCTGTGTACTGGCTGCTTTCAGAGAGAAGCCCAGTAAACACGGTGTCTGGCCACAGTGCTGTAGTGTGAGGGTTTACCGTAAGTGCTCTCCTCCTTACGCAGACACAGTCCTTATTTCTACTTTTATAGTATAGGTCACACCACAGAAATTTTTTACACATCTGTTTTAGTTAATTTCTTTAAATATTGCTATTAATGGGGCCAAGGCAGTGAATATTCTTAAACTGTTCCATACAAAAATTATCTCCAAAGAGTTTGTCCTGTTACTGTTCATCCGTTATATAGGAGCAGTAGTGGTTTCTAAAACACTTAGTTGACATACAGCAATATAGAAAGAGTCACCCATCCTAAGCATTCAGTTTGATGAGCTTGTCAATGGAAGACTTGTTTGAGCAGCACCTAGAAGCATGAAGCTCAGGAGCAGGCTCACTCAGCACTTCAGGAGCCCTGTTGAAGGTCTGTTCAAGTCATTGCCTACCCTCACCATCCAACTTTAGACAGCAAACAAATTCTATACACTCAGAGCACCTTAAGGCTAAGGCGCCACTTTTTCTATATACATGTTGATGGTTCCATTATGGAAGTATCATGCTCATTGTTTTTCTAGAAAGACTTAGAAACTTTTAAAAACTGTTAGTAAGTTGGTAATGTGGAGAGATAGTGCTCCCTCTCATTAGCAATATATTTTAAATAAATTTAATTTCTGGATTGAATAAATGATATCTTAAGCTAATTGATAAATAGGGACTTTTACAGTCCAGGACACACTATCATAACCATCTTGTTTTGAGGTTTCTAGAATTGTATGTAGCAGAGGTTCTCAGATTGCCCAGAGAGGCTTGTTAAAGTGTTCAGAAAGAGCCTTTGGCATGGGCTGGGATGGGGCCTAGAGAAGGGCACTGTTTGTAACCACCTGGGTATCTGAGTCAGGTAAGTCACCACATGAACTCTGGGGAGCAGGGGACTAAGCCATGTCACCTGCTGCACGCTTGGTACTTAGGAGACGTCAGAACGCATTTGCTGAGTGAATGATCAGGTCCTTGGAAAGCTGAAGCAAGGTGGTGGTTCAGATTTAACCGCAGTAGGAATTTTAACGTTGTGGCACGCCTGATCTAGCACCCGCTTGTCATGGGTCTTGATCCTGGCTGGGTATGATGCTGCACCCCTTTAATCCAGTACAGGGAAGCAGAGGCAGACACATCTGTGAGTTTAGGATTAGCCAGTGCCGCGTAGTAAAGTCCGTGCCAGTGAGGGCTGTGGAGTTAAGACCCCCCTTAAAACAGCAGACGTTGAATGCCTTAAGAATTTCATCTATAAAAATTACTCTACTTGCCAACAGAAAATTTCAAAGTATCTTGACTTTCTTTTTTTTAGAAAATTGTATTGCAATTACAATTTTAGATCTTTTTTTTCAGTGTTTGTCATTATAATTAAGTGTAAGAATTAAAGTGGCTCATATATAATGATGTTTTGCTTAAATAAATATTATTTAACATATATCCACTGATTTTTTTTTTTCTGTACATTATTTTTGATAAGACTTTAGGAATTTGCTTCAGTGTTAGGAATAGTCTATACTGTGAATGAATTTGCAGTTCATAAGTGAACATGCAAGAATTTTTTGGTATTAATGGTAACTATACTTTAAGAACAAACTTCACATGTGTTAGAGGATGCTAGTCCTTGAGCACAGACCTTTGGTTTTTACCCTCACTTTGTCAGCTATTGGCTGTGTGACTTTGAGAAGTTATTAGCCATTCTGGACATAGGTCCCCTCAACCTGGGAACAGATCGCATCAGCTCATGCAAGGCTCAGGGAAGCCCAGAAGAGTCCTGCTTCTGACTGGTAGTTGAGTTGCCTTTCTCTTCCTATGTAAATTTAGTGGCTACTTTACCTGTTTTCAATGGAAGGCCATTCCTATTCCTTTTATGTTTAAAATTGAGAAGAAAAGCCAAAGAATGCTATCCTTTTTCTTAAAGATAGACAGTCAACTGTGTAATTTGCTAATAAGGGAAATACTCTCCACGATTTCCTTTAAGGGAATTTTTCTTTGTTTTTTTCTTTTTCTAGGACATGAAGGATCAGATGTCGGCTTCCTCTGTGCAGGCATTGGCCGAAAGGAAAAACAGACAGGTAAGGAAAGACCAGAATGGAAGTGTCCATTAAAGAAATACCTGGCTACAGAGTTGAGATTGGGAATTGCTGAGCACCCCTGGCTGTGTGGTCAAGAACAGACCCTGTGTCACACTGGCCAGGGGTGACCGGGTGGGCACTGTGGAAGTCTCTCGTTAGTTCCTTGGTTAATTACTCGCTACTGGAACAAACTCTGAGCTAACCATCGTATGGAGAAGAGAAGTTCATTCTGACTTAGTTTGGCAGGCTTTAGTTCGTGATCCGTCAGTCCCAGTGCTCTTGGGCATGTGGTGAGGCATCCTGAACAGGACGCAAAACTTTGGGTTGTTTCTGTTGTTTTCTGTTTGTTTTTTTTGTCTCGAAAACCAAAGGGGGGAAAGGTTATATTTATACAATATATTTAGTTTGTATTGTTTCTACTCTCCCAACTTTTGTCTTTGTCAGATTCTCTCTTCCTTATCCATTCCATTTCATATTCTTTCTCTTTCATTTATTTCCTCCAAGTACAAAGCCTGTTTTAGAAAATTTTTATTGATCCTTTGTGAATTTCACATCATTCACACCAGTCCTACTCATCCCTTCATATTCTCCTTCTGCTCTTACAACCTTCCCCCAAAGAGAAAACAAAACAGAAAACAACCCCACCCCCCACCTCCCAAGAAAAACATCTCATTGTGGAAGCTGCAGTGTCGTGGTGTGTCACACACGTACCCTTTTGTCTACATGTTTTTACTGGCAAATGTTCCTTGCGGTGAGTCATTGGTCTGGTTCGAGGCCTACGGCTCCCACTGCACCATCAACACTGGATCCTCGCTGGGCCTCCTACAGTATTCTGTTGTTGCTCTGTGTCCTGCAGCCTTGAATCTGCAGGACTGGCCCCTTCACACACTCTAGCAGAAGATGTTGGAGTGAGCCCTGGATCTGGGCCTGAGTGGTAGCTGAGGTGGTCAGCTGGGCAGCTCTCCCACACCACCAGGGTGAGCTCACTCAGTGCCGCAGCTGGCAAGGGGAGGGTCAGCTCTCCCGATCTCAGACATGTTCCTCAGTGGCAGCACAGCCTGGGAGATCACCGTGGTCTCGAGTGGAAGCGAAGGCTACTCAGCTCAGGCTGTTTCTCTCCGCCCCCTCACCTCCAGTTCCACCTCTCTATAGAGCCCAAACCAATCTGCTTGTCTTTCTCTCCCATCTCTCCACCACATGCCATCCTAGTGGCTTCCGATGTGGACCTTGCAGCAGGCAGGCCTCTGGGGGTCTTCCTTCTTCCTCTCTTAAAAAAAAAAGCAAAACCACACAAAACCAATATGTAGTCCATTTTTATGTTGGTGAACTACTCCTGAGCATGGGGCCTGCCCTGGAGTGTGGTCAGTGATGGCCAGTGTCACTCTTTTAAATTGATTTTCATTCAACCAGCATCATTCAGTGGCAAATGGCTTCTTGTTTGGGGATGGGACTTTGTGCCCAGATCCTTTTTCCCACC
>NW_026596057.1:14667594-14682613 GCF_907164565.1 Psammomys obesus | reverse complement strand
CTTCCTTCCTTCCTTCCTTCCTTCCTTCCTTCCTTCCTTCCTTCCTTCCTTCCTTTCTTTCTTTCTCTCTCTCTCTCTCTTTCTTTCTTTCATTTATTATTTATATAGTATTCTGCCTGCACGCCAGAAAAGGGCATCATATCTCATTATAGATGGCTATGAGCCATCATGTGGCTGCTGGGAATTGAACTCAGAGCCTTTGGAAGAACAGTCAGTGCTCTGAGCCATCGCTCCAGCCCCAAGACCAAGGATTTTAAAAAAGAAAACAATCCCTCTTCCTCAACCTCTTATTTATACATTCAGGTTTTTGTTTAACAAAGATACTTTCAGAAACATTGAGTCCTTTGAAAGTTGTTAATTTGTTCCATTATATAAATATAAACGGTTTCTTTGATAGAGATTGAAGTGTAGAATTGTCTTCATGTTGTGTTTATTTATGTATTTATTGTTATTGTTTTATTGAGGTAGTCCAGGCTGGCCTCAAACTCATAATCATCTGCCTCACCTTTGTGTGTGTTGAGATTGTAGGCCAGTTTGTGTTGTTGCTTTTATGGATAGCTATGCTAGTAAAAGGAAGCTGACAATTATATTATGTATCAGGATATGAGAATCATCTGTCTATTGAAACTTTGTTTCATAAATATTGTGTTTATGTATATATGTAGGCTTTGTGCTGTTTTGTTCTATTTACATTATCATGTTGCTTGTGCTCGACATGTTACAATGAAACAAAGGTTTTAAAAGAGTGAGGCACCCACAGAACAGTTGAAGGTATGTCTTTGTCAGCCACCAGTTGTCTTTGAGGTAGCTTACTGTCCTTGAAGAAGAAAAGGACTGTATGCAGTCTTCCCAGATCCTAGATTGCTAGGCTGTCTTTCACTGGCGCTGTGGCAGTATGTTATGGATGGAGACCTTGATCTTGGCAGTGGGCTTCCTCTTCCGAACCAACCCCTGATGTGGTGGTCACATGCTTGTGTGCTTTTGGCTATTGTCTGTTCCCTTCTTGGACCTCAGCCAAGCTGAGTACATCTCTCCTGGTGGTTTCAAGCCCTGCTGACTGTCCGCAAGTTGGATCAGCAGGGGAGCAGTAGTTTGACAGTCCCATCTTTGGAGCAGTGTGTTCTCAGAGGCAATGGTCTGGTTCTCTGATTTCTGGGCTTTGCTTTTGAATGTGAATTGTCCCAAGCTGGCAAAGAAACTAGCAGCTGCTGGAGTGCTGGGCTTGGAACCAGGTAAGATGGATTTTAATTGCTTATTTCCGTTTCTCTGGCACCAGTTGATTGTGGAACAGCAGGATGAGCAGTTGGAGCTGGTCTCTGGCAGCATCGGGGTGCTGAAGAACATGTCCCAGCGCATCGGAGGGGAGCTGGAGGAACAGGCAGTGTGAGTAGTGAGCTGCCCTTATCTGCAGTGTCGCTGGGGGGGGGGGGATCCCTCCCATGACACCCTGAAAGCCTAGCAGTGAATTACATGGTTGTTAAGGAGAAAAGCTACTTAATTTATGGTTGCAGTTTTTACTTTGTTGTACAGAGTGGCTCTCCCCAAGAAGCAAATCTCCCAGATAGAATTCCAACTGTGGTGTAGGCAAAGCTGTTACTTTAAAAACCCTTTAAAAGATACACAAATTTCTCTGATCATAGTTAGGACTGGGAAGAAGCTAGGGCTGTGACCGTAGGAGCTAGTGCTCTGAAGAGGATGACAGCCTGAAGGGTGATGTGTGAAGGTGGTGTTAGGACTGTCAGCTGTCATCCCAGGACCTACCACATTGAACATAAATCATAACAGTATAAAAGAACATTTAGATTTTATTTTAATTAGCAAAAAACAATATTCTCTTTCAAAACAAAGAAAAAACAAAAACCAAAACATAACTCTTTGAAATTGTTTTTGCTGAAGAACTTGTCTTTTACAGTCTAGAGTATGATAAGCAAAGACGGCTTTCTTGAATGCTGCCATATGATACCATTCTACTTATCTTTTCCTGGGTGGATGGGGATCTCTACCAAGGTGCTCCAGAAACTCCACCCCAGCGTTAATGTTCACTGTTACACATGCTTGTCACCAGCTCTCCCTAGGCACTTGTTCTGCACCAGGCTCTATGGGAGGCCCTGGGTATAGGCGTTAGCAGGATAGACACTGCCTGCCATTCAGCTTGTTTGCCGCTTTCCGGGCCCAGCACATACTGCATAAACGAAGGGATACAGTCCTATGGTGGCAGGGGAGAGAGAGCCACTGGCCCTGCGACAGGCCAGTTCAGCCAACTGGAGAGCCCTATTTTTTCCAAGAAAGAGGCTCAGCTGAAACCTGGATGTTTAGAAGATAGGTGGCCGAGAGAGAGCCAGTGACTGCAGATGTTAGTGGTGGGGGTAGGAGGGAAGGAGCTCCTGGGGAGAGTCAGAGGGCAGCAGGGAGAGCCTTGTCAGCGTGACAAGGAGATAGAGCTTTCCCTTTTCAGTGTGGAGAGAGGGTAGGGAAGCAATTTTTGGAGTGATGATGTGAGCAGGTGCTGGTTTTTAGATGGTGTATCAGAGTGGAGCCAGGTGGCTGTGCCAGGTGGAAATCTAGAGTAACAGGAACCCAAACACACGGGGAAGTTTCTATTCAAAATGGAAAGGAGCTGTAGCCACTTTGTTGGTGAGGCAGCTTGAGAAGAGAGACAACCTAAGATATGCCTATTTAAAGATGGTCTGTATCTCCATTCCCTTCAAGTCACCACGGCAATAACAGAAATGGTTTTGCAAAGTTATAAAGAAGATAGAACCGGAACCAGCAGTCACACACCAGCTTAGACGATGGAAAGCGGGCAGGTGGCTAGCTGTGCATTCCGTAGGCCAGAGAAAGCTGACCACCGGGGTGTGAGCGTGGAGCCGCGTGATTCCCACCACAAACCTGGGACTGGCCTGCATCAGCTGGCTTAATGTTAATGTTGAATACTGACCTAATCAAATTGTGACACACCTATATCCGAGAAGTGGGCAGGGTGCAGGGCTGCGAACTCCATGGTCTAGGGCCGAATCCCAGTCTGATAGTGCTGCGCCTTCAAGTGAAGTCCGAGGACAAAAGTCAGCATGGGAGGATACAAACTTGCAACTTCAGAAGTGGAGACCTCCCGGAAGGAGCTGAGGTGACGGGAAGGCATATGGAGCAGACAAGAACTGCAGCTTAACCTAAAATCACTGTCGGACTGTTTTGCTCTCTAAGCTGTGTGTTTATGATCTGATAAAAATAAAAGGAAGAAATATGGGCCTTGGCCTGATGCATGTGCTGTATAGGAGAATAGCCACCATCCTCATGTGGCTACTGAGCACGTGGGATATAGCCAGACTGAATGAAGATGTGCTGTGAGCCAAAAATGAATGCTTGAGTTTGAAGCAGAGGGGCAGAGGAGTTTATTAATAATCTTTATATTACACGCTGAAGTGATATTTTGGATATAGTAGACTGGATAAAAGATAGTTAGAAATTAATTTCAGAGGCCATCTGGTATAGCGCTTACCCAGTGCATAGTCCACAGCCCTGCATTAGCCAGGTCTGGTGGGTCACACATTTGGAGGATAGAGGCAGGAGGGTCAGAAGTCAAGGATCAGTCTTGTAAGTTCAAGGCCAGCCTGGACTACCTGAGAGAGCCTGGCTCAATTTGAAAAACCTTTGAGAAAGCACAGCTGCCAGAAAATGCAGAGTGGCATTTGTGCCCCGCATGGTATTTCTTTTGGGCAGAAGCTTGGTCGTGGCTGTACTTAGCTGAGGATTGATGAGGTGCCTGTTTTAGCTTTAGTCAAACAGTTACGCCCAGCACACACAGTGGCCCCTGTTTTCAGTGCTTGGCCTACCACAGGACCAAAGTGCTGCCAGGATCCAGGATGAGCTCAGTGTATTTTAATTTGAAAACTCAGGTGTAGAACAAAGGCTTACTTACCTAGTTGTCAGTGTGCAGTGTGATAGTTGCCTCAATGAGGATTTGGTGGCTCCAGACCCTGAGGGACTGTCCTGTGTCCTTTGTGGGCTTGTACCCAGAGCAGCGGTTTATAGCTGCCAGTGATACTGTCAGAGTAAATAAGGTCTTTGTAGGAAGCTGTGGTACTAACTGGTGTGTTAATTTTAGCCTCACACTAATCATGTACTAGTCAGAAGTTGAAGTCTGGAATGTGCAGTAATTTATGAAATAAGGGTTGCTAGAATACAACACAGTATTCAGTGCTGTGTTTTCTAGAGCCCCCTCCACACCGTAAACACACACACACCATCCCTACCCTACTCCATACACCATCAGGGGTGTTAGGTCTCTGGCTTTTAACTTTTTGTTTTTTTTAAGATTTATTTATTATTTATACAGTACTCTCCCTGCATGCACCAATAGAGGACACCAGATGTCATTATAGATGGTTATGGGCCACCATGTGGTTGCTGGGAATTGAACTCAGGGCCTTTGGAAGAGCAGACAGTGCTCTTAACCCCTGAGCCTTCTCTCCAGCCCCCGGCTTTTAACTTCTAAGAAGGCAGAGTGCTTCAAAGGAGAGAACCTGTCAGATTTAAAGTACCCTTCTTAACTCACATTGACAAAAGCACTTTTGTGGATCACGTGCTTCTTGCAGGCCCGCCTTGACAGGAATTGGTTTGGTAGAGTCACTCTGTTTAAAAGGTATCAGAAGAGTCTCAAAGAGTTGTTGAAGGTGGCAAAGCCTGGCTCTCTGCTGGCACTGTGCCTGAGCTGGCAGTGTTGTACAGTGAGAGCCATAGTGACTTGTCTGCAGTTCTGAATCTACAAATCCAGGGGTTTCATGTGCAGCAGACTCATGCAATGGAAAACCTCAGCTAAGCTGACTGTTGCTGTGGTTCTCATGGGTTCTTCTGCAGAAAGAAGCATGCTTGATGTTGACTACTCTACAGCATATGAAACTTATCTTTTTATTGAGCATAGATTTTCCAAATTTATTATTATTTTTTTTTTTAAATGTAAGCTGTCCCAAGTATTTGAGGCATTAGAGCAGAATCCTGCCCAGAAGTTCCTTGTTACCTGGCTTGAGAAGGAAGCCCAGGCCTAACTTCATCGCACAGCAGATCCAAGGCTCTGCTTACCACCACACTCTCCTCTCTCTCTCCAGGATGCTGGATGATTTCTCTCACGAGCTGGAGAGCACTCAGTCTCGACTGGACAATGTGATGAAGAAACTTGCGAAAGTGTCTCACATGACCAGTGGTATGTATGTGTAACTCTTGGGAATCCTGCTGAGCTCTGTCTGTGACCCTCTCTTGCCTGAGCCATGTTGTCTGCTGCTCTAGGGTGAGAAAATGGAATTCCAGTGTAGAGGCTGGTGTTGTGGGCCAAACTCTGGAGAAGGGTCTTGTGCCCAACATCTGTTGCTGAGTGTTCTCCCAGTGGAGCAGCTTCCTTGCAATCACAAAATCCTGTTTTTACTTTTTTCTATTTCTCTTGCTACATTCGAGAACGTAACATTTTTCTTCTAATATTTTTGTTTTAGCGTGTGGTGTGTGTGTGTGTGCGTGTGGTGTGTGTGTGTGTGTGTGTGCAGACTTTCTACGGCACATGTGTGCATCAGGCATGGCAGCAGGCTCTTTTGCTCACCAGCCCTAGGGAACTTACTTAAAGTTGCTGTTGATAAACCAGTTGCTTCTTTCTCTGAACTATCTTCCTTTCATCATTAGAAAAATACCTACTACTTCAGACTATGGTGACCTTATAAAGTGCTGTCCTAGCAAATGTGTGCCGGGCTGGGGATGAAGAAGTAAGTTTCGGGCCAGTTACTGTGTGATGTTTTCTAATGACTACATTAGCCTACATTTGTTTTTGTTTTTTTTATTACTACAAATCACCTCCCCTGTAGACAGGAAATGATATATTTTAAGTCAAAACCCAGTATCTCCCCTTTACCTGGAGGGGGTTGCTTGGAGAAAGAACTGAGGCATTTCTTGTGGTTATTTGAGTGCCTTTGGACCATAGGATGCCCTGTCATTAATAGACATCTCCTCCCCAACCCCATTTCCTGACACTTCATTTCCTTGTTGGTGTCCTTGTGAGGTGTATGTGACATGGAAAACTGAAATACAAATGCCTGTGTACTCTTCCGCAGTTTTCCTCCCAGCAAAGTTACAGAATACTGTCTAGCTTTCATTTTTTAACCAAAAAATTGAGGGTTGTGATTAATTTAGTGGTAGAGTACTTAAACCAGGCATGGGTGAGGCCCCCATGTTCTGTGCCAAGAATCACCAAATGGTGAGCACTGAATGAATAATAATGCAAAAGTGTTTAACAGTGTCTTCATGCTCTGTAAACATTTAAAAGTATTGCAAGGTAGAAAAGACCCTAAAGGACAAGGACCCATCAGATCCAAACCAAAAAGAAGCTCGTGTCTAGAGTTACTCCTTTTTCTCTAGTCCAAGTGCCGTTCTGCTTCAAGCAGGTTCTTTGCCCGAAGCTGTGCATATGTAGGAAGCAGGCAGCAGCCCCGTGTGCCTTCCCCTCGATGAGAGATGGGTTGGAAATTTGCTATCTAGTTCCTCTGTTCTCTCCTCTTCTACCTATAGTCCTCTGGCTCATGTATGTATTTGTTTTATGTATGAGTGTGCTATACATATGTGTGTATATGTGGAGACCAGAGTTCATTTTTACTTTACTGTTTGTCTGTCTGTGGTGTGCTTGTGTGCACATGTATGTGTAGGTCAGAAGACAACTTGATTCCTTTTACCGTGTAGGTTCTGGAGATCGAATCAGGTTGTCAGGCTCGGCAGCAAGTTCCTCCCCACTCTGCCATCTCACCAGCCTCTCAGCATTATTGTTGTTGTTATTATTATTAATTTTTATTTTATGCGCATTGGTGTTTTACCTGCATATGTCTGTGTGGGGTTGTTGGGTCCCCTGGAACTGGAATTATAGACAGTGTGAGCTACCATGTGGTTGCTGGGAATTGAAACTGGGTCCTCTGGAAGAGCGGCCAGTGCTCTTAACCACTGAACCACCTTTTTAGCCCTGAGCCTTATCTATCATCTATCTATTATCTATCTATCTATCTTAAGGCTAAGTCGCTCATTAACCTGAACCTCACCATTTTGGCCAGCCTGGCTGACCAGTGTGAAGACCTACTTCTGTTTCCTTTCCTTTCCCCAACCCAGCACTGTGGGTCTAGGCCCATGCCAGCACGCTTGGTGGGGGGGATCCGAACTCAGCTTCTCATGCTTAACCAGCACTCTTCACCCACAGAGTCTTTCTCCTCAGAATCTGTGTATTTTGAAAAAGAATGTTGCTTTAAGGCAGTATTGCATAACCAGTTTAAGCACCAGGCCTGTCACCGTGTGTGTGGTAGTTGTGCAGTCACGTAGCGCCTTCAGCATCCGCTCTGTTAGGGACGAGCAAGTGAACAAACGGGATCTGTCCGGGTATGAAGGAAGTGAAGGAGTAGAGGAAAGTCCTGCCGAGTGTCTGCAGCACCGAAGCTCTCCTGTGCGTTATTCCACTTTCTCCAGAGGGGAAAGTTTGGGAAACAGCATGAGACATATTTGTGTACAGGAGAGAGGGCACGACTGCTCGCTCCGCTGTCTACTGTGCCAACAGAGCAGTTAGCGTGAAATACCTCCGTGTTAACTTTTGCTGCCGAAGATACTGCTTTGGTGCCGGCCTTAGTTTATTGACCAGGCAGTTCGTAATTGTCTCTTTTCTCTTCCATTACTTTTGGTTGAGTTCATTGCTTTGCTATCAAACCTGTACATACAGACAGTCTCAAAACATCAGGGTTTGATGGGAGCAGCTCTGGGAACACGCCAGTGGCTCTCGAGAGCCAGGCCCACCCATCCCTTCTTGGCTGGCTGCTTCATTGGAGAAGTGGGCCAAGACCCCACACTCACTTTTATAAATGACCCTAGAGAGCCAGTAATTTGCCTTTCTCTTACCCAGAGAAAAAATACTCTTTTGAATAATGCCAGGGTTCCCCCCACCCCCCCAACAGTCTGATTGTTTTTTTCTTTTGAAGACAGGAAAATATTTTGGGAAGAAACTACCATTGGTGTTCCTTTTGTTCTGAGCTTGCTTCTGGCAGGACATACAGCTCAGTGGTGGAGCACAAGCTTCAGCTCTGAGTGCCATGCCTGCTACTGGAAAACTGTAGTTAGGACCCCTTCCTTGTGTGCTTGAAGCCATACAACAAGTGTTGAGATGTGTGCTGGGGCGATAGTGCCCTAGGGTTGCCTCATTCATGCCTCACAGAAGCAGCTTAGCCACTTCAAAGAAAATGGCTTTCACAGTGCAGGCCTGGGCTGTGTTAGTTCCTGCAGTGGTCTTCGAGATAGAGCCTGTTAGTGCAGCTACTCAAGAGACGCTGGCTGGAGGAATGCAGAATTTGGACTCTCAAAGGTGGGGTGGGTATAGGAAATCTGGCACTTAGCACGGTGGGATGCTGGAGGGGGGAGGGGCAGGAAGTATGTGTGAGGCTGTGGGAGAGGATGGAGGAAGCAACTCCCTTCTGTGGCTTTGTCTCAGATAAATAGCAGTTGTTTTTAAGAAAAGTGATTTGTAATTGCATTTTTTTATATTAATAAGCTTTCTTCTTTTTTGTCTTTGTTTTTGAGACAGGGTGTCTGCATAGCCCTGTCTGTACTAGAACTCACGGAGACCTGCCTGCCTGCCTGCCTCCCAGGTGCTGGCATTGAAGGTGTAAACATCACACCTTCTCTTCTTTCCTTCCTTCCTTCCTTCCTTCCTTCCTTCCTTCCTTCCTTCCTTCCTTCCCTTCTCTCTCTCTCTCTCTCTTTCTTTTTTTTTTTAAGTTGGGTGTCACTGTGAAAGCCTGGATGGCTTGGAATTTGATATGTAGTCCAGGCTGGCCTCTAGCTCACAGAGATCTGCCTGCCTCTGCCTCCCAGTACTGGGATTAAAGGTGTGCACCACCACCCCAGGCCCATTGTATGGGTGTTGACAAAAATACAACAGGTATCCAACCTCATGCTATCATACCAGAGAGTTTTAGTTCCCTAAAGCTTCTTGGTTAATTTAATTTTTTGGGTTAACGAATATTTGTACATGTTGATGAGCTACAGAGGGATGTTTCGATCAGTGTGTACATCGGGTAGTGATCAAGTGAGGGACATGGAATATCCAGTGCACCTTAACATGTTTCTGTTTCTCCCACGGTCACCGACAGGCTGGCTGAGCCTCTGGAAGTAAAACTCACCAGGGTTGGGCTGCCCTTTAACACGGTGGTTCTCAAGCTGTGGGTTGTGACCCCTTTGGGGGGCTGTCAAATGACCCTTTTACAAGGCACCGCATATCAGATATGTACATTCCGATTTATAACAGCACAGTTGTGAAGTAGCAGTGAAAACTTGATGGTTGGCTGTCACTGCAACACGAGGAACTGTATTAAAGTCGCAGCATTAGGAACAGTGAGAACCACTGCTCTGACAGGTTCTGTTTTGGAGTTGTCCACATGGACACTGCAGCAGCTGGCCAGTCACAGCTCATGGTTCCCAGCTACACAAGGTTGCAGTGGCGGCCACGGCTGGGACTAAGGTAGAGGAAGGAATCACACACTCACAGGCGTGATTCCCACGATTTGTCTGTAGGTTTTCTGTTGTTCAGGGAAGCAGCCCCCTCCATGAGGGACTGGAAACTACAGTCCAGTATCTCTAGAAATGATGAGTGCTAGAGAGCGCGCTTTGAGGCGCTGGCATTTGCCCCTCTATAGACCTCCTCACCCTCAGAGCAGCCTTGCTTCAGACAGAAGGAGTGGGCAGACCTGCGTCCTGGTTACTGGACGAGCTTCTGGTGTGGGGGTAGACAAGGCATTGGCCCAGGAAGAATGTGTTTGTTGCCCTTCTTGGCATTCACAGCTAAGACGCTGATCCCATGGCATGCGTGAAGTACGTGAGTTGCTCTGTGGAGAGTTGTGCCGTTTCTCCAAATTCAGACCATCCTACAGTATGCTTATGGAAGCTGCGCCAGGCTGAAGTCTGGAGCGCTCCAGTAGACGTTAACACCCTTCACACCTTTTCGTTCACCTTTATGCTTCAGTGCTGTCTCACTCCTACCAGCTGGCTGCCTTTCCAGATGATGACACGTACGAGCGTGTGGGGGCTGGAGGTCAAGTTTGAGTGTCTTCCTCGGTCACCTGCCTTATTTTTACTTGTCATTTTTGCTAGAATGGCTGGCCAGCAGGATCTCAAGGCTCTGCCTCTCTCTGCTGCCCACCAGCACTGGGTTCCAGCCGCGTGCTATCATGCCTTCTTTTTCCCTGGGTTCAGGGAGGTGGGTCTCATTCCTGTGCAGCAGACAGTTCTGCACTCTTGTCATCCCTCATCGTCGCTCTTTGCTTTTTGTCCTGTAACAATGTGTATAGCTCTGGCTGATTTGGTATTTGTTGTGTAGCCTGGGCTGTCTGTCTGTGGGAATCCTCCTGTTTCAGCCTTCCTAGTGCTGACTTAACAGGCATACCCAGCATGCCTTGCTTCTGGTAACATTCTTTTGTGTCATCCTGGTCCTTTGTGGAGGACACTAGAACTTGCTAGTGGAAATGCCACTTGCATGGTCCACCGTTCTCCTAGTTATATAAGCATCCTAATGGTGGTGTCTCCGTGAGTGCCTCAGGCTTGGCCCTGTACAGCGTGTGACGCAGTGGTTATTTAACCTTTACAGGGGTCTTGTGGGCAGCTGCTGGACACTCAGGATGTGGGCTTCAGCAGCATCCCTGGGCCTGTCTGCCCTTCTGTCTTACACCCATACAGAGGAACTCTGTCCTCTCTGTATCCTGTGCCACTTGCTCCCAACTCTTGGGCTGAAGGTTTCAGAAAGCATTGGCTGTCATTTACAGACACACGGTGTAAGTCGTCCGCGCACCGTCCCTGGCTCGGGAGTCTAGGTGTGATAGGAAATCAATCATTCTCTGCTGTGGGAGCTTGCTTCTCAGCTGTTCATTTCCTGAAACAACCTGCAGTGGATTTCATCTTCTATCCACCCTCTCACAGTGCTCACGAAGAGAAGAGCATGCGCATTGCATTCTTTGGTGGGAGATTAAAGCAGGAGGGCTTTGATCTGTCACATAGGTGCCAGCAGCCTTTTCCCTGGTGCAGCAACCACCAGCAGAAAGCTAAGATCCATAGACTTCAGCTAAAGGCTCGGGACTCAAAGCCTACACTTCCTGACAGAGTTGTAGATTGTTGTAGTTGTAGGGGTCTGAAGTGTAGACCCCCAGAACAGTAAGGGAGCCTGGTGCCTGGGCAGGGTCAGGATCCGCTCTGTCCCTTCATGTGCATGCTCTGTCCCTCCTCTGCTTCAGCGGTGCTGTCCTTAAGTCTGAGTCCCCATGTCTCAGGGAGGGGAGTGCCTGAGGTCATCTCTCTGTCCTGCCTTCCAGATCGGCGCCAGTGGTGTGCCATAGCCATCCTCTTTGCAGTCCTGTTGGTCGTGCTGATCCTCTTCCTAGTGCTGTGATGATGGCCCTCCTCAGGCCCTTGTGCACGCGGACCGAGGGGAGAGGGGAAGCTCGCACTCCACCACGTACATTCCTCTCCCAGAAACACGCCTCTGCCCTGCTTCCTCTGTGTGACTCCACCACTGAGACGGCCCTCTCTCCCAGCGCTGGAAGGGCAAGCTTGGAAGAGGAAGAGGTGACTGCACTCCTGGCTAGATAGCAGAAGCCCTGGCTGCCTTTTCTTCCTGAGGACAGCGAGCCACTGCTTTGCCTTACTGGACCTGGCTCCTTGAGGAAGGAAGGACTCAGAGTCATCAGAAGAAACTACGGACTCACTCACTCTGTCACTCATTCTGTTGGTCTCTGGCAGCCTTTCCTTCTTCTCAGACCCTTTCCCTGCTTCGATGGGTGCCACTGTCCCTTCAAAAGAAATCTGGCAAGAATGAGGGCATCTAGGGATATACATTTCCCATTGCTGTTGCATTTCTTAGACCCGAGAGCTGGCTGAGGACAGAAGCCTCAGAAACGCCTCGTGACAGAAATGCAGCGCTTCATTTTGCTGGGCGAGACCTGAGATTAAATTGCTCTTCGGGGTGTCTTTGTGGCAGAGTTACGCAACAGGAAATAGTGAAATCTCTGGGGGCTTGGGAGTGCTGATGACAAATAGCTTCAATGGACAGGAGCAGTTGAGAGCAGCAGTACCTGTGTTGGTCCAGCTTATCGAGGGGCTGGTGGTGTCTCCAGAGGCCAGGCCAGACCTGCCGACTTGCTCTGTCCCAGGGTCTTCTCCCAGAGGTGCGGCATGCCTATTTAGTGTGCCCCTCCACACAGTGTGGGACAGCATAGCAGCACTCCGCTGGGTGGGACATGCCTTCTCCTTGATGCTGTTATTCGATGGCACATTTATTATGTCCGTGCAGAAACTATCCTGACACAAAAAGGCTGGTTCTGGACCAGAGGTCCCTCACTCTGTGAGTAACAGCATGGATGGGTAAGAGAACTGGAGACTCTGGTCTCTAAGATGACAACTTGACTTCATCCTCCATTTGAGTAACTGAGCCAGTCCAAATTCACTGACAGATGGTTTATTGGGTTGAAGTAGCTGAAACCGCTGACACTAAACTTCAGGCACTGGGTGACTTTTTAGATGCCTCACATGTGCGCACACATGAGGGATTTTTTTATAACATCCCTGATGTATAATCTGGTATTAAAGTAGCTGTCAGGGCTAGAGCCAGCCTTTCACAATGGAGGCTGCGCTCAGTCTTCTTCTGTGCTGGGAAGAGCAGCATTTGGACAGCTTGACCTTTGACCTCCCTTGCTTTGCCTTTCTGTGCATTCCTTAGCACGCCGACTTTTTAAAAAATCCTGGGTTGTTCATATTCCTTGGGATTTTGATTTTTGGGTCCTTGTTTTGTTTTGTTTTGTTTTGTTTTGTTATTCCCAATGATGTGCTTGCCCGGCTAACTTTTAAATTGCACTTTTAAATAAATATTTGTAACAATTTTTAAAAGAAGGATATTTTATCTCCTTTAGGATCATGATAGGTAATCCACCTGTTGGTGAAAGCTAAGAGAAGATTTGTAGAACCAAAAGGGTGGTCAGCACCGTGTTTACATTCAGCTCTGGTGTTTGAAACAGAGATGATATTTCTTTTCAGATTAGGAGAAAATGTGAATATTACAAAGGGCTTCAATGTAGGGTTCTGTGTTATTTATGTTTCACGAAATTTTAAGGTTTTGAATAGTCTTCTGTGAACTTAGACCATGCACAGTCCTTAGATTTGCATTAAAATATAGAAGCCTTTTGTTAAAAATCAATGTGGGCCTTGTCTGAATACTGTAACCCACACTGCACATTACAAAGCCGTGAGCAGTCCGAGAATTAAAATTACCCCACTTAAAGCATGTTGTCTGCCAGGAGAAGGGTGTCAGAAATGCCCACAGCTGTGATAAGATTCCCCCATCAGGTCAGAGACAGAGGTTTGCTGCTCTGGACTTAGTTTCATTGGATCTATTTTGAGTTGGTGCGTGGGCCTCACTGACTCGCCGTATTTGCTGAACAGTGTTGTTAGATCTGAAACAGGCTGGAGCTGAGCAGCGAGCGTGTAAAGAGATAGTCAACCTCATATGCACGTGTGCTCGCCACGGGCCACAGACTCCTGCAGCAGCTGGCTTAGTCCAGGCCCGTCCTGTTGTGTGGTCACCAGGCACAGGGATCCTTTGAAACTGTGGCCAAGAGGACAGGGACGTACCTTTCTTCCCTAGTGACCCAGAGAGCTGAAGGCGTTCTTCTACATGTCCTAGAATAAGGAAGGGACAGCAGGGGTGCCCACGCCGCTTAGGAGTGTCTCTCCTCCAGCCACCCACCCAGCCTTCCGCACTTGGTCTCACACCATAATATGCCGGTCAACAGAAAGAGCTGAGTGTGTTTACCGGACAAACGCTTAACTGACGGGGGGTGAGACGGAGGACAGCCCATTGAGAGCACTTGTCAGAGTGCAGATCCAACTGGAAAACCCAAATCCCTTGAGCTCTCAGCCCTCTCCTCTGATCTTGTCTTTGTTTTGGCTGGGAAACCACAGTGCTCTGTTTGCTCTGGACTGTGAGGCACACAGAGTTGTCTCGTATGCCTGAGCATGCATGTTGTCTTTTCCTCAGTTTCAGAATTCACGCTCGAGCTGAAGCCGGGAGACTTGGTACCGTGCCCATTATTCTCTGCTTTTAGCCAGAGTTAAACAGACTGATGGGTCTGGTAGCCAACAGCTTGGCAACTTCATGCCTTCTCACCTCGTGCGAGTAAGGGCTGTGATGAGGAATCCAGCCTGACTACAGCAGAAATCTGTCTCTGTTAAGTGTTTACCTTCTGCAAGAACAGGTGCTGAGCCAAAGGCTTTCTTCTGGTGATTTCTCTGCCCACCCCGTGAGACCAGAGGGGCAGGTCCAGAGCTCGAGGGAGGAAGGAGTTGAGGTCACCTCTGTGGACTCGGGGCCATTCGGCTTCACCTTGGGCCACAAAGTGAGTTTATAAACGAACCAGAAATGGATGGTCTGGGAAGCAAGTTGTAAAATGTGGAGTGCAGCCGTTTCCCTCACTCAGACTGTAGAGCCTCCCTCCCAAGTTCGTAGGAATGGTGGGCTTGTGTTTATTTTTTGAAAGTGTGCATCATCTATCGAGAGTAGAGAGAGCGTAAAATCAAGAGTTCCCATGGGTCAGTCCCTTGCTGTGCACCCCAGCCAGTCCCCGAAGAGGAGATTCCCCGACAAGAGGCCTGACCTGGCCACAGGATCCTCCCTGGACCCTCACTCCTGGGAGGGCCTGGTGAGATAGGAGGTGGTCCGTCTTCAGTGTCCAGCTGCCCTTACTCAACTCCCAACTGTCAAAAGCCATCTTTCCCCGAAAATGGCCTTCCTTTTAAGAATGGTGAGACGGGAAAGGCCCACTGCCAAGCCGGATGACCTGGCTTTGACCCCGAGAGCCCACCCAGGGGAGTGAGAGCCAGCTCCTTCAAGTGGTCCTCTAACCATCCATGCTGTATTGTGGGCGCATGCGTGAGAAATGCACAAATAAATAAGTGTCCTTTTTTTTTTTTTTTTTTTTTTTTT
>NW_026596057.1:14507805-14667584 GCF_907164565.1 Psammomys obesus | reverse complement strand
ATGCACAAATAAATAAGTGTCCTTTTTTTTTTTTTTTTTTTTTTTTTCAAAAAAAAACAGGATGACATTGGTCTGTTGTATATAAATGGGAAGCCACTGTCACCCATTTCTTACTAAAGCTCACGGGGCAGCTTTCTTTCTGGTTCTGAATCCAGAAAGTTGTGAGTTTGGAGTGACGTGAGCAGCAGGGTTGTGACCCAGGACAGGAGTGAAGCTCTGAAAGAGCCGCCTCTGCCCTCGCCGTGGGTCAGTGAGCCAAGGGGCCAAGTGCTGTCCCCAAGGAAGATGAGCAGCCCCTGGAGGACCCAGCCTCTGGAAGGCCATATGCTTTTAAGACAAGTCAGGGTACTTGGAGCTGGCCTTGGTAACGACTCAGAGTGACGCCGACTTGTGCTCAGCTCCCCACTGAGGTGCATTCTGCCTGCGATGAACACCGAGGCTCTGAGGGCTGCACGGCGCCTGCCCAGGTGGCTGCTGATGGCCTGCGCTGGAGGTCCTCCATGAGGTACAGCCTCTGCCAAGTCAGCTGTCAGGGCGGGGTGAGAAAGGAAGGAGAGCGTGCGTGCGTGTATGCGTGCGTGCATTTGTGTGCTCATGTGCTGGCGTACGTGTGTGCACAAGAACATGCGTGTATGTGTACGTGTGTGTGACCCTGCCATCACCTAACACGTTGGTGCTATTTTTCTTCTGATACGACCTTAATCCAGAAAAGCTTCCTCGAATTGTGCATAGCGCCCGCCCAGGCAGTGCCTGCCCCCCCATCCCCTCCCCACCCCCCCACTGGGGTTTCACACAAACATTTCACGGACCTGGATTGCCGGCTGCAGCCAGAGCTTTATGAAGAAGTGTAGTTCCCAGTTTGTTTTCTTACGGTTATGCATTTCTACTGAAAGGCCACATGGTCCTCAGTGGCTTTTGGGAAGAGGCTGCCCGTCGTCACTGTTTGCTGACCAGAGGTCCTGCCCGCTGCTCCATCTGAGCCTTCCTGGGGTAGGACCAAGGTCAGGCCTTTCCACCAGCTCAGCGGAATGTAGATTCAGCTGGAATCCGTTTGTTAACAGCAAGTGTGACCCTGAAGCTGAGGTCTGACCCCGGACAAGCAGGTGTCCTTATTCCCGGGGAAGGCAGGGTGCCTGCGCCCTGGTTGTCTTGGGGGGGAGGGGGCGCCAGCCGCCCACTGACTTCAGGATTGCTTTTCTGTTTTGGAACCCAGGACCTCGCACATGCGGCACATTGAGTACCACTGAGTCACACCCCAGCTTTGGCAATTACGTTCAGTTCCCTCTGACCTTTTCCTAACTGGCCCTGGCCGGGTTTAGCCCTCAGCATGCTAGCAGATGAGGGCCATCTAGAAGGCCACAGGAACCAAGCTGCAGATGGTGGTAAATGCGAGTTGTATAAATGGAAAAAGCTTCCCTGGCTCATTTGAATCAGAAATTGGTCTAACTCAGAAATAGAATATATATGGCAAAATAGTGGGGAATAAATTCTTATATATTTTTCCAAGGATAAATAGCTTTATAGGTTTTACTTTTAAATAATAGGATGTGCACACTGGTGTGGGGTCAGTACTTTATCTGGGCGGCTTCCAGGTGGCACTTCCCCACAGCTCGGTAAAAGTGAGCCCTGGGATTAGAGTTCTGTCACCTCTGCCCCGGGTAGATTTATATGTTGGCTCTCCCAGGCTAAGAAGCTTGTTAGAGATGCATTTTCGGTGGAATCATTAAGTCCAGAGATAAGGCCAGCATACACCCCCCCCCATCCCCGGTTCCAATTGCTGCTGCATTGTGGACCTCCACCTACAGGGAAACATCCTCAAAGAGTCCTTGTGCTTTGATGGTAATCCTAAACTCTGATGACATCACACACTTGAAAACTTATGTGAAATAAAGTCGGCCATCTATCCAGAAAAGCGACGTTTTCATTCCCTGCAGTCCACTTCTTACTTCTGCTCTTGAAGATGTGTTGCGGCCATGTGTAAGAATTCTGTTCAGTATTAAAGCAAGATGAAGAGACCAGAGCCTTGTCCTGGGTGTTTTTCTCCTTTTAATGGAGGACTGAGCTCAAGCTAGCACCATGCTGTGTTAGCACTCTACCACACGCCCACTCTTGTTCTTGTTTTCAGCCTTTTCACACTTAAATACAGGGTCTTCCCCCTCCCCATAGGACATACAGAGGCTGAGGAGATGGCTCAGTGGACAAGAGCTCTCACTGTGTGTGTACGACAACCTGAGTACAGATTCTGCGGTGCTCACAAAGAAGCTGGGGGTGTGGTTGGTCACGTCTGTAGCTCACGTCCGTAGGGGTAGGTGGAGGTGAGGGGAATGCTGGGGCTTGCTGGCCAACCTAGCCAGAAAACCAGCAAGCTCCAGACTCGGGGAGAGACCCTGTGTAGAGGAGGCAAAGGAGGACAACTGACGATGCTCCCGGCTCTGCATACACAATCACGGGTGTATTCACACACACACCACAGCACACAGCACACATGCACTTAAAAATTACTGACACATGCCGGAAGCTATTTGCAATTGATACCTACTGGGTATCAGGGAAAAATCAGTTTTCTTCAGGGCAGGCCCCAATCTCAGGAGTAGTTTGCCAAACACAAACTGGATTACATATATATATATATATATTTTTTTTTTCTTTTGCTCAGTTTTTTTTTCTTCCCCTTTTTGGTTTGTTTAGATTTTTCTTTTTTGAGTGTCAGAAAGAATATGATCAAAATACATGAAAAATGAAAACCATTTTAAACTACTGACATAGACAGCTGCCTGGGGCAGAGAAAGCTACCAGCTACTAGATCAGAATTCTGAGTTGTGAGAGCTGAAGACGCAGCTCTGTTGGTAGGGTGCTTACCTAGCAATCCCAAGACTCAACCCCTAGTACCACAGAAGACCAGATGTGCCTGCCTGGAGTGTGGCAACATAGGAAGGTGGAACAGGAGGACCAGAGTTTCAGTGCCCCTGCCTCAGCTTCCTAAGTAGCTGGGACTGCAAAAGCCACCAAGAAACGCACCAGCGTGGGGCTGAAGAGAAGGCTCGGCAGGGAGCGCCTGCTCTCACAGAGTTCTAGGTTCTCTTCCCAGCAACCACTTGGGGCTCACAACTGCCTCTAACTCCAGTTTCAGGGGAGCTGACCTCCCTTACTGACCTCTTGGGCTCCAGGCATGCACAGGTGTTACCGAATATATACATGCAAGCAGTCACATATACACACAAATCTTAAAAAAGAAATAGCGAAGGCCGATAATTCCCAGCTCTTCCAGAGGCTGAGGCAGGAGGATTTAAGGGTCAAGACCAGCCCAAGCAACTCCAATGAGACCTTATCTCCAAAAAAATAAAGAAGCAAGTATGAAGTGGTCCGGGGTAAACGCCTTTGCCATCAAGCCTGATGACCCGTCCAGTCCTGGGAGCCCACATGGTAGGAGAGCAACATTTTCAAGTTGCCCAGACTAAGTAAATGTATATATATATATATATATATATATATATATATATGTATATATATATATATATACATATATATATATATATAAAAAAAAAAAAAAGGCTAAGGACCTAACAGTTCAGAGATAGAGTGCCTGCCTCATGTGAGACCAAGTTCAGTCTCTAGTACTGGAAAAAAAAAAAATCAGAGACACAGCTGGAACCAAGTTTGATTAGACCACAGGTTTTTGTTGTAGGGAAAAGATGGCAAACAGGTGTTTCACTAAAGCTGTCTCCAACCTGGCATGTTTTTCAGAGCCATCCACCGGGGCCGGGTCAGGCAGTAAACTCCAGGGACCCTCCCATCTCAGCTTCCCAGGCCCATCACAAGCATCCATCACTATAGCTGACTTTCTAAAAAACTGGATGCTGAGGATCAAACTCTGGTCCTTATACTTTAAATGACAAACACTACTGATTGAGCCACCTCCATCCAGCTCCTGAAACAGCAAACTCTTCAGCACCTGAAGAGTGAAGTGTGATGTCAGGTGCCTTCATCTTGACCATGTCTCAGACTTTTTTTTTTTTTTAAGATTTATTTATTTATTATGTATACAATGTTCTGTCTGCATGTACACCTCACCAGAGGAGGGCCCCAGATCTCATTACAGATGGTTGTGGGCCACCGTGTGGTTGCTGGGAGTTGAATTCAGGCCCTTTGGAAGAGCAGCCATCCCTCCAGCCCCTCAGAACCTTTAATAGTGTTCTGTCAAGTCAGGAAATCTGCTCTAGGCCTGGGCATGGTTGCGTAGGCCTGTAATCCCAGCCACTCAGGAGGCTGACGATGCGGTGAGGTCTAGGTCAGGCTGGACCACCCAAAATAATAATTCTGGTCCAGGAACTCAAGTCAGCCTCATTGGTGTTTGGATTTTGCTTATAGGAAGAGTCAATCAGACTGCATATGGTAACCCAAGAAAACCTGGAGACCCTGACGTGCCCACACGATGGCAGCAATTGTAGCATGGGTGCACCTACCATATCCATATCTCTTCCTCCCAACTTTGCTCTGGAGCTGGATGAAGCTGGTGAACTTGGGAATCATGGGGCTGAGGCTGGCCCTCTGCAGAAGCTTTTGTGGTTCCCAGGTGGGTTAAGCCCACTGCCTTGGGGTCTCTTGCAGCCCATGGCATGCTAATTTGCCTTATCTCACAGCTATAGCTGGCTCCATTGAGGAGGTGTGGGCATCCCAAAGGGCAGAGCAGCTCTCTCCTTAGTGACTGGCACCTGGCCAGAGCCCCAAGGGCAGCCCCATACTGTGATAAGAGGCTCGAGTCCAGACTGTAGAAGGACAAGACAAAGGCAGGCCTGGCAGGTGGCTGGGCATCCACAAAACAGCTCCGGATACCCTCCAGGACTGGCAGGGCAGCTGTTAAGCTCTGGCTCCGTGGGCAGAGTATCTGAGCCAGTCCCAGCCAGACCCAGCACAGTGACCTGGCCAAACCCGCAGCCTTTGAGAGCTGGGCAGAGTTTGCCAAGGAAGGCTGTTGCCATTTCTGAGCAGGTGTTCTGGCTGCATAGGAAAGAGCCCTCACAGAGCAGGGTGGGGAGGGATTCAGGGATGGTAGGGGCTTTTGAATAGCTCCAGAATGAGCCTGAGGGTAGAAGAAATGGCTTGGGCAGGTGCACCAGGGCAGACCAGTGGTTGCCAGGTAAGTCTGAAGGATAATTTCACAGAAGAAAAGTCACAGTCTGAAGTCCCTGATTGTGTGATTGTGTGAGAGTTAAAGGGAGGGAGGAGCACTGCCAGCCCGCAGGATCATGGTTTGCTCCCCAGGACAGACACTTCTCTAATCCTTGTACAGGTTGCCAGGCAGTGGGCAGGTGGGAGAGCAGACCAGCAAAGGCCACAGATAAACAGAATAAGAGGATAAGTGAGAATTTGTGGAGCTGGAACCCAGTGGAAGGGCAACCAGCAGCCAAAGCTGTTGTGGGGATACCCACAGTGGTTAGCCCCTTCCCTGAGCCACGGTGAAGGGCCTGAGAGTCCAGTTATGTCCGTCTATCTGCTCCTAGGTCTCTGGCTTCTTGGTGACTTGGACCTAGAACTTATAATATCCTTTAAAGACCCCGCCTGGGGTCCCTCAGTTCCACCAACTGGACCCAGGGTGGTAGAGAACTTGCCATTGCCCGTGGGGATGTACTCTCTGCTTCCCAGCCCCCGCACACAGCTCATCCCGCTTTCAGTATTTATTGGGTCAGAAACACTGCCAGGGAAAAGCAGCTCTCGTGCAGGTGGCGCGGTGGAAGGTTGGACCTCATTTTCCCAAAGGACCTCAAAGCCAAAAGTGAAGTTCAGCCCCCTATCCTGTAAAGGTCAACAGACCTTTACAGGCACCACTGCCTGCTGCTCCACCCCCTAAGACCTGGGACACTGCATGCGCCCAGTGCTCACGCCCGCATGCACACGGGGTCCAGTGTATGGCACAGCATTTGCCTTGGGTCAACTTGAGCCTGCAACCACCCCTCCCCCTCCCCCAAGGCTGGCCCTGTCCCTTGTACAGTTAGCTCTTCAAGGGGCTCTGCTCACCTGTCCCTCCCCACAGCAGATTGAGATCTTCATCCAGGGCACTGCACCCAAGGCAATGTGTCCCAGCGTCCTCTTCCTGGAAGTGGAAGTGTAGCTTGATTGGTGCCTTCAGATAGTACCTTCTGAAATGCCCTACAAGCTCCACCCAGCCCTGCCCTGCAACCCCTCAGGAGAGTGGCATGTCTGAGGCCAAAGTTGGTACCTCCCGTTCTGCAGTCCCTAACATCAGTTCTATGGGCTTAAGGGGCACAGGGTATTGGGGGAAATGCACATCTTTGCACAAGGTATGTTCTTTTGTTTTGTTTATGGCTGAGTATCCTTGCTCTCACTCAAAAGTTCCCACTCACTTCACAAAGCCCTGCTTTGGTACGCCCTTCCCCTCTCCTCACCAGTCCTCCAGCCTGCACCGGAATCCGGCTTATGGCAATTAACTACATTCTAGAAGGTTCTGATGCAGCAGTACTTGGAGAAGGGCTGAGCCAGGCCTGCTATGTCAGCATCTCTCTAGATAAAGAAAATGATAGAGACCAGACCAGATGCTGGAGAGAGCCAAGTGCCCTCCCCCACCACAGACACAGGCCAGGGGCCTCAGCATCGCTTTACTCCATTGGGGACAGAGCAGAGGCCACAGTGGGTGCCTCCGATCAGAGACCAGAGGTCCTCTTACCCTGCATATTCTCTCTCCTGCCCTCGTTCTATCCTTTTCCAGCACCGAGGGAGGAAAAACAGAGGAAGGAGGAAGGTTAGAGAGTGACAAGTACATCCCACACCAAGCAGACAGGGCTGGAGAGTCTCATAGCAGTGCTGGCACTTGAACTGGGTTCCCACTTCAAAAGGACAGGAAGCAGGATGTTCCCCATAGGACCCTCAAAAAGACTAAGAAAGATACACCAGGACTTCAGGAACTCCCACTACTTCAGCCGTTTTCTGGCCTCTCCCAGCCCCAGTCCTTCACTGTGCATCTCCAGAAGACAAATGTCCTTGCTATATGGAAAACAGAGGTGGCCTTTGCTACTGACACTTTTTTCCCCCCCAGGGTGAAATTTCTCCAGCTGTAGTTCCAGGCTAAGAAATAGCCTATAGGACAATGGTTTCAGCCTTCCTGATGCTGCTACCCCTTTAATACAGTTCCTCATATTGTGGTGACCCCAAACATAAAATTGTTTCCTTGCCACTTCACTGTAATTTTGCTACTGTTGTGAATCATAAGTGTTTTTGGAGACAGAGGTTTGCCAAAGGGGTTGTAACCCACAGGTTGGGGACTACTGCTCTGGGCTGCTGGGGTTTCCCCTTGGCTGTAGTTTCCTGCTAGGGAGTGCTTGTTTCTGTAGGGGATTTGTCTCTGGGGCACTCCAGTGCCCTCTTCATGTCCTGGAGTTTTATGCGCTTCTGACACTGGCTGCTCTGCCTACTTGCTAGAACCCCCTCTTTGTGCTCTTTCTCCAGCCTGGGGTAGTCCTAGCCACCCAGTCCTACACTCTTGGGGCTCTGAAACACTCCCCCCCCACTTCTCTTCCTCTCCCCAGCCTCTGGGTTCTAACCTCTCCTCCCCCTGGCTTCCTCTGTCACCTCTCCACAGGCAATGTTTCCCCAGTGTCTTTCATGTCCAGTGAAGGCTGCCTGTGACATGTCACAACCTAGATGAAGGCTGTTTCGGTTTTTTTAGCAGCAGTGAGCTGCCCACTCCGCCCCTCCATGCACCTACCCAAGGCTCTTAGCTCTTTCTCTCTTCTCAGCCTTGCCAGCCCTCCTCTCCTGACTCCAGGGTGGCAGAGTCTTCTGCATCTACACTGGTTGTGGCCCTATCCCTGCAGGCCTCCCACTTCCCCTCCGAATGCCCCATGGCCATACCCGTCTGCCCTTGCCCTACCCCAGGCCTCTCAGAGCTGGGAGAGGTCAAGACAAGACAGAATCCAGCAACTCCAGCGGAAGCAGCTTTGGCTCTGTGTTTTAATAATTTAAGGCTGACACCTGTCCGGGCATCTCCAGAGCCCTGGACCCTTGGGCAGGACCTCGGCTCAGCAGGCTGTGTCTAGGTGGGAAGGCCACCCCAGCTAACAGCCTCCCTGCCTGCTGCCCACCCACAGCCGCCACCAGGGAGGTCTGCATAGAAACCCTGCAGCTGGGAGACAGCTAGACACCAGCTGCAGCCCTGTCTCTAAGCTGGACAAGAGAACAAAGACCAAGGCCCGCCCAGGCCAGGCTGCGACAACCGAGGTCTAGGCAGAGGCGGAGGCAAGGGGCTGGCTGGCCTGGCCTCCCACATCTTTCGTACCATGGCCACACTTGCTGCAAATGGCAATAGTTTCATTCTTCAACTCGGCTGGGGGCAGACATTTTTAGAAAGTAATTCTTAACATTCTGGCTCCCAGAAACTCTCAGAAGTTTGCATACCCAGAAGGGGCACAGAGCTCCTGACAGGCCATACTTCCCAGTGCTTGGTTAGGAATGTGTGCTCCTGGCTGTCAGGCTGTGCCGAGACTTCTAGATCAGGAGCCAAGTGTCACATGGAATCCAGGCAAGCCACAGCTCAAACAGACGGGGCACAAGGCCAATGTGGCCACATTCTCTCTGGTATGCTGGGGGCTGGGGAGCCTTCCCAGTGAGTGTGGCCAAGAGGTGAAGCCAGCGCTCAGGGACCAACCCAGGGACATAGTCAGTTGCTCTCCCCTCCTTCCAGCAAAGGGACATGGTCACGTCTGTGACGGAAGAAAGTGGTATTCTCTTTCTCCAGCTCTGCATCCATTAGCGAGCCTAACTGAATGCACACACAGGCTCTTTGCCTCTTCCTGCAGGTGGCCGGTCAGAACGGCTTCTGCCACAGCTCGGACAACTAGATGCCACCCTGGGCTGTGAAACACATTATCTGAGTGGCAATTTCCAGCCCCTCCCGCTGTGTGTTGGGGGTCAGGGCTACTGAGGGAGCGTCGGTGAGAGCAGCAGTACTTCTGGGTCACTGGGGGACAGGCCTCTTTTTCAAGACACGAATTGACAAGCTCTCCACATGAGCCAGGAGCTCCTTGATGTGAGCCAAGCCCAGCCCAGCAACCTTGGCCCCATTCACCTCCAGGATCTCATCCCCTACCCCAAGTAGCCCCGAGTACAGCTTGGCAGTATCCAGGTCAGCCATGGCCTGCACATAGAGCCCTGCAAAGAAAGAGAAGCAGGGAATAAGAAGTCATGCAGGACACAGTGGCACACCCTTCTCACAACTGGCTTCATAGGAACATGCCATGTGCCCCTCACCCCCGCCTCCCCGTGCATAACCTCGTTTCTCTGTCACTTCTTTCAAAACAGCAAAACCCATGCAAATGATGTTTGAAGACACTATTCATCCCCAGTGTTGTAAGAATGAACTAATCCTACCCTTTTCTGATATCAGCTTCTAGGATAAAGAGGGAGTCGTTTTTAAAAATGAAGATAAATACCTCCTGCATGGCCTGCACTACGTTTCTTAGGATTCACAAATAGATGTAGTTGATAGCTCAAGTGACCCAGGCACAGCCCAAAAGCCAAAGCGGGGGACAGTGTCACTAGAGTAATAGAAGTAGCTGAAACCAAATCTGGTTCACAATACTGTCCAGGGTTGGCTCTGGCCTCAGCCTCACTCACACACTTCCTCCTTGGGATTTGGTGGCATGTGGGCCAAAGTCCAGCAAACATGGCTTACTTGCCTCTTTTTCTTGTACTCTTCCCTCTACTGATTCAAGAGGCTCAGCGTAGCCAGCATGATCCTCCCTTGGGTTGTAAATATAACAGCGAAGCCTATCAGGGACTTGTGGCTGGCTTTCAGGAGAGCCGTGTGGTGGTGGGCAGGAGGTTATGGGGGCTCAGACTGATGAGGCAGGCCTCCGGCCACCGCTGCCACAGTGCAGGAGTGTCCAGCCGAAAGCTAAGCATCTCTCAGGCTCTGTCAGCTACCCCCAGCTGACAGCATTTGTAGGTAGCTTTCTCTGGGGAAAGCTAGAGCCATGCTCTGCTGTATGAGGATAGCCAGCCTGCTAGAGGAAGCGGGGGATGGCCTTGCAGGTGACTTCCTGCTGACAGCACAATGACACTTGGGACAGCTGAACAGTCCCGACCCCTTCACCAGCTGGCTGAGAAACGTACAGCAACTCCCCACACGATGCCTTCTCCAAGGCCTTTCCCTGGTTGGATGCTTAGCATGGGCTGGGCAGGATGTCTGTTCTGGTGCCTTCATCTCTGGCTTGAAACATCATGGACTGTGGGGAGCAGTACCTCGGCCTATGGACCTGGAGGATCCCCCTTCATTGTAGCCTCTGGGTCCCAGGGAAGCGAGGCTCTGAATGTGGAGTCTACAACTCCTTCACCAAGGCACCTAAAGGTCTATGGCCATTTGGCCAACCTGAACTGCGTACACACTTCCTCTCCTGTCTGAAGTGTGGAAATCCCTTTCGGTGCTTCTTGGCTAATGTGATCCTGTCCAGTGAGGCTTGGTCTGTACTGACTGAGTATTTACCATCCTTTGGCAGAGGGCTTGCCTACTGGGCTCCTGCCCTATCTTTGATCTCCTTTCTCTGATGCTTGAACAGCTTACCTGCTGGGTCTACTGCATTCTGGTGGCATGGAGAGAGGGAGCCACCCCTTACTTCCCCATGTGAATCCACAGAAGTGTTCGGCGTGCAGCAGGAGAGGCAGGTGGAGAGGAGTGACAAAACCCAAAAGAATGTAGCCAAGCCAGACCAGACACTGACGTCACTCCAGCCTTTCTGGGGAGACTTGGGTAGGCCTCTCAGCTGAGATCGTGACTGTGAGGCAACTCTGGCATTTATAGTCTGCTGGAGACAGCCTTTGTTAAGGATGCTAGATGCCTGTGGTAGCCAGGGAGAAGCAGAAGGCAGGGCCCACTGCCTTCGTGGGTGTGGTGTCAGATGGGATACATGCTGGCACCCTGACAGACGCTTAGTAAGCAGGCCCCGATCACGGCCCCTCGGAAGCCCAGGGCTACTGGCCCTAAGCAGCTAGAGGGACTGTGGTGGGAGCACCAGCAGCCAGCACACTGCCTGGTGTGAGATCCCAGTGTGACATCTGGTGGCCAAATACAGCAGCAAGAGTGGGACACTACCTGGCTGGGACCATCCAAGTGAGGGATGCGGAGAAGGCCTGGATGACACTCAGCCTGGGTTCCCAAATGTCAGCCCCTGTGTGCACTGACATCCGACCCTCCCTCCATCCAGACTTGGGGAGGCCCACCCCGTTCCCCATCATACATGTTTTCTCCTCTCCCCGTCCTCCCTCCTCCATTTCCTCTTCCCCTTCCCTCTCCCATACCCACCAGGAAGATCAGGTCACAGTAACTGCAGATCTGCCAAACTATAGCCCCTGCTCAGCATCTCCACAGGCACCCAAGAGCCGCCTGCTATTTGTCTCCTGGACTATGGAAATCAACTTAGTGCCCTTCCCTGTCCTGTTGTGTGTTCTCATCACAGCCAGGTGCCCCCCCCCCGTTCTAAAATCTCTTCCAGAGATGGTTCCTGCCCTACTCTGAGAAAACCTGACCTGTCCTACTGAGAAAACCCCAGGTCCCTTAGGGCCGGACAGCCTGCAGCCTCCCTGAGCTCAGCTCCCAGCCTGACCTTGTTTGCTGAATCTCATCTCCCGCCCCCACAGGCTGCTTCCTTCTTCTGTCCCATCCCCACTCGACTGTCAAGCCCGTCTACACAGCACCTGCCATTCCTGCTTTATTTATATTTGGCTCCTGGTGCTTTTCACTATGTCACGTTCATAATACAAAATATATGAAGAAAACCTGTAGAGCTGGCCTAGCACCCTCGCTGGAGGGCGTGTGCCCCGTCAGGTCAGAGGTCTGTGTGCCCCATGCCCAGTACCCACCATACCCATTAGTAGGCACCTGACATGACGGGTGCAAGCAGCACGCTGCACAGCAAACACGGCAGCGGGAGGCTTTCAGCTAAACAGCCTTGACCCAGGGGACGCAAGAGAAGGACTGCCCTCCTCTGTGGGGCCCAGCAGCACGGGTTCCTGGGCTTGCCTTTCTGAGTCATGCCTCCTTCCTCTGCCCACTCTCCCTCAGCATACCTCCCAACCTCCCCCACTTAGCATAGCCTGGGGATAGCTTTCAAGGTCTCTGGTACTCAGATGCATATTATGGAGGCCTGGGCAAGTCAGGTTGCCCTGAAGGACTCATGGACATAGAGGGACCGACACCCGGTCAGAGTCAGTGACAGTGGTATTGAATTAGGCTACAGCCAGGAGCAAGGAGCCATCTGAACAAAGCCCTGAGGAGCTGGTGAGGGAGGGCCGTGCACAGGACTGCAGACAGGCAGGCCCGCTGCACAAGCCCAGACACAGCAGCAGCTGGAGGATGGGACCGTTGAAAT
Source organism: Psammomys obesus (assembly GCF_907164565.1). Lineage (NCBI taxonomy): Eukaryota > Metazoa > Chordata > Mammalia > Rodentia > Muridae > Psammomys > Psammomys obesus. Next base: position 14,655,207 of record NW_026596057.1, on the reverse strand, counting down.
ACATCAGCCACATCAAAGGAATAGCTGAGCACTGGCGAGCACAGACGGGTTTCCTCAGCCCCTCTGGAAAAGCCTTGAGGACTCTGATCTCAGTCTGTCACAGGGGCACAGTGCAGTCAAACCTGCTAGTTCCACCCCCTCAGCAGCAGGGCCTCCAGGAACCTGGCACCCAGGAAGAGCTTCTAGAGAGATGGGGGGGGGAGCTTTCTCCATTGCTCAGCTAAGCCCAGAAGGAAACTAACAGCACCTCCGGTGCTTTGCTGAGGATCCCAATGGCATACCTGAGTCTCGACGGCCACTGCCGTAGTCCAGACGGAAACCGAAGCTGCCGTCTGGGGGCCGCTGCAGCTGCAGCTGACTTGTGCCATCTGGGAACACCGCCACCACACGGCCCACACTGCGAGCGAGGCTGGGGCCGCCCACATCTTCCACGCTGAGAGCACTGTGTCTCCTACGAGGAGACCATAGACCGTAACAGTAGTCAGGCACCAGGGCCAGTTCTTTAGTGCTCCGAAGGTGCCCTGCATCTCTGCCATAGGAACCTGGGGTTTCTCTGACCTCAGCGAGCAAAATGAACTCCCTAGGGTAGACACAGGCAGCTTCCACAATCTGCTGGCAGCAGCTCGGGATGGTGGTTTATAACATTTTTAGGGAGAGACCTCAGAACCTGAGCAAAGCTATAATTTTATGCAGTGTTTTCCATGCTCTCTCTCCTCCCCCGGCCCCAAGCCCTTCTGTAGAGCTCTGGATAAAAGCAACAGGCAAGAGGTCCTGGGCAGAGAGGTCAGGAATCAAGGGCTTCTTTGGGGGCTCTTGTCTCTGGGCGGTTAGTAGAAGCTTTAGCTATGTTAAAGAAACCCTGAACATTGACTTCAGGCTGTCGTGGGACAGCCAAGGGAGAGGGGCGCCAAGCCTGCCAGCACCACCAGCAAGCCTACACCTCTCAGCACTCACCCACACACGGCAAGGGCACAGAGGTGTCATTCTGACACTTCAGTGTCACTCTGTCTCTCCACATTGGAGTTTTGTTGAGGACAAGACTCAGCTACTCTGCCTCACTTCCTCTTAAAGGGACAGGCGGGCTCAGGGCTGCGGCGATGAGGGAAGAGAAGACTAAACATGTAGCTCTGAGTGGCACTCTGAGTTTATCCTTCAGGTCATTTGTGCCACACTTACCTGCTGGGTGCACGGGGGTCCCCTGACCCCTCCACCAGGTAGAGGCTGGACCGGTCTCCCTTGCCACCTAACAGAGAATGGAGGTTCTGAAAGGAAGTTGCTTTCCGATGCTGATGGGAGGGCGTCACCTAGTGGGGAAGGCCCAATATTGCAGGTGAGAAAAAAGCCTGGGAAGGGGTCACCACAGAGGACTTGCTGGGAGTCAATCTAAGAAACCTGAAGTCAATCTAAGAAAGCAATGGTGCAAGCTTTGGTCAGCTAGTCTGGATGGCTTGCAGGAGTCAGCAGAACATGCTCCAGGAGATGGGGCTTCTCAGGCATCCAAAGCGTAATGACAACTCAGCACTCTGCACTTATCTTACTGACTAGAAACATCTACCCAGTACTCAACAGCTGTGGCAGGAGGATCATGAACTTCAGGCCAGCCTGAGGCACATTGGAGAGCCTGTCCAAAGAGGAGGGGCTGGGGCGTGGGTCAGCGGTAGCACACTTGACAGGACACACCTTAGAGCAGAAGGCTTCCAGCTGGGAGTGGGGATGAGGCCAGTTAACCTGACAGGGTGGGGAGCGGGTAAAAAGTTCCTGGAGCAGAGAGGCTTTGGCCCAGAAGGTATGAGGATGGAGGAGGAGCTGGTCCTTGAGCAGGGCTGGAAGCAAGAGCTCTCCAGCTGAAAAGAGAGGCACAGGTGCCCAGGCAAAAGAAAAACAGCATGGGAGAAGGAGAGGGGAGAGAGGGCCTGGAGAGGGCAGAGAAGGTGTGGGGCCATGGGAGAAGGGTTAGGGAGGTGAGAGAAGGCAAGGAGAGGTGAGAGAAGGCATGGGGACGTGGGAGAAGGGGTGGTGTGTGCTGGTGCATGTTTGGTGAGGGGTAGATAGTCAGGCATTTATACTTCCGGGAGAGACTTTTTTCTTTTAGCTTCTTGAAATTTTTTTCTAGTTATTGGGTTTCTGTCCTGTATGTTCTATTCTTTCTTAGCCAGGCTGCTCTCTACCTCTGGTCACTAAGCTTAAATTGCAACAAGACCTCTGGGACACAAGAGACACTGTTATTTCCCTTGAGAGGCTACAGAGAAACTCCAATGGTAATAAACGCAAGTGCCATAGCTCACAGCTCAATGCTGGAGAAGTCCAGGGCGCAAGGAAGCCATGCTGTCTTCGTTCCCAGCTCACCCTCTGCTTCCCCCTTTCCCCTCTTTCCTCTACTCATCAGCCAGCAGATATTTCCTGCACATGGGCCTCCACTCCTAGACCCTGTCCTGAGTGAAAGCAGTCCCAGACTGTCATCCATCCCATGTTCCCTCCCCTCCTCAGCCTTGGAAATGAAAGGCTCCCATGCCTCAGACCTCGGCTCTCTTTTTGACTCTGCACAGAGGAGGACAGAAGAGCTCCTAGCATGGAGCAGGATGCCCGGAGGCCTGACGGCCTGTGCTGAGGTGATTTGGAGAGGGGATGTTTAGCTAGTGTCTGTGTTCTCTCCGTGTGAACGAGGCGCACTAGCTGCTGAGATGGGTCCTGGGAGTACAGACATCATATCACAGTGAGGGGAGAGAGACATGGAGGAGTGAGCTGTGGGTGGGAGGGCCAACGGCCTGAGGACGGCGATGACTTCTGAAGGAGGCATGTGGAGGGAAGAACAGACATCAGGTGGAGATTCGGTCGGGCTATGTGACCTGACTGTCGAAGGGCAAAAGGGTCTATCCAGCAGGGGCTGAGAGTGTTCCGGGAGAGTGATGAGACATAAAAGCAGACACGCCACAGATCCCCTCACAACATTAAGCAGTCTCAACTTTATCCTACACGTGATGAACGTCCAGAGAGGGATGCATTCACGGCAGGGGGCAGTTGTGTGGCCAGGTGTGCATGTCCTCAGAAACACCACAATGGAAGCCACACGGAGAACGAGCAGAACAAAGGCCAGTCGAGGCTTGCTGTGACTACACAGACTGGAACTGGGCTTGGGGGAAGGGGCGCTTCCTCTGCAGTTAAGAGCACTGGCTGCTCTTCCAGAAGTTCAATCTCCAGTACCCACATGGCAGCTCATGACTGTTTACAACCCCAGTCCTAGGGGATTCGATGCCTTCTTTTGAGTAATGCACACGGTGCACAGATGTCCATGAAGCAAAACGCACACACAGAAAGAAAATATTTTCTTTTTCAAAAAGAAGAATGAAATTGTGTTTGGATTAAGAGAGTCACTGTGGCCAAGGTGAAAGTTAAAGAATGAGCAGGGCATTGCCTCTCCAGGAAGCAGGGGCAAGAAACTTAAGGGAAAGGGAGGAAGAGGATGGACAGTGGTGGGTGGAGAACAGAATTTAGGGATACTGCACGCAGTGAGCAGGAGCCCCTCGAGTGAGCTGTGAGGCCTGCAGCAGCTCCCCGCTTCTGCGACCTAGACTCTGAGCAGGGACCTTCTAAACTCCCCTCCCTCCGCCCTTCATCCCAGCAGAGCACTACCGGACCTCATCCGTCTGTGCAGGGCCGCAGGGACTCACCGTGTGCAGGATCTGTAACGATGGGGCTCTCTTCACTTTGGGGGTACTGGTGTGTGGAGCCAGTGTTGAGGGCTGCAGCTGTTCCACACTGCAGCTTCGGGATGTGCCAAGTCTGGGCTGGGGGGCGTGGCCCAGGGCTGAGAAGAGCTTTTTGAGCCCCAAGGTGGAGACGATACTACTCCTCCTTTTCTTGTTCCCATCAGAACGGGAAGCTGAGGGTGGCTTGTGCCCTGCACTGGCCTCAGGTGATGCCCTGAAACACAAGGGGTGGAGGTGGGCATGAGGTGGCTACAGGTGGCTGTGAGGAAGGCAAGAGCTGGCTGCATCCTGCCTCCTAGGGACCCACAAGCCCCACATGGGCCAGTACCAATGCCCAGGGAGGAATCAGGCTGTAGCAGGGGAGCCAGGCACAGACTCTGCCAGGTGCTCTTCGAGAGCAGCCTTGGGGAGAACAGTCCAGGATAGCCCCTGCCATCACACAGCCAAGGGTTCATCATCCGTTTATTCCACTCCTTCAGGATGTCTCCCAGCCTATCTGTCTGCCTCTATCTGTCTAAGGGAGTACAGAAGCATATCAACCACAAACCACAAGGAGAAAAGCCATTCTCAGCAGTGTGTGGGGTGAGGCAGGGTGTGACCCGGCCCTTGTTGTAAATAGTTTCCAGGGAAGACCTCTTCAGGAAAAAACTCTTTATACCAAGGGCCAATGACAGGCAGGAGTCAGGCCATTAAGCCTGGAGGTGAGAGCGGCAGGTGCACAGAACAGCTGGGAGCTCAGTCTGAGTAGAAAGGCGTTTGATATGTTCAGCAACTGCAGCCAGACAGTGAGGAAGACAGGGAGAGGTGTGATATGAGGCCAGGCAATCAAGTCCCACTATGCTACCGAACACCATCAAACTAAGAGAAGCGAGGGCAAGGAGAAATTACTGTGGGGCTTTTAGTTGGGCCATGATACCATTTCATTGGTTTTTTGTTTCTGTTTTTATAAAATTCCCTTGTGCAGCTAAGTAGTGAGGCAGTGGAGGTAGAAAGACCTGGAGGGGACAGTAGCTCCACAAGGAGAACAGAACCAAAAATCTGGGCACAGGAGTCTTTTTGAGACTGATACTCCAACCAGGGACCATTCAAGGAAATAACCTAGAACCGCCTCCACAGATGTAGCCCATGGCAGCTCAGTGTCCAAGTGGGTTCCCTAGTAAGGGGAACAGGGACTGTCTCTGATAAGAAATCAGTGGCTGGCTCTTTGATTACCTCCCCCCTGAGGGGGGTGCAGCCTTATCAGGCCACAGAGGAAGACAATGCAGCTAGTCCTGATGAGACCTGATAGACTAGGGTCAGATAGAAAGGGAGGAGGACCTCCCCTATCAGTGGACTAGGGGAAGGGCATGGGAGAAGAGGGAGGGAGGGCAGGATTGGGAGGGAATGAGGGAGGAGGCTACAGCTGAGATACAAATTGAATAAATTGTAATTAAAAAAAAAAGTAAGGCAGCTTAGATCAGATGGCAGAAAGAGGGGCTGGGGGCTGGAGAGGTTGCCAGCTGGTGCAAGTGGGCAAAAGCAGGAGGAGGCAGACAGGGTTTAAGCACTATGCGGATGGCAGCATGGCTTCGGGAAGAGGGCATGGGACAAGCAACTGTGCAGTTTGGTTTAGGGGGCAGCTAAACACCTGGGAGGGAGATCCAGGAGAAACTGCCAGACAGGCCTAGCATCCTGGCAAACATGAGGCCTGGCTGGGCCACAGGGAGGCTATGTGCTCCCATGTGGTCACAGGGTACAATATGGAGCTGGGAAGTACCTGGTTTGCCAAGGCTGAGGTTTCAAGGCAGGGCGGAAGATGTCTAACCCCAGCTGAAGCCAAGAAGGGAAACAGTTTGCATCCCGGGAGCACCCTGAGGTCGGTGGCTCTCGGGTGCAGCATTAACAGCTGGGGCTAAGAGTGGATAGATAACTCCGCGGCTCAACGAGGTTCGTCAGATAAAATCAACTGGGGAAGGTGGGGGTTGGGGGTAGGTGGAGTGTCCGGCACACAAGCATGAGGACCTCATTTCAGATCCCCAGCACCCATTTAAAAGCCAGGCGCATGGCAGGGCATGTCCACAATAAGCCCAGTGCTGAGGAGGCGGAGACAAGTGGATCCTTGGGGTTCAAAAACAAGGGGGGGGGGAGCCACTAAAGTCAACATGTGGCCTGTACACACACTCACACCCACGCATCCCTAGACACATCTGTGCACGTGCCACCACTCGCGTGCGCACGTGTGTGCGCACGCGCGCACACACAGGATTGGGAAGAAAGGATTGGGAAGGGTGATTTAGGGGTGCAAGGAAGTGGTCTAGGGACCCTGCAGGGTTTGGGAGAAGAAGGTTAGAGATGCTAATGCTCCAGGCGGTATTTCGCCATCCAGCACAGTCACTGGAGTCAGGGCTTGCTCTTGCCACTCACCTAGGGGGCATGTGGCCTCCAGAGCAGGATTCTGTCCCCTGTGGACCTCCTCCCAGCTCCTGGCTGCACTCAGGCTCCTCTGAGCTGAGGGAGAGGGTGATGGCTGTAGAATTGACCGTGGCGACATCTGCAGACTGGAGTGAGTCCTGGAGTGTTCCTGCAAACAGCCACAGCACCAGCCCGGCTACAACACAGGTCACAGTGGGGAAAAGCCCATCTCCCAGTCTTAGCAGCAGCAGACACCGGGGAGAGGCGGGAGCCACCGGAGCAGAGGCAGTGGGAGCCTCGGCAGGCAGGCAGGCAGGCAGGGAAGGCGGCCAGGGCCCACCCTTGAGCATCCTCTAACCCGGAGACTGTCTGAGGACAAGGGTGGGGCTTATGGACTAGTGTCACCCCATCACCCAGCACAGCACCTGGTACACAGTGGGTGACTAGTTAGCATCTATTAAGTGGCAAGTTACTTGTGATATGTCACACCCCTTTTGTGTCAAGGGACATGGTCAAGAACAAGGAAAATCATCTGCCATTGCCACAGCTTTCACAGCGTCCATCTTGGGAGCACTGTGTGCACTCAGTGATGTTTAACCCTTCATGGACTGGTTCTTATGGTTCCTATGAGTCAGGCTGTATTTTAACCCCCACTTTCTTTTTCTTCCTCCCCACCCCAAGACAGGGTTTCTCTGTGTAGCCTTGGCCTAAACTCTCTTTGTAGACCAGGCTGGCCTCAAACTCACAGCAATCTGCCTGCCCCTGCCTCCCTGAGTGCTGGGATTAAAGGCCTGCGCCACTATACCTGGCTTAAACCTCATTTTCTAGATAAGAAAATGGCGAGCACGGAGAGAGGAAGTGGTCATCCATGGCCCTGTCACTAACAGGAGAAGCTTTACCAGGCTCTCCAGGAGGTGCAGACCCAGGCTTTCCAGAAGGGTCAGTGGGTCTCAGAAGCCACTGCAGGAAGTGGCTAGGTGCAAACCAGCCACCACAGCCTGGAGCCACACAAGAGAGGGGGCTGATCATGGCATGAAGGGCGGGAGAAGGATGGAGGCAGCACACGTACGGGAGAGAGGCTTTGCCTCGGCAACTTCACTGTCCCTGCCTGGGACACAGAGATCTGCAAACACAGAATCTGCCTGCTGCATGACGGCTCCTCCCAAGGGCAAGGAGCTCGGGCAGCCTTGCCCATCAAAATCTACCCACATGCTAGGCAGGCAGGGCCAAGGAATGCTCAGAGCAGCATCTCCCCATCTCCCCCTGCTGGTCACTGCCACCGTAAGCCTTAGGGGCAGGCAGGGATTCTGCCGGAGTCATTTTCTTATGCATTCCCCATATGGCCCAGGACAGGCCCAAGCTCGCATCAGGTGCCTGGTCAACAGTGAATGTAACCATGAAAGCATAAAAGACAGCTGGTGGAAGAGGCCTGGTGGTGTTGGAGTAGTTACTGTTCTAAACAACAGTAGAGTCTTCAGTTTACAGGAGTTGAATTCCCACGGAGCCTGGCTTCCAGCAGCTGTGGACTGCAGCTTCCCTACATACCTCAGAGTTCCCAACAGAAAGAGGGTTCCATCCCCACCTTCCCCATGGTCCCAGCCCCTGCTCCCCATCCCCCAACACGGAAAATTGGCCAACTTGCTCCATGTTCCAGGTAAGTCCTATAAACCCATGCTCCCCTACCTCCCTGACACCTGGGCTGCTGCTCTGAGGAATTCATAGGGCTGCTGGGAATGGTATGTGGCCTTATCATGCTGTGACCTGGATGGACAGCCAATGAGAGTCACAGACCTGGCCTGAGACAAACATGAAGTGACAGCGGCCCTTACCATCTCCATCACTCTCCTGACAACACCGGTCAGCTCTACTCTTGCGGACAGCAGCTCCCCAGGGCTCCTGCAGCCCCAGAGGGCCACTGCTGTTGTAGTTGTTGGACAGGTCCGGCAGTAGATGCTTGACTGGTGGGCTACAGGGCTGAGGTGGGGTGAGAACCGCAGTTCCTGGAGGGGACGGCGGCCGGGGGATATCCGTATGCTCCAGCTGGTGCCCCAGCCTGTGGTGTCCACTCGAGGCTGCCTTCCCCAGGGGTAGAGGGCAGAGGGATTTCCTTGAAGAAGGCGGGGTTGGCACTTCAAGCGAGAGGGGCAGAGTTGGCTGTAGGGCTGGGAGGAGTGCAGCGGGCTCTTCAGGGCTCTGCTGGGGAGAAGAGGTGTGGACAGTTCCCAGAGATTCAGGGCTTTTGGTAACTTGGTCTGGTTGGCCTGGTCCTGGGGACCGGAGCTTCTTGGAAAATGGCACAGCAGAGGCTGTCCTGCGTGGATTCCCGCAGTCCTCAGGGCGGGCCCAGTGACTTCCTAACTGTGATCCAAGCTGCCCCTGGGACCAAGGCCTCTTAGGTTCCAAGGCAGGTTTAGGCACAGCACCTTCCTTTAGAAACAAAGTTCCCTGGGTTATGTGTCCTCTGGCTCCTTTTGCCTCTCCTCCTACGATCATATCGTCAGCCTCAGGCAGGTGAGGCCAGGCCTGAAGGCCACGGGGCAGCTCAGTCTCAGCCTTTCCGGACCGCCTGCAATCTCCCTGAGGCCTAGAGCCATGCTGCCACTGCTGGGGGCTGCTGACCTGGGTCTGCTCACCTGCCCTGCTGGACCGAGAGGTCCTGCCAGCCTTACTGTCTGTCCAGCTGTCTGAACTGCTGGTGCTGTCCAGGGAAGAGTTCCCCTCCTCAGGGTCTGTGGCGACAGTGTCTGTGATGTGTGTTTCCCGGATCCATTCTGTGTGGAGCCCTGGGAAGGGGGAGCTCAAGCCATCGGAATTACAGGACCCCAGCAGTACTGCCCCTGCCTCACAGGCAGCCTGAAGACCCCGGAGGACCCTCAGGTGAGGGGCTGCCCTCCCCTCAGCAGGGCAACGCTCCTCGAGACAGCTGCCACAGGCTGGACACGTCCTCTCCCTGTCCCATGTAGGCAGTGTTGCAGAGAAGTTACTGTGGTCTGGCGAGCCCACGGGCCCGTGGAACGAGCTGTTCCCCACGCTGCGGTTAATGTAGTTGGTGAGGTCCGGCTTGGAGCGCAGCGGCCCTTGGTCCATAGCATGTAGCACTGCGCTTAACGCCCGACGCTGGCGCTGCTGAAGGCGCTCCAGGTACCGGGACTCGGCCTCGTGGGCAGACTCATCTTCAAATCGGACGTGAGACAGGGGCGTTCCCTGCTTGGGCCACTGCCCAGATACAGACGCTAAACCTGAGGGGTCATCTATGTTCCCGTTCTGGAGGCTCTCTCCATAGGCAGACGGGGTCTTCACATCCAGGGCTGGGCTTCTCTGGCCGTTTCTAGGGGAGAGACAGGAGAAAGGTCGCAGGCAGGAAGGTGGAGCGGAAGGTAAGCGTTGCCCTGGTGGGCTGAGGTAACTCCCACCCACGAGGTTGCCCCCAGTCAAGCTCCCGAGAAGTCATGTGATTGCGCCAAGCCCTGCAGGATGTACGCATCCTGGTACACACTGCTCAACCAGACTGATACAGCTCCCTTTATTTTTAACTTGTTCTCTCTCGCTGGGCTCGGCGTGAGTTAACAAGAAGAGCTACTCAACTAGGGACCGTGAGGAAGAAAGACGGCGGATCTTCTGTGTGCACCGTGTGTGCACGTGTGTGTGGATTCAGAATGAAGGAGTGGTCTGAGTGGGCAGGGACAAACCGCAGGAGCAGGTGCGGTCATTCCTGTGTGGGTGGGTGCTGCATCTGGGGACTCAACCAATCACGTAAGAAAAACACTTGAAACTAAAACTCCGTTTCTGGGTATCTGTACTGAACATGGAGAGACTTCATTCTCTTGGTCATCCCTTAAAAGCAGCGTTTCTCAACCTTCCTAATGCTGTGACCCTTGAATATAGTTCATGTTGTGCTAACCCCCAACCATAAAATTATGTTCTTGCTACTTTATAACTGTAATTTTGCTACTGTTGCGAATTGTAATGAAAATATCTGATATGCAGGATATCCGACATGTGACCCTGTCTGTGAAAGGGTCATTCAACCCCAAAGGGGTTGTGACCCACAGGATGAGAACCATTGCCCTAAACACTACAAAACAGCTACCACCGCAAAGCACTTCCATCACATTAATGCTCGTGGTAATCAAGGGGTGTTCAATGTGCATGGGAGGGTGTGGCTAATCTAGATGTAAAAGAGACAGGGTTTCTCTGTGTAGCCTCGACTGTCCTGGACTCACTTTGTAGACCAGGCTGGCCTCAAACCCACAGCAAATGGACCTGCCTCTGCCTCCCTGAGTGCTGGAATTACAGGTGTGTCAACAGCTTGACCATTTGTGGGCCCTGGTATCCAGCAGGGCTACTAGAACCAGCTCCCTGTGGACACCGAGGGGCAGTTTTAAATGCTGCAGGGCCTTCAGGGGAAGAAGTCTCTTTGGGTATTCTGAGGGCCTGGAAGTCTGGAACATGGAGCAATCCTGACCTGAGGTTCCCACTCAGAAGCTCTCAGGCCTTGCTGGGATGGGCTGCAGATGAGCAGCCTCTCCTTAAACAGCTGCAGAGCCCCTGCCCCGTCCCACCTCACATACCCACATCTGCCTTCAGATGTGCACTGCTGTGCTGGGGAATCTTCCTATCTTTTGTCAGCGTTGGCTCTGGAAAACGCTGGCTGGTGGCCACATCCTGATCAGCTGCACACAAGCATCATCCCAGGACCCCAGCGGCCAGGTACAGAGTTACACAAGTGGACCCAGGCCCACACTTCTCCTTTTCCCTCTGGAGCCTTCCCCACTGATCTACAGGCTAAGTCTTTGGGGGTGACTTAGCGGCCCCCACTTGTCACTCTCTCTCACAGTGCACTGACCCCTGCTCCTGTTTCCTGTTTCAAACATCCTAACTTGGCTCCTCAGGGTGCACAGCTAGCATCACAGTACCCACCAAAAGGGCACAGCAATCGCCTTTGGGGTCAACATGCAAGGCCTCCCACCTCTTCCCCATTTCCTCTCCAGCTATGGCTCCCATCCTCTGTAGCCAGCCGCAAAGGCCACAAAATCACAGGCATAGCTACTGATGGGGTGTTTAACCATGTACCTTTCTCAGTGCCGCACTCAAATCTGTCTCTCTGAGCTATGCCATCCTTTGTTTAAGAAGCCCCAACTCTGCTTCACAAAGACTTATCCTAAAATTCCTTTCTATAAAGTAAGTCAAGAGCTTGGCTGAACCTGTAGAATCTTCAGACTGCACAGAATACAGGTAACACATTCCATGGCTGGTAACACAGTGGTTAATATAATGGTGACTTTATAGAGGCTGGTACCCAGAAACTTGGTCAAAACATTATTATGGATGTTACTGCACAGGGATTTTTTTTTTTAAATAGACAAAATTAACATTCAAACTGACAGATTTTGAATAAAGCAGATTACCTTCCATCATGTGGTGGACCTCATCCTATCAGTTAAAAGCTGACCTCTGACCTCCCTGGAACAAGAAAGGATTCTGCCTGCAGGCTGACTTTGGAATTGAACTGCTGGCCTGTCCTACAGGGTCAGGAGTAACCAGGCTTCTACAGCTCTGGCAATCAACTCCTTAAAGTGAACCTCTCGATATACAGACACATCCCGTTGGTTGTACTTCTCTGGAGAACTCGGAATTAATACCCTTTGATGATGTGTCCTTCTCTGAAGACCTGTACTACCCCCTTACTGTCAGAGGCTTAGATGTCCGTGTTGGACGGAGCTACTGAACAACACCAAAATGATGCTACCTCATCAGGCAGAAGTCCTAGGCCCAGCATAGAAACAGGACAAGTGGCCCAGCTCACTGGAGATTCTGCACCAGCTCAGAACTGCCCCTTCCTCTCCTGGGCTGCAGGGCCAATATCCTGCTTGGCTGGAGGGAAGTGGCCTGTAAGTTCTGGGAAGGGAAAAATAAATCTGTTCTCAGGGCAGTGTGGTCATAGCAGTGGCCTTAAGCTTACACACTGATGCAGAACTGAGCCATCTTAAAATTCACTCCAAAGAGAAATATGCTTTTTATTAAAAAAAAAAAAAAACAAAACAAAACAACACCAATCTCATCACTCAAGAGGCTGCAACAGGAGAATTCTGAGATCAAGATAGTCTAGGCTACAGAGTGAGATCCCACCTCAAAAACAAGACGTTGTCAGACACGGCACTGTAAATGTTGGTGTGCAGGCAATTCCACTGTCCTGCCCTCAGGGGGTCTTTAGGGTCCTGACAATGTCCAGTGTCATTACCTGCACCAGGTGAGGGGGATATAAGAACCCTCCCATCACCCATACTCACTCTTGTTTCTCTCCCTCTGTCTGTCTCTGTTTCTCTCTTTCTCTCTTTGTCATGGTGTCCTCTCTCTCTCTCCTCCCCCTTTCCCACAATAAATCTCCTTTATACCATATATGTTGAGGTGGCATCTTATCACTGTAACGTACACCTTTGACTCCAGCACTTGAGAGGCAGAGACAGATGTGTGTGAATTCAAGACCATCCCAGTCTACAAAGAGAGTTCCAGGCCAGCTAGGACCACACAGTGAGATCCTGTCTCAAGAACAACATAAAACAAAATCCCACAAAAGCAAATTCATTGTCATAATAAGTAGAATAAAATAAAGAGCTAATCATGTAAAAGTCTTCCATGCCATTATTCAGACTCCAAGGCCCCAGGCAGCCACACAGACAATGTCTCAGAAGAGCAGTGGGAGGCCTCAGGAGAAGAGCACTTGAGGCAGTCAAGCCAAAAGCAAAGCCCAGAGTTTTGCCTCTTAAGGTGCGGCCCCTGGAGGACAGGATTTCAGCCAAGCTCAGAGCCTCCAATGTAGCACTAAAGCTGCATGGCCTTCGGGAGGAAAGTTCCTGCAGCCCCACGACAGGTCTGTCCTAGACTCATGTTCCGTGTGTTGTTTGCGAGCTCTGCAGCCTCACACAGCCTCTGGTCACACGGCACAAACCTTCCCAGGGTGCTGTCAGGATTAAGAATATCAACCTGAGTCTGCCAATTCTCCAAGTGTGAGTAGCTTACATTCCCAGGAGCCGTTCAATTTCCAATGTGAACTGGCTTCTGGACAGCCCATCTGTCTCCCCCTCTTCCCTCCTGGGAAAGAGCTGGATTTAGGCTCACCTGGCTGCCTCTCGGTGCACCTAGGCTAAAAAGGGCCTTCTACACATTGAGCTGCCTGCCCCTCCTCCTCCCCCATCTTTTGCCAAGCTGTTCTTTGGAAGGAGTGATAAGGCGGGGCTGGGGTGGGACCTCCTGCTTCTAGCTGAGGCCTGGGGCCTGCATGGCATCACCATGTTTAACTCTGCCTGCCCTCCAGGGTCATCTGATGGAGCGTAACCTTTTGAAGCAGCTGCAGCAAGCCATCTGGTGCGGGTTTTTCAGCTCTGCCCTCTGAGGATTCGCCAGCGCTGCCAAGTCGTAGTAATTCTTTTCTGGCCGCAGCATCTGCTGAAGTAGGTCACCTTGCATTTTTATAGCATTTTTACGGCCAAGAAAGAGGGAGCCTACTTTACAATAGCTCCTGGGGTGTTGAGACTAGCTGGAATGAACTAGAGAAGGAGGAGCCCAAGAGGACAGAGCACCCTCGAGTCTGTTTTGCAGAGTCTTGCCTATGTGAGCCTCACCACTCCAATGTTATTCCTACAGAAAACTAGGCAGGAGTGCCTTGGCTGTCTCGGGCATCTCTCCGCATCTGTGGAGAACAGCTAGGAGGCCTCGAAGAAGCCATGCCGTTCCAGTGAATCCTCTATAGTCAGAGGGAGGCGAAGCATAGACGTGGAAATGAAAGAGAAACCTGATTGGCACCTTTCCTAGGATTTGGTGTGTCTTGTGTCACCTCTCTGTTGTTGTGGTGGTGTGTGTTTTGTTTTGTTTTTGTTTTTTGAGACAGGGTTTCTCTGTGTAGCTCTGGCTGTCCTGGACTCTTTTTTTAGACCAGGCTGGCCTCAAACTCACAGAGCTTTGCCTGCTTCCCAAGTGCTGGGATTAAAGGTGTGTGCCACCACTGCCGTTGTGCCCCTCTCTTAAGGGCTACAGTAAATGCAATAAATAGAGAGGTCTCTGTATGCAATGGAGTCATGGCACTGGCTCTGTGAATATCCTAACCTGTAGTGAGCAGGCTCAGCAGCCCCCATCAAAGAGCTCATGGCTCAGCTTTACTAAGAGTCCTCACTGCCACTAGTTCCATGTGGTGATGAATAAGACAAGCAGATCCAATGTGTCCACCATACCAGTGACGCCAGGCCCTGCCACTTACAGAGGTGTGCCTGCTTGGGCCTGGAAAGATCGGCAAGGCCTGACAGTTGAGAGCATGACTAGGGCTCTGCATTGGTGTGGGGGAGAGTTCCCTGTGGAAGTAGCTCTTTAAGGTGTACCATAAGAAGGACAAGCACAGTGCTGGGGACAGACATGTGGCGTGGGCAGTCACACAATGACGTGCTGGCCCAGGAACTCTCGAGCCTCTTCTTTTCAGTCTCTTCACTCTGGATGCACTCGCCCTTGCAGCTCCAGCATGATGAATTCACCATAGTGCCCATAATCTCCAGCCTCACCTCTAATGAGGTATACAGTTGTTCAAGGGACATCTCTAGTGGCTGCTCTGGGACTCCTCCCCTCTAAATCCTGACCCTGAGCCTTGGCATCACCCTTTGGTTAGGGGCGCATGAGCACTCTAATACAAGTCAGAACTCTGGGCTCTGTTCTGAGCACCTCTCCTTCTCCTGCCCCCAAAGCTGACTAATCTGATGTTGGGGACCGGCAGCTGGCAGGCCAAGTGCCCACAGCACTCAGGACGCTAAGTGTGCCTTCTGTACATCGGCTCATATAAAGCTGGAAGATGATCACTGATAATTCAGAGACCTCCCCAAGGCACACACGAACCACTGGAAGAGCCAGGATTTCAACCTGGGCAGTGCTTCTCTGCTTCCTGGTAAACCAGCTTGGTTCTGGTTCATGGGGGTCTCTGAGAGGTTACTGTTGTGGAATCTTAGGTTTATGATGTGTAAACATGTTTTTGTTAAAAATTCCAAGTTGGGGATTTTAGTTTGTCCACACCTGTTAAGTGTTTCCTGAGGAGCATGGTCTTTGCCAGGTGGAATTAGTTGAATTCTGAGGACTTCGAGGGATATAAATATGACAGCCCAGAGGAAGAAGGCACAGCTGCTTGCAGGAGGACTGTTTGTTCCTGGTTCATCCTGCTGCTGCATTTGCTGTTTCCCGATTTTCTGGTTACCTGAACTTCTGGATTTCTGGACAACTGATACTGATATTGCCCACAAAAGAATCCTACGACCCTACCCAGCTAGAAGTAGCAGAAAGAACTCTGTCCCTTTCCCCATTAACCTTCTGTCCCTCCTACCTGGTGTTGGGGGGTTGGAAGGAAGGTAGAAGCGTTTGATAACCCTAAATAAAGTAGGTTTGTTAACAAATCAGAGTCAACAAGTCACCATGCCTGCTTCCCAGACCTGTCCACCAGGACCAGTCACGGCCTTCCTCATCTGTCAGATTCCGTTCCTCCCAGCCAGAAGGCCATTGCAGAAAGACAGTTACTACCATGCTGTCTTGCTATCTATCTGTTTATCCATCTCTGTGGGCCCAAACCAGTACAGGAGCTTATGAGCTGCTGCTCGGTAGGCCTGGAGTTCCTCCGTGGCTGGCCTCTATGATGCTTCCCTTCAGGATTTCTCTCTTCCAGGCTGACTGAGTTCTGGATCACAGTGCTTCCTCTCATGGCTTCCATCCCTCAGAATACCACTCCTCCCTCACTACGTCTGCCCAGTGAACACTCACAGCTCCTGTGAACCCCATCTGGGAAGCCACCTCCTCTTGAGAGCCTCACCTGTCCCTTCCAGGTGGAGCAACACGCTGCCAGCTCTGCACACGTGTTTTCCTCTCCCCCACTATCATCCACAGAACTGACTGGGTGTTTGGCTGTCTCTCTCCCTGGAGACCGTGAACCCCCAGAGAGCTCAGATCACATATTTCATTTATCTTTATATCTCAGTGTATGACACCCCAGTGGGTAATGGTGTGTTGACTGACTAAATGATAACAGCAAGTGCTTGACACAGAAAACATATGCATATGCACACACACACACACACACACACACACACACACGGAGGAAAGAACAGAGGCATTCTGGCCATATTTCAACTATTTGAGCTAGTGACCCTTCCCTGCCATGAGCCTTCCCAGGCCTGCCTGGCTTAGGCCCCACTCACCGGCTGCCCTGAGCAATGGTGGGCACAATATCGTGGCTGGCTCGGAGCGGTTTGGTCCTGGCCTTCATGCGAACACGCTGTAGCAGATGCTTGGCTTCCTCATGCCCGGCACTCAGCACAGGCTCCAGCTTGGGAACAAAGGTCCTGCAGGGCACACAGGCCAGGATGGACAGCGGGGAGATTAAAGGAAAATAACACGGCTTAGGAGGCTTTAATGGTATGAAGCCCAAGCTCTGCCAGGAAAAGCCTTCTATATACAGCCTTCCCCTTCTAACTCATGCACAAGCCTCCTCCTCACTCTCCCCCAACCCAACTCCCTCACTAGCCCCTCAGGCCCAGGAAACACCCTGAGCTCAGGCAGGAGCTGGGGAGAAAACCTGACCTTGGACATCTGCTCAGGGAGTCTGGCTATTCTCTTGCTCCTCCCAGGGGCAGAAGCAGGAGCCTTGGGGAAGAGGTATGGGGAAGGTCCCAGGGTTATGGATCCAGGCCTATACCCAGACAGATGGCCTTTCCATGCATGGCCTCCCTGTGTCCGTCTGTCTCTCAGCACCTACACACGCACCCACTGGAGCCCACACAGCACTGTTCCCAGCTCCCATCAGAGACACAGGGACAAACACTGCCTGTCACAGTCTTGGTCCTTTGGGGAATAGTGTTTTATAAATCCTGGTGTTTTCTTCTCCTAGTCTCAACCCAGACCTGTCAGGAGTCAACTCAGGGCTCACAGAGAGAAATTAAGCTGGACCCAAACCAAGTCAGCACATGGCTCGATTTTCCTAATAATAAAGGTCCTCTGGTGGTGAACCACCAACCAGATGCGCTGCGTCCCTGCTCAGTTCAGAGCCACAGGAGTGACAGGCACCTCTTTCCAAAGCTGTCTCCCAGACAGTGACATACCACCTGTGCTGGGTTATGGGAGTAAGAAGAGCCCACACATCCCCCTGACAAGAAGGCTTTCTCTCAGAGTTCCCTCTTCCCAGCTAGGCTGGACAAGGGCAGGTGTTCCCTGCATTTGACAAATGAGGGTGTCTGGACTGGAGGGAAATGTGGACACACTGCTCAAGGTCGAACATCGGTTGAGAGCTGGGCAGAGTGATGCAGACGACAGCCAGCCCCATTGCCTCTAGCCTCATTTCACATCCTGTCCTCTTCCTCCATGGGTGCCAGGGTGGGCAAGGATGTCTGAGGATGAGGTCAGACAGGCTTTGATGTAACGCCAGCATCCACGCTGTCACATATGCTTGGCTCTGCTCATAGGGAGGATCCCCAGGAACAGAGCTCAGCCAAAGGCTCAGCAGGGCTTAGATCTCACACCTGAGGCACCCCTAACTCCCTCCATATGCTACATGGGTAAAAGGGCCTCACCCTCACCTCTGGAAGGTGTAGGGATTCTCATGACAGGGGTGGACAAAGGCCTCCAGGGCAAGCACTCCTCTTGAATTAGCTCTTAGTAGATGATGGGTTTTTTTGTTGTATTTTTTTTTTTCCTTCTTGTCATGTGTTTTGAACACTGCTTTGGGCCAGAGGGGGAAAGGCTGCTAGCATAAAGACACCATCTGTGCCATGAGCTCTGGCAGCGCCAGGCCGGGTTTGGAAGGAGGGTTTCACCGGAGTGATGCTAAAGTACTTTTCCAGGCCTGCTGCCCCACGAGGCCTCCATTGGCAGGAGAGGCTCCCCTGACATGGCTTCCAGAGCAAGCAGCTCCCCAAACCGCAGCTGAGAGCAGCTGTGCTCCCCAGGGCTCCAGTTCCAACAGCAGAGATAATGAGGTTGCCACTCACAGAGGTGCCCCTGCCGCCGCGGGCCTCTGGCTGCCAGCCGACATGCTCACAGCCTTCCGGTGACAGCTGTGCTTCTGCGACTGTCGGAGGGCATTTGTCACAAGGCCTGGTGGGCAGGCAGGAGAGCCCCTCGGCAGCTGGCCAGATGCTGCCGAGATCAGCCTTGCCCCCAGGTTTCTAAGCCATTTCCAGCTTGGCTGTTTCCTCTTTGGAACAGCTGTCCACCTCCCTCCCCCCTTCATCAACTGCCCTGCTTCAGTCTGGCAGACAAAGCTAGTTTCTCCACTGATTAGAAAGGCAGGCTTTCTGGCTGCCTGGAGGCATCTACGCAGCAATACACCAACTGGGAGGAGAGTGGCAGCCACCTTCACAGACTGCAGCCAAGGTCAGCAAGGACGCCATCACTGTGCACCCTGCAGATGGTGGCTGGGCCAGCTCGGGAAGAGAGGGCACTCTCTCTCTCTCAGCCTACTACCCACATCCTAGCACCACACCAGAGGTCGCCCACCATTCTAGAAAGATAGCTTCAAACTCTTCCAACTGAGGAAGACTCTAATTTGACCCTGGACTAGAGAGAGGCACACAGCTCCAGCGCCAGCCCTTCCTATCATGACCTAAAACCCACTGTCCAGCTCTTCCATTTCCTCTGGAAATTTCCTGGCAAAGTCAGGCAGTGTGCAGCCAGACACAGGCAATGTCTTCCACAAACAAAGAGCATTTATCACCTTCTTTAAGCCTGAGTGTCTGAGGCCCTGGGACAGGGGTAGGGATAAATAGGCCGAGGACTCTTCCTCCAAGGTCTCAGTTTCCCATCTGTCAGCACGGGCCTTCAAGTGAGAGACGGCTCACACCGCTACCCTGAGTCTGGGCCTTTGACCGGACAGGCTATGGTGGAGCAGGGATCCTGAGGCCTACCTAGCAGCCATTTGGACCACAGGACTGGCTTTTACGGAGTGGTCACACAAACAACTAATGTGGGGAAGCTAGAGGTCCACGGGTGTGTTCGGGCTCCTGCCCTAACCCTCACACCGCCTGCACCCTGAGGACAAAGGGAGCCTGTGATGCCTGCCCCCTGCTCTAGGCCAGGTTCTCGGAGTGGGGACAAATTTAGCAGTCACTTTAGCGCCCCTCCAGCTAGACAGGCTAGGAGAGCTCTATCACTTTCACAGTCAAGGGGAGAGGGAGACTTTTCTCTGCAGCCATCATAATCCCCAGATTACAATGATTAACTCCAGCAAGTCTGGAGTTAACCCCTTCATCTCAGAAACATGGACCAAGAAAGAAGGAATGGAGACAGAGCTGACAACTTCCAGGCTGCGGCCGGAGAAGGAAAACTACACAGCAAGCAGAAGCTACCTAAAGCCTTTGCTTAGCATGGTTCCATTTGTGTACATTAAAGCTGTGACAGCCAAGGACAGAGATCTGTTGCTATTACTATGAATGTCTGAGGGAGGGAGGAGGAAGCGTGGGTGGGGATTGGCTGTGGAGTGTGGGTTCGTGAAGGCACACCCTTCTTCAGTCTGAAGGACATCCACAGAGCAAAAGCTAAAGAAGAGCTTTACAGTGTGCTTCCGGGGTGCCTGCCCAAATCCTCATCCCTGGACCATCTCTTCCAAGCTGTGTCACCCTGCTGAGTGCCTTCAGGGCTAAGTCTGGTCCTCACATGCTAATAAGGGCTCAGCTGTTAAGGGAACATTCTTAGCTGTTAAAATTCCACAAATGTTAGCACTTATTATTGTTGTTTCTATTATTAGCCCTAGTGTTACTTCCACCCCTTCACTCTGGGGCAGGAGTGGGGGATCCTTGAACATGAGCTAAGGTCACCTGCCATGAAGCTACCCTGATGCTGGCAAGAAGTCATGTTTAGAAGTGACAGTCTGCGTGCAGCTCGGCTTACTGGGTTTGCTCTAGACTTTCAAAAGCCATTGACGGCTCTGAGGAAAGGTGACTTCCACAGCACAGGGACAGGAGGAGGCTGGTGGGTAGCAGAGGAAGGCCTATGCCCTTCTCTCCACAGAGAAGGACGAAAGGGGTCCTAAGAAAAGGCCGGTGGCAGGTCAGAACCTAACACCTGTAATGTGTCCTTCCAGAAGAGGCAGACACTCCCAAAGAATGATGACAAATTCCACACTGAAGCCCAGAACATGACCAAGTCAGCACCGCCCGCGCTCAGTATGGGGCACACAAGGTAGCTAGCCTGGCAGGCATCTGAGACACTCCCTCCCTGAAGGGACTTTTCTTGAAGTCAGCTTAGCTCCCTCACACCTTGAAGATGTGAACATCTCTCTCTGTGCTCCTCTCTGGTCCTCATCTCAGGAGGATTTTGTGTGTGGAGCGAATGTGAGTATGGTGACAAGTGTGACAAGGGACAGTGCATCTGGAGGCTCCAAAGCACTGGCTTTGTGTGGGGTCAACCCAGGGGACGGGACGCTGGCCACTTGGCGCGGGCCAGGCATTTAAAGGCTTGGTGTGTTGCCCCGCTGTTTTCCCCTTGAGTTCCCTGGGACTGCAAGCGCAGTTCCCTTTTGTCTGTACAGCGACAGGGCTGGCGCGGAGTACGGGTGGTGGGTGTGCCCCGCAAGCCTTGTAGGCACACAGATAAGCCGCAGCCGTGAGGGGCTCAACCACTTTCAGTGACATCTTGGCCTGGGCGCCCCTCAGCCGCCTCTGTGGCCCTCAGAATGGCCAGCATCTCATTCCAAGCCTTGCTGCAGAGCATCTCATCACTAACTCCCTGTCACACTGGGTCCAGAAGGTACAAAACATAGCCAGTGACTCAAGATGGACTCCAAAGCCTCTTCCCAGCTCCTCGATGCTCCTTAGCACCCCGCACCCACACCAACCCCTGTTTCCAGGACATAAGATCATCCTTCTGTGTAGGAGGAGGAGGCAGCTGGAGCAGTACGAAGACCGTTGAGTGCCTCTGCATTCAAATGAGATCTCAGTTCCAGGCTTTCCTCGGGCAGCTACCCTCTACGGATCATCACACATTCCACCTCAGATGCTCCCAAGTGTTTCTGCAGCCTCACCCATCTGGAATGCTCCTGCTGCTTCTGTCCAGACCCCTGCAAGCCCACACAGGCTCCAGCTGTCAGGGAGCCCTCAATCAGCTCACTCCTGCCTGCCTTTGCCAGACATTTTATGAGCACCTGTTCCAGAATGGCAAAGTTCCTGCCTCCAGGAACTCAAGGAGAAAGACACCAGCAATAGCACTGGTGGCAGTCGGGGCAGGCAGGGCCAGTAGGCAGTGAGTGATGGTAGCAAAGTGGGGCAGCTCCACCTGAAAGCACACTGTCAAGCTCAAGCTGGCTTATCCATCTTTCTCTTCCCACTGTGGAAAACAAATCAGGCTGGAGGGAAGTAGAAGGCCCCAGATCCCCAGCCCAAGGGGTTGCTTTATCCAAGGGATGACCTGTGGAGGCACGGAAAGGACAGCTTAAGGCAGTGCCCCTTAGCAGTCAGAGCATAAGCCTTGGGGCCCAACTGCAAGTCCTGACTCCAAGCCCTGAGCAAGTCAGTTGGCCTCCCCTAGAGAGCTCTCTGTCAGTGATGCGGGAGCAATGGCTAAGATCTGTCCTCAGACAGATCTGTCCACAGAGTGAGATGCAGAAACCACACTTACCCAGCAGCACCTGGTATATGGCCAGAGGATGAAAATGGCAGTAGCCAGCCTGCTCTTTGAACTGGCCACCAGTGTGTTTTAGCCCTATTGGACTGAGCAAAAGCCTACCCATCAATAGAAAACAACCCTGGAGTGGGGGACAGAGGGCTCCTGCAGGATTTGAGGTCCCAAAGTATTTCGGTGGCTCACCTCCACAGCTGATTTCTTAAGGCCACCTCACAACAAGCTGGTCCAGAGACCCCAGACCCAAGCCCTGGGCTCTGCATTTAAGTCATTCCATGAACTTGTCACCTTGCAGAACAGTAACAATTAGGAGCATGATTAAGTACACGTTGGGTTAACCTGGCTGTCATGGCTCTTTGACTGTAACATGAATTATTCAGATTCTAAACTTGCCTGAACAGGAGCAGAACCTTTTGCTCTTCAAGCCCTGAGAAGGTCTACAGTGCTCAAAGAATGAAGGCCACGGCATCTACTAATGGGTGGTCACCGAGATGGTCAGCAGCAACCTCAGAGCACTCTCTGCCCGGGGTCCTACACCCCTTAGCCCAGACTCTAGGCCCAGGACCCGAATGTGGCACTCCTGGGGCACAGAGGCAAGGAAAGCCATGCCTCTGGGCAATGCAGGCTTGGTAGTTGTAGTGTCCATAAGTCCATCTCACACGGAGGAGAGCCCTGCGTTGTCTTGGGGCATCACAGCAGGGCTGGCACTTCCTCTTCCCTGAGCTCGGCTATGCTCCCTGGCCCTTCAGTCCAGGTGTCTACCTAGCAGAGACTTGACCTTCATCAAGTAACCTCTATATGCCAGGTACTCTAAGGGGACATTCTATTAGTTTTTGAACAGGGTCGTAAAACAAGTCTGCCGGTCCTTCTTTCTCTCTCTGTGTGTATCTCCCCTCAGACACACACACACAGACAAATATGTTGTGAGTCATACAATATACATGTACACCTGTCATCCCTGCCATCTATCTGTCTGTCTCTTTCTTTTCAAGGTTTCACTGTGTAGCCCACACAGCTATGGAACTTGTGCCCCCATTACCTCAGCCTCCCGAGTGATGGGATTTCAGGTATGTATGTGCCATCACACCCTCATACTTGACCTCTGATGAAAAATCCATGGCCACAGATGTCCTGTCAGGTTAAACTACTCTAGAAGTCTAGTCCTGAGTGTCCTAAATATCCTCACAGGCAAGGATGGATGTCCTTCCCTATCCCTGTTGGAGCGGCTCCTTTAAGACAACCAGATTTTGTAACTTATTATCTCAGTGCAAGCCAGGGGACTTGCCTTCTTTCTACAAGAACTCTGAGCAAAATCGCAGCAGCTGCATATCCCTGTGAGCAACTGGAGTGGGCTGGGGGAAGGGGAGGTGAGACTGGGAGAGTGCAGTGGCTGTAGGAAAAGAGGCTGTGTCTCCACAGCACACAGGTGCCTTTTCCCAGGCTCTGTCAGAGTGCTCCACAAGGATACAAGTAGAGAGAGGACAGAGGGAGTGGAGAACCACTGAGCACCACAGTGGCAAGCAGGGCCAGGTAAGGGTGTGATGAGAGGCTGAGAAGAACAGCCAGGAAGGCAGGAGAAGAGACCAGACACAAATACGGAGGGACGAATGAGCCAGAAATCCCTCTCCCCACCCCACCTCCAAGCTGAGAGCAACCATGGTTACCTGACTCTGGCACCCTCATTTTGCTAAAGGGGGAGCAGAGGTAGGGCCATGTTTCCCGGAACGTGTACGCTGAAATGTAGTGTGATGGAATTAGTGAGGACGGATCAGGGCCCTTACAAAAGGGACACCAGAAAGCCCTCTTGTCCCTTTCTACACTGTGAGGATATAGGAAGAACATGCCATCTATGAGGAAGCAGGTCCTCCGCAAACACTGAGTTTTCTGACCTCTCGGCCGTTGGACTCCCAGCCTCCTGCGCTGCAAGAATGGCATTTCTGTGGTTTATAAGTCATCTGCTGCATTTTGTTACCGCGGCCAGCATGGACTAATGTAAAGGTCTTGCCCATGTTTTGGGGGGGAGGAGAAGTCAATCTTAGTGGGGTACAAAGGGGCAGTCTGGCCAGTGAGAAGAGACAAGGCTGACTACTGTGGGCAGATACCATGAGACCCTTCTGAGACTGACGTCATTTGCAGTTTTGAAAGCTGGAGACACTCCCAGTCCCAAGGCCTCTCTCAGCCTCCTGTGCCAACATCCTAGCAAAAGCTGAGGCTGAGGCCAGCTTCTGAGTGGGCACCAGCAGGGCTAAGGCCCCGAACCACACCTCAGGTGATACTCTCTTCCTACCCTCCCAGGCTCAGGACACTGCCTCCCCTCTCCCATCACACTCTCTGAACACCAACTTCCCTAAGACAGTGGCAGAAGGGCTAGAAAACCATCTGTGGACCCCAGTGGGAGGTTGGAGGGGAAATCCTTGACCCTGAGCCCAGCATACTCCTCTGATTAGGAAAAGAGTAGGGGGAGTTAAAGTTTTGTGTTCCTGGACTTTCCCCATGGAGTTTTACATTCACGCTTTTTAGCTTCACAAGAACCCTGTGAATTAATCAGTTAGCTCAATTTCAGTGACTGCTCAGTTTCTCCTGCTTCAAAGGGGACATGGCCTCCAGGACACAGGTCACTGGGAGGCTTGTTGCAGACCTCTGCATCCAGTGGCTTCGTTCAAATGACAGGCAGGCAGCAGCCTGGTACTGTCTACGGGGCCTCAAGAAGGATGGGTGGCTGTGGCTCCTGTACACTGGTGGAGGTTTGCCTCTCTCTCCTCTGGCCTTTGCTCTGGTGCATAGTCAATGGAGGAATGGCGGTAAGGAAGAGCCCTTACCTGCTCTGACCTGAGTCCTGCAGGGGGCTGCCCGAGTCCCAGTCCTCGTCTCCCGCTGGTCGCTCTAGGGCCCAGAGCAGAAGCAGAGATCAGGGCAGAGCCAACTGGTGGACACAGAGAGGAACTGCTCTACTCCCTATGTGGGCTAAATGCCTAGGTTCTCCAGACTTACACACTGAAATCTAATCTCCAGCACGACAGGATTAGAAACTGGGGGTTGGGACCCACATTCTGGTCTAAGAGGAGGAAGCACAGGCTGTCGGGCAGACTGTGAGTGAACTCAAGAGTAGGCTAAGAGGATCCCATACATGCCCTCAGGTAAGGTAATGAAGCAAGGATGTCTTCTGGAGTCTGAGCACACACCTCCAACAGTGCTCCTGCGCTGCTCCTCTGCCTCTGCAGGGAAATGCTCCTGTGTGCTAGCCCACCAGAGGATACTTTAGCACTCTGGGGATGGTACGGAGCAGCATTATTAGAGGGAGTACAAGAGGATATTCTGCAAAGAGCCACAAGGGAAGTCACATAGCCTCTGTCCCCAAGCACAGAGGATGGCCTCCCACTGATCTGGACAGCCACGAGACTTGTGGCAGTTAGGACTCCCTGTGGGTTATAGAGGACCTTATGTCCCAGCTGGACAGTGATTATTTGGGTGATGTTACTGCGCTCGCCCATCTTTCCACGCCCTGCCATTTCCCATTACTCCAACCCAGGCCTGCAAAGCAAGGCTCACCTTTTGCAGCCCTGCCCCAGGATGGAGTCCAGTCTGGGTTTCCTGCCCTGGAAGGACTCTGTCTGGAAATCTTCAGCATCTCCTGTAGCAGGAGGCGGTTCCTCTCCACGCGGTCAGACAAGGACAAAGCATTTGCCACAGTGCCCAGAGCCTCTAGGCCATCAGCTCTCCAGGGTGTCTCTGGCAGGTCTGTTCTGGGGACTAAGACCTCCTTGGAGGTTAGGGCTGTGCTGTCCAGATCTCCCTCTGTGATCATACCATCTCCAAGTGGGTGCGGCCTTCTCTTCCTCAGGCTGCTCAAGTGGGTGCTGTCACAGGGACCAGGCCCCAGTGGCTGGCCTGCACAGACCTGGTAGTTGAAGTTCTCTTGTAAAGAGCAAGACCCTGGGTCCTCCTCCTGATCAGCCAGCATCCGCCCTGCTTCTGGAGACCATAGGCTTTGCTTATTCCATCTCTCAGGGGTAGATGGTGTGGATCCACCATTCCTGGAAGGTTTCTTGTTAACCTGGCTGGCCAGCTGCCCATCAATAGGGTTCGGAGCATGGTGGACTGGGACATGGGGTAGAGGACAGCCCTCTGGCAGGCTCCGGACTGCTCCAGGCTTGACTTGGTGGCATGTGGATTTCGTAGGGGGCGGACACTCATAGGAAATGGTACAGGGACCTTCTCCTTGTTTACGTGCTGTCATTTTCTCCTTCAAGGCCTTCACCTTGGACTCTAGCACAGAAGGGCCTCGGAGCTGCAGCCCCCATGTCCTGGGAGGCTTGGGGGCCATCAGGTTAGGCGTTCGGTCTTCCTGGGGGCAGAGTGTGGGTCTCAGGAGGGGCCCGTTGTCTGGCTGCTCAGGACCATGTCTAGCCATAGCTGCAGTCACCTGCACGAGCCTTGTGGCTCTGCTCCCTGTACTGGATGCTCTGCAGGAAAACAGGAGAAGAGGAGACCCTGTACTGGATGGCCCCAGTGACCTGATTCGCCCGAAGGGTACCCTGATACGGACCCCTGCTCGGATGAGTACTGTAAGCAGAAGGGCTATCCTCTGCATAATGTGGACACATACCAGAAAGGACAAGTCACAGGACAGTACCAACAGGTTACGAGCTTATATTCTCCTGGCATGAGTAAATGCTCTTTCGGGAGTGAGGAAGGGCCTAGGGGGTGTTGATTGGAGCATGGGCAATAAACACCATTGTTTATAACACCACTCCCCCAACCCCCACCGCAGCACCCCTCTCAGGGTGTGTTCCTAGTTTTTTTTATAGCGGTATCTAAGGGGAGCAAAACAAATGACAAGTGTGAACCGCTGTGAAAAGCAGTGTGATTCCCCAGCCCTGGGCTAACAGGCGGCCTCAGAGGAGAATGGCAGTGTTGGCTAATCGGCAGTACTCTTCCTTGTGGATGAAGGACCTGCCCCTCTAGTGAAAGGTGCCGCCTGCCAGCCTCGTGCCAACCCCTGTGCAAAAAGCCTTAAACTAGAGTCAAGCTCTACTCAAAAGAACATCGTGACAGCCAAAAACTATCAGCTCTCTGCTCTATGTCAGCCAAGCAGAGACTTTTCAAACATGTCCGTGCTAGAATGTCATTATTAGTACATTCTCTTCTTTTTTAACAGATGAGGAAACTGAGGCGTGAAGAAATTATGTCACATAGATGCCACAGGGGAGCCAAGTTTGTAACCAAAAGCTTTTCAATCCAAGCCCCTCCTTGGCTCCTCCAGAGCAGTGAGCGTTTAACTGCACCCCACCCCACCCCCAGACCTCAGTCCACAGAGTTGGTCAAAGGATTCACCGGTATTACCCAGCCCCTTGGTGGCTGGGCTGATTCCAATGACGTCACAGGGAAGGAAGTAACAACTGTTTTACTCACCGTACAAGCTACTGCGTCTTAATGATCACTGTCAGAACACTTAGAAATCACCCTAGTCTAGATGTGTCCCATCTGAAGTAAACCCAGTGTATGGGAACCCACGCATAAGCTACAGATGAGGGGTTGACTATTAATCCCTTCACACAGTAAGGGGCCACCACAGGATGTGCTTAAAGGCGAAGTCCCCCTACAGCCACTCACTACAACTCAATTTGTATGCTTTTCAGGGGGATGCGTACTTTATAAAACAAGATACATACAGAACACAAAACTTCCCAGCAGTAAATCTGTGAAGTGTAAGGAATATCTTTAGAATACAAGTCTATTTCCTCTACTGTTCTCAACCTGTTGGACACGACCCCTTTTTGGGGGGGGGGGTCCAAAGACCTTTTTACGGGGTCACATATCAGAGAGCCATTATCATATATTTCTATTACGATTCAAAACAGTGGCAAAATTACAGCTATGAGGTGGCAACGAAAATAGCTTTCTGGTTTGGGGTCACCACTGTTTTACAGGGTTGCAGCGTCAGGACGGTTGAGAACCACTGAGCTAGAGCACACTAGGCTTCTTGGCAGCCCAGCGACCTCTTCCCCTCTGAGGTCCAATCCAGAAGCCAGGGTTGGGTTAGTAACATGAGCTCTTTTGGTAAAACTGACGGGTAAACTGCGCTCCAGGCATCCCCGTCCGCAGACCTTAAAGAATGAGACTCTCGCTCTGAAGGCCTCCCGCCGAGCTTCCTGGAAGACGTCGTAACTCCCAGCACCGCCGAGGCACTAACCCACAAAAACTGGAACGAAAATGGACGTGAAGGGCGGGCCTCCCCGACCCTTCCGGCTCTAAGGCGGCGGGAGGTCGGGTCTCGGCGGTCCGGGTTCCCGCTGCGCCCCGCCACCCGGCCCGGCTCCTCTCCGTACTCACTGAGAGCGGCGCGCAGGCTTGGCCGCCGCCTCCATCCCCTCCATCCCTCGGAGAGCCAGGCCCTGGCCCACTCTCCCCCGGGCCCGGGCCGCCGCAGAGTCCCGGGAAGGGCTGGCCCTGAACCCGTGCGGGCGGGCGTGTGGCTCGCAGGCCTCGCCCCCGGGAGCGCGTCCCCGCCCCGGGGCCGGCGAAGCGAGGCCGGGCTGGAGGGAGTGCGCGGCGCCCCAGGCCCCTCCGGGCGCGGGGAGCCGCCTCGACCGCTAGTTGCGTGAAGGTGAAAGGCCCAGCCGGCGACCTCGCGGGCCGGGCCGGGGAGAGAGTGCGAGGAAGGCGAGAGGGGGGCGCGGCGGAAGACGCTGCAGGAGCCGCGACCTCGGCCTGTCCCCACCCCCAGCCTCCCTCGCCCTCCCGGGGTCCCGGCCGCTCCGCGGGGCGCACGCTCGCCGGGAGCCCAGGGCAGCCAAGGCCCCGCTCCCGGCCCGCGCGGACGGCCCTAGGCGCCCTGAGCTTGGGACGCACCGGCTACCCCAGGGCCGTGTCCCGGGCGCCGACCAAATCCTTCCCCGGGGACGCGGGGCGCGAAGGCGGAGGGGCGCCCGGGTGACTGGGGGGCCGCACCCGGGGCGCTAAAAGGCGCCACGCTTCAGCCGATCCCACCCGGCCCCGCTGGAGCGGGAAGCTGAGGAATGCCCTTTGTGTCGAGAACGCTTCGGGAGGAGTCGGTGGACTTCTCCGCAGGGCTGCCCGGTCGGTCGCCCTTGGGCTCCCTCCTAGGTCAAGGGCCTCGGCCGCCCTGCTCTTTGAGGCGTCAGGATAAGCCACAGTGCACTGCTCATCCCGTCCACCAAAAGTGGGGCCTGCATTGCCAGTCTCAGCCGGAAGGGACTGATTCTCAGGGCGGTGAGGAGTCCCCCGAACAGACCTGGGTCCAGGCCTCGGCTGAAGGAGCAACAAAGGGCTGGCAACTGTGCCCCAAATCCATGGAGGTGTCTCCGGCTAATCAGAAAGAGGTGACCAAGTCTCTCTAATGTCCAATCCCATTTTTTACACCCCCCCCCCCCCCAAAAAAAAAAAAAAGGAAGAGTAAGAGGAACCAGGACCTTTCAGCCATCTCTGGAAAGAGAAAGTGTTCACTCTTCCTTGGCCAACAGGTTTCACCTCAAGCACTTACTCTTTTGGGCTGCTGGCTGAGGGCTGGTCTGAGCAGGGCACAGAGTAAGGGAAACAACAGTTCTGCTCCTTCTGCTGGTATAGGCCTGTAATCGCAGTTGTTCCAGAAATTGAGGCAGGAGGATCTTGCTGCAAGTTCAAGGCCATCCTAGGCAATTTAGTGAGACCCTTTCTTAAAATGAAAAGAGAAGAAATGGCCTGAGGATGTAGTGCTGAGGTGGGGAATTTACCTAGTGTGCAAGAGGTCCTCCCTCCGTTCAAACTGAGTACTGTGGAAACAGAAAGGATGTTTACCTCCCTTTGAGTGACCAGGATCGGGGAGGGAGCACCCAGGTCTGAGTGCACTGTTGGAAACTGACAGTAGATTGGCCCAGGACCAGTTTAGGAACCTGAGAAGTTATCCAAGGCAAAGCCTGTGTGAGTGAGCAGGACCAACTCACACAGCTCTGGTGAGCAGGGTCTGAGGCGCCTTCCCGCCATGTTCCCAGAACGAGCGGTTCCTCAGAGAGGCATTTTCTCCTGTTTAGCGCTGATCACAGCCGATCCAGTGACAGCTCGGTCCCCAGAGCCTGTCTCCCTGCACAGGCACCTCTCTAAGCACTGTGGGTTCTCTTTGCTGCAGCCTCAGGGGTCCAGCACTATCGCCCCTTTGCACAAATAAGGTGGCCAGGACAAAGCTAGTGAGTGGCAGACACCCTCTTCACTGCGGTTGTCAGCAAATGCCCTGTAACATGAACTATTTAGTTTTTAAAAACTCAGTTAGAGGGGTTAGAAGGATGCCTCACCTTTTGGGAGCACTTGTGGCTGTTCTCATAGAGCACTGGAGTTGGGTTCCCAGCATGCATCTGTGTGCACAAGGGTCAGTTGGCCGGGCTTGTTATTCCAGCTTCAGGGGATCTGATGCCCCCTTCCGACCTCCAAGGGCACCTCCACACACATGGCATATACACATACAAATAAAGATAATTTTGTTTTCTATTTTTGAGACAGGGTTTCTCTGTGTAGCCTTGGCTGTCCTGGAGCTCACTTGGTAGACCAGGCTGGCCTCCAACTCACAGATATCCACCTGCCTCTGCCTCCCCAAGTGCTGGGGCTGCAGGCCTGCGCCACCATCACCCAGCTTTTAAAAACAAATCTTAAAAACAAACCTCAAATCAGGTGGTGGCGGCAGCACATGCCTTTAATCCCAGCACTTAGGAAGAAGAGACAGAAGGATTTCTGTGAGTCCGAGGCTATGCTGGTCTATAGATTAAGTTCCAGGACAGGACAGCCAAGGCTACACAGGAAAACCCTGGGGGGGGGGGGGAGGCAAGAAGATCACAAGTTCAAGGTCATCCTCAGTTACATAGGAAAATTCGTGTTCAGCCTTGCAAATGTGAGACTGTGTCTCTTAAAAGCAAACCACAAAACCTCTAGTCAGGGCAGGAAAGGTGGCTCAAGGTTAAATGCACTTACTGCTCTTCTGGAGGACCTGGGCTCAATTCCCAGTACCCATTATGTTAGCTCATAACTGTCTGTAACTCCAGTTCCAGAGTATTCGACACCCTCTTCTGGGCTCTGAGGGCACCAGGCATGAAGTAACACACAGACACACATGCAGACGTCACATAAAACCGAATAATAATAATAAACCTCAAATCATTTGTGAGGGGTGGAGGATGATTTTTTTTTCAGTACCCAAAATGTGTGATCAGGGGGCAGGTGGTCCTTCCTCTCTGGATCTGCCTGTCTTACCTTATTCCTGATATCCAAGGTAAACCCTGAAAACAGTCAGCCCCCTTCCTGTCTCCCAGCTCTCCTAAATCTTTACAAAGGGAATAGTGTGCCTCCGCCTTGGTAATGTGGAAATCTGGGGTACAGAGATGTTGCCTTGCTCTAGGCCATACAGCTGGTACAGCTAGACTGTGAACCCAGTCCTATATATCTGGCTTATTGGTGGTCTGCTTTGCTTCTTCTCTGAACTCAGACTCTCACAAATACCCCAGGGCTCCTGGTCCCTTCCTCCTGCAAAAGTTAATGATCTATAAGGCAGGTTTCTGGAACTTGGCAGTGAAGGTTTAATGTTTAAAGGAACCCTGCGATCCCCCTAGGCCTCTAAGATGCCAACTATCACCTCCAGTTTACTCATTAAATTTGTTTGGGGAAGAGGAGCCTCCAATCCTAAACATTTAACAGAGAGCAAATTCTTAAAATGCTATGTTAGTCATCTTGTCTTGTGGGTGTGGTGGCGCATGCCTATAATCCCGGCATTCAGAAACCAAAAGCAAGTTTGAGACTAGCCTGGGTGATAGGTAGTAAGTACCAGGCCTGCTAGGGCTACACAGAAAGGCCTGTCTCAAAAAAAAAAAAAAAAAAAAAAAAAACAAAAAACAAAAAACAAAAAACAAAAAAAAAAAAAAAACAACCAGCACGGCTTCACCATGCTATTCCCATTTCAGAGGGCACCTTTCTCCTCACCTGGATTCTGCTTGTTTCCAAAGACATTTGTCGAACACACACATTTGGTGTGTCAGGGACTATGGAACAAAATTAAATGCCATAGACGATGACCTTGAGGAATTTCCAGCAAAGTTGAATAGGGAGGGGACAGTCTATACACTCTCTGTGCCGGAGTTTCGGATCAGTCTAGCACAGAGCGCTGTAGATTTGCTTGCAGGAACAGCCGAGTGAGGGGAAGGTGTTGAGTGGGAAGGGGTGTCCCTGAGAACTGGACTCAAAATGAGCAGAGGGTAGGAAAATACATGTGAGAAAAGCATCGACACGGTTGTGAAAGTGCCTCATCACACAAACATAGCCCCTCATCCATTTGAGGCGCTAGAGGAGCCACTCCCCTGTGGCACATTTACACAACGGAATACTACTCAACTATGAAAAGCAAGAACCATGGAATTTGTAGGCAAATGGGTAGAACTAGAAAAGATCGTTCTGAGTGAGGTAACCCAGAACCAGAAAGACACGCATGGTATGTGTTCACTTAGAAGCGGTATTAGCCAGGTAATATAGGATAACCATGTTACGATATGCAGACCTTAAAAAGCTAAACAACAAGG
The DNA here is from genome assembly GCF_907164565.1 of Psammomys obesus. Taxonomy (NCBI): domain Eukaryota; kingdom Metazoa; phylum Chordata; class Mammalia; order Rodentia; family Muridae; genus Psammomys; species Psammomys obesus. The sequence goes on along the minus strand of NW_026596057.1, from coordinate 14,622,926 downwards.
AGGACCTTAGGGAGGATGCTCAGAATGGCAAACAGGATAGACACTAGAAGCGCTGGAAGAGATGGAACAGAACCGGAGCCAACAATAGAGGTGCTCTGAAAGCCTACACCTAACAAGGGATCAAAGCAGATGCTGAGACTCATAGCCAAACTTTGGGCAGAGTACAGGGTGTCTTATGGAAGAAGTGGGGGATAGAAGGCCCAGGAGGGGACAGGAAGCCCGCAAGGAGACCAACAAAGCCACAAATTCTGAGCCCAGGGAGGAGTGCAGAGACTGATGCATCAACGAAGGATCATTCATGGAGAGGACTTAGACCCCCTGCTCAGATGTAGCCAATTGGCGGCTCAGTCTCCATATGGGTCCCCGAGCAAGAGAAGCAGGGGCTGCCTCTGTCATGAACTCCTCAGGCTGCTCTTTGATCACTTGCCCCTAGAGATGCCGCCTTGCCAGGCAACAGAGGAAGAGGATCCAGGCAGTCCTGATGAGACTTGATAAGCTAGGGTCAGATGGGAGTGGAGGAGGACTCCCCTTTTCAGGGGAAGGGTATAGGGAGGAAGAAGGAAGGAGGATGGGACCGGGAGGAGATGGGGAGGGGGGCTTCAATCAGGATGTAAAATGAATAATGAGTCTCAGATTCACCCTAGTTGAAGCACAGCCTCCAACACCTCCCCAGGCCTCCTCTCCGCTGTGCTCTGAACCCTTCAGGGCTGTGGAGCAGGTGGAGTGGGAATCAGGTTTCACTTAAGAAATGATTGTCCCTCTAGCTCACAAGGCTAGAGTGCAGTCAAGGAGAAGCAAGGTGGGAGGGACAGCTCTGTCAAAAGTGACCTACTGTACAGACAAAGGGAGCTAGCCCAACTGGAAACCTGACTTTCTCAGCTCCCCTGTCTGGTCCTTGAGTGGGCATGTGGTGAAGGAAGGAGGCAGCTGGCCCCAGCAGCAGGGCTCTTAAGCAGGGCATCTGAACATCTCTTCAGCAGGAGCCGGAGACAGTGAGAGTGGACTGCTGTGTGCCCTTCCAGTACCTGGGGATCTGGGGCTGAGACTGACCAGGGCATGTGTGGACTCTCTGGTCACTGGCAAAATCAAAACAAAACAAAACCCTGATTCCATGGTCTCCTCCATGGACAGTGGTTCTTTGGGATGGAAAGGACCCAGGAATCCATGTCCTGATGAGCTTGTGGAGCAATTTGAGGCTTACAGACAGGTCCTTCGAGCCTCAGCTCTCGCAAGCCTTGGCAGCTGCCCTCATCCTCACAGTGTTGAGCTGCTTTCTCACAGCCCCTGCTGCCGCCTCATTGATGTCGTAGGTGCTCACTGATGTTGTCACAGGTGTGCCCTGCTGCCTTCATCCATAGCATCCTACTCTTGTCCTAACGTCCTGCCCAGTGCTATGGCAGCGCTGCCCAGGCAGGTTTTCCCACTTGAAAACTCCCGATGGTAGCACGATGTCTGATCCTTACTGTGTCTCTTGCTAAGAAGAGGGAGACAGAGAGACAAACAGAGACAGACAGACATTCAGAGAGATAGAGAGATAGATCCCTACCCCACGAGGATGCTGAAGGACAGCTGCTTGCCCAGTAGACCTGTGTTACTTTCAAGGGCTTTGAGCATCTGCTCAGTCCTGTCCTTGACTCTGAGAAAGGTGTTTAGGGACAAGATCAGGACGGGCATTCAGGGTTCTGACTGACACGCCCGTGACCATATGCATGCTTAGGACTTCTCACATTGTCCCTCTTCCCCAAAAGGCCACTGGTCACAGACAGTGGTGGTTTCCTTACACTCCGGTGCTGAGATAGATAGCTCGGTGATTTGGAGGCAAAACGGCTATCAGGTAAGAAAGCAGAGAGGGAGAAGAGGCAATGAAAGAAAGACTCATAGACAAGCTGGAAGAAAACAGAGGAGGGCAGTCAGCAATGTGGCCACTGGATACCCCGGAGAGCAGCCATTATGCTTTCTGCTATGCTTCCCTGCACACCGAGTGCATACACGCATGCACACACGCACACACACACACACACACACACACACACACACACACACACACACCAAGTCTCTCATGCCATAGTGGCTGCAGTTGAAACCTGAGGAGAGCAGACCTAGGGTCCGTACCTGCCCACGCCCAGCCTCTACTGCTCCCCGAGACTGGCAGGCCAGCCAGGGGCCCACTGGACAGGAACCTTCCACAGGGACTTTGACTGCAGCCCTCACTGGCTTGGCTGCTTCCCACCCTGTCTGAGCTGATGCTGTCTCTGCCAGGCAGCTGCTTCTGAGCTGGAGTCCAGCTGCAGCTTTTTCTTTCCTGATCCTAATCACAGGGAAATGGTTGGGATGAGGAAAGCATTTTAAGGCTCTGCCTCATTAGCATAGAAAAGGATCTTTGACTCTTAGCCTGTCAGTCGATAGTCACTGTCATCTTGGCCTAGTCTCCTGGATGAGCAAAAGACTCAAGGAGAAGAAAAACCTTGGAGGGTGACTGAAGTTAGAAGTTGTTATTGTGATACTTTCGACCTTGAGAAAAGACAGAAAATCCTCTGTGCTGTATTGCTCATGGCTTACTACACAGCAGAGACGATGGAGAAAATGACACTGGCATCATTCTCACACCAGCAGCTCAGTATTTCAGGGAAATACTATTTCAGGGAAAGCTAAAAAAGGTATTCGACAGGATTCAACACTGTGCTAAGTAGTCTGCTTAAAACAGGATAAAAATATCTTTCTCAAATCTTCCATGCAATAGCCAACATGTCACTAAATGGTGCATTCTGCAGTGGCCTCATCTAAGGCAGAGACTGGCAGAGACTGGGTGAGGACACTTGGAACCGCCGTAGGCATTTATTGTGGTCTATAGGAATGTGTGTTCATTCTACTTATTGGTTGGCAGGGTATATGATTGCATTTTTTTACTTTTTAAAGTTGATGTGAAGTTTTGGATTTCATATAGGTGTCATTTTATTTTGCTCTTATTTAGTCTCCCTACCCCCATGTCCCTTTCCTCCTCCTCCCAAATAGCCCTCCTTCTTTAAATTATTGTTTCCTGTGGAAAACTGAAGCAAATTGGACACAAGCTAAATGTTAAAATATAAATACCAACACTTGTCAAAAATACAAAACCGAAAGAAAAATATCTTAGGCAAAAGAGCAGTAATCCATCTCAAAAAAACAAATGAACTAAAATAATAATTATCCATCTCGAAATAATCTTTACACCAGAAGCCACTTCTAAGAATGCTGTTAGTGCTGGTGCCTATGATACAAGATGCCTGAAAACAACTGAAATGTCCATTGGCGACAGAAAGGATAATTTCGGTGGAAATATAAAATGTTGGACAAATAATGGTCTCAATCAGAGATGATGAAATCTCACTAACGTTTTGTTGAACCAAGTAAGCTGAAAACATGAAAAGTTAAATAACGCATACAAGACTAGAGAGATGGCTCGGTGGGTAAAAAGCACTTCCCATGTAAGCAAGAGGATCTAGGTTTGGATCCACTCCCAACCCCCTCACCCCCTCACCCCCGTGCCCCAACCATATAGGAAGTTGGAAGTGGCAGCACAAGCCCATAGTCTAGTGTGGATGGTGGAGACAAGAGGATACGCAGCTGGATGGACAGCCAATGCAGCCAACAGATGAGCTCTGGTTCAGCCATAGCCTCAAGCTCAAAAACAAACGAAACAGCACATTGAGATGGAAGGTGACTGAGGAGGGCACTCAAGACAATCCCCCGTTTTTTTGTGCTTGCACTCATGACGCGTGACCGCTCTCACACTAGCTTAATCGATGCATTCCGTAAAGACTCGTGCTTGTGGGGCACAACTATTGTGGAAAATGAGAGAATTATTAATATGGATCAAAGTGTCATTCTCGGCGTGAGAAGGGGGGCTGACAGCTGGGCGGAAGGACCAGAGAGTTCTAAAGGCAAAGGTAGTGCTGAGGGTCTAGCTCAGAAGCGGGCCCGGGGGTTCCATCTTTGATCCTTGGCGACACACACACTTTGATACTTTGTAAAGGTGGGTAGGGCATTACCTTATATTGCCACAAATCTGCATGTCTGTATTTCTTCACAATTTATAAACCTGAGTGGAAGCCATGTGAAGGAAGGCCTCTGCCTTGCCTGAGGAGGCCTCCTCCCGCCTCCTCAGCCTGGCCTGGACGTCCCTCGGGTTCTGACCCAGCATCACAATGCAGAGTTCCAAGGTGAGCACCGTCTAAAGCCTGGTTGTTCCAACCCTGTTGCTTGGCCCTGGCTTCAACACGATGTCACCAAATGCGCTTTGAAACTGTGAGGCCAGGCATGCCTGTTCTGCGGAAGTGGTCTTCTCCGGAGAAGCTAATTTTCTCCATCTCTCCACAGTCACTACTCCGGCCCGTGTAGACTGTTGACCTATGCTCACCTCCATTTTAAGCAGCTTTGGGGACGGTACAGGGAGATCTCCCTGGCTTTCAGGAGACCAGGGGCGAAAATCCTGATTGGTTGTTGTTATTGTTTTTTAATCTTTATTATTTATTTATTTATTTCCATTATTGTTTTTGAGACTCTGTCACTCTCCCAGCCCAGGCTAGCAGAAGCTAGCCTTGAACTCCCAATCCTCCTGTGTCTACCTCTGGAGTTCTGGGGTTCAGGCTTCTAAGACACCACATCCTGGGGTTAATTCTCTACTGACCACCTCCCCTCTGGTTTTCTTTTTTAGTGTATATCGATTATATGTCTTATCATATCTGCTGCCCCACTGGTTTGTCAGGGTAAGCTGGGGGCTCCTGGTACATGGGAGTAGAAGTATTTCCTATGGCTCCAGTTGGTCTGTTCGGACTCTCTCTCTCATTTGAAGCTATCAGCAAGCCACCATATCAGGTGGCATCATTGCTCAGTTTGGCATCGGCCCCTTCTGCACCTGCATGCAGTCAGGCCAGACGTGTTCACCACGGTCCCTGCTTTGAGGCAGCCACAAGGAGTGTTGAGGCAACAGGAATGAGACCACCAACTACCTGCCAGGGGGAAAAGAGGAGAAGCCACCAGGCCGGGCACTTTACCCGATCTGAACAGAGCTGTGACCCAGCAGTGCGAGCAGAGGGAGGCCTGTTTGGGAGGCCAGCTTTTGCTTCAGTATTCTCTTGTCAATTTTTCTATTGCTAATATGGATGTTTAAGGGTAGTGATCATCTGTGAAGGTTTCAAAGAAACAAGGATCTGCCCCTTCGATGCACCTCTCTGCCAGCTTTGGTTAGCTGCCTACAGATGAGAAGGATTTCTCTCAAGGTTATCCAGAACAATGCATTTAAAATGTTTTTCAAGACAGGGTCTCCTCTATCCCAGGATGGGCTCTAAGTCACAATTTAGCTAGCCTATTCTTGACTAAGGATAACGCTGAACTTTTGAATCTCCTTCTTTGACCCGAGCGCTTAAGATACAGGCGTGAATCCCCATGCCCGGTTTCCTGCAATGTCTGGGATGGAGCGCAGGGCTTTGTGCATGGTAGGCAGGCTCTCTGCCAGCTGAGCAGCGGAGCTACCTCCCGACAATTAAATGCAAGATTTTGAGTGGAGGGGTCAACCAGCAACGGAAATCTAGGGGGAAATAATGAAAGACTTGGGAACGAACTGAAAAGATTTTTGAGTGCTCTGTCTTACTCATCTTTTTCAGTGCTATTTTACAGATGCCTTTTGTTGGCTTACGTTAGCTGGGTAGCAAGCCGTGGACCTGTCAGGCAAATGCTACCACCGAGCTACATCCTCAGCTCTTTTTCTGAGAAAGGGTTTTGCTAAGTTGCTCAGACTAGACGAACTCACCATCCTCCTGCCTCAGCTTTCTGAGCAGCTGGGACTTCGGGAGCGTACCCACCACATCTGGCTGCTAGTTTATGATTCTATAAGCTTCAGAAACCTAAGTCACAGAACGATTTTGCCATAATGGTGTGAATTGTGTTTGGCAAGGCTACCCCATGACTACTGACCTGCCTTGACAGCTTTCCACTTGCTTATAAGTTCTCAGTATTTCTGACGTTGAACACTTGAATTAGTTTTTGAACAGATTCTAATACTTAATGGACCTCTCATTAGTGACTTAGACAAAAATTCCTGACATGCTCTTTTCATAACTGTTGCTAAAATTCCTTTCCTGGAGGAGACTTGAACAACGCTTACCCCTCCTCCTAAGGCCAAAGGTACACTCAACCAAAGTGCACTCTGGGGAAGCAATGAGTTTATTAGGTGTAATTACACACAGAGCAATGGGCTAGGGGTTCCAGGCAAGAGTATGAGTGTCCCTAAAGCATCCACACAAAAGGTCTGCACCCAGCATGGACAACAACTCCCCCAGATCTGGAGAGATGGAGCCTCCTTACCTAGGTCTTCCCACCTGTATGTACCTCACTGTCCCCTGAGGCCAAGTGCAATCAGGGAAGAGCTACAATAGGTTTGGAGTAGCTGGATAGTCAGGTGAGAGTCCCAAGACCCTCCACACCCCTCTTTCTATGACGGAAGGTCAACAGTCAGCAAGCTCATCTGTGATGTTCCTTTTCAAGGAGGCACAGCTGCACTCATGGGAACAGTAACAGTTCGGCTCAGTGGATAGTCCTATCCCACAAGCAATTCCCCCTGTCTTCTGAAAGGTTGTCTGAGCCCTGAAGGGGCTGGGGGAGTGACATAGGTGTCTGACTGTTCTCTGACGCCAGTGAGGTACCGAACTCTGGTGCCCTCTCATTAATCCCTCTGTCCCCAGAACACAGCTGTTGGCAAGTCTCAGGGGTATTCCTTCTACTACAAACCATGCCAGGAAAAGGATGAAAACTGGGCAGTAGAAAAATACCAAAATGGACAGGGACTGTAGTACGAGCCCACGACTGAAAACACAAATGAGGGGAAGCACCTTAGCAGGTGCCTAACAAAGCAATCTCGGATGCACCTCCACTGGACTGTGGCCTCCCCGGTCACGTTTTGTCTAAGTTCCCAATACTGAATGTGAATTTCTCCCCGCAGAGTGGGCCTTCCGTCCAATGGGAAAGCTGGCTCAATACATAGTCACATGGGCCGATGTTACACTAACTGACACATCCCACCTAGCTTCCGCCACCAAGCACACAGGATCCACAGCGGAGGAGGACTCCGCCTTCATGCTCCATGGCATCCTGGGTAGCGAGTGCCAGCACGATAGGAGCTAGCCAAGTATACCCAGGTACAGCAGGTGGTACCAAGGCGGGTATCACGCGAGCCTCACACAACCATCTTCACTCTCCCAGAAATGCCACAGCGACACCTGGCTTTTGCCCCCATGCTGAACTAACCGGCCGTGCTTGCCTGCTCCTTCAGGTGCCCTCACTCACCTCTCTAACGGATTTCCAAATCTGCAGAACACACACAGGTTAGCATTATGCCATCTGTATGACATTTTATTTATTTATTTATTTATTTATTTATTTATTTATTTATTTATTTATTAAATTTTCTACAGTTGGGGGGGAACACTGATACATAGCCCTGAACCATTCATCCCTTAGTGAATAATGGTGTTACGTAAATTGAAAGCCTGTTGTCAGTTGCTCTAGGTATCAGCTGGACACAAGGTTCACAACCAAAGAGATATTAAGCCAACTATAAAAAAGAACCTCACACACCATGTAAGGACTCCACCCGTTTGCGTCGATGCCTTAACAGATGAACGTTGGGGACAGCAGCCTGGACAAAAGAACTGAGCACCCCAGTCATTCTCTCTGAGCCATTCCACTTTCATGCCCTTGAGCTCTTCCACGGTGAAGAATCCCATGAGACTAGCCAACTGGGCATCACACATCGCTTTCCTTGTTCTCTCCATAGCGCTCGTCCTTTTCCCTCGTCCTCTAGCTCTTGGTATCATTGGGGCCTTCATTCGTGATGATATAGTCTAGTGGTAAGCCAATCCCTCAGGAACTGAGGCTTCCAGTTATGCAGCCTGTGTCTTGAGGGCAGATGTGTGCTTGTGTGTCCACAGCACACCCATCCTGTCTACCCATATCTCCCACAAGCCAGGCTGCAAGACATGCTTTCATTACTTGTTTGACGCTTTTCCTTAATTCCAGCAATGCCGGTGCCAAATATTCTGATTGCCACGGTCTCTCACACTGAAGAGCTATTATGAACACGGCATGCCGCCCCCCCCCCCCCCCCCCCCCGGCTCACCCTCCGCTTACCGCTTGCTGGATTGTAGATTTTCCCTGTCTCTGTATCAAAGGTTGCACACGAGGGACACTTTCATTACTTGACTCCTCTCATAGATCTCGGATTTGGGGATTCCAGCAAGGGCTCATTAATACAAATCTGATGTGGGTTAGTCAGTCTCCTAGCTGTGAGAAGTGGGAAGCCAACATCTCCATCTCTCTCTCTCTCTCTTATCTTTTATCTTCTTTTATCTTGCCAGTTCAGAGAATTATGTGGAAGATGCTAGCCACATGCAGTTTCTTCTTTAAACACATGATCTCCATCTGAGCAGCCATCTCAGCCTCAGAAGCACTTAGTACCCCTAGCGGTGGCCAGGCCACCTCTGCAGCCACCTGCTGATAATTCTCGTCTCCAGCACGTACATCTGGGCACTGTAGATATGTCCTCAGTGCTCATTGAACCTGGAACCTTCTGCGGTGCCTCTGTGCTAACATCAGTGAATGGCATCCCATTGGCCTGCTGCTATTCCTTCTGGGCTGCAAAGCTGGTTTTCTGGCTTATGGTGGTATTCTATGGATATCAGAAGACACAACAGAAATCTCCGGGACTGAGCACAAGCAAGCCCTTGCCCGTAGATCAAACACACACCCTCAAAGCTGAACCAGGCTGGGTGGGCCTTGGTGATAGGTCTGTAAGTCTCTTTCTGTAGAGTGTATGCTGTTGACCTGAACAGCCTGTCTCCTCTCTACTTTGATAGACACTTCAGTCGTGTCGCTATTGAACCAACATGGGCGGCCAGTGACAGAGGCTTCCTCAGGCCTGTGGGCTAAGTCAGCGTATACTTGTCTGTTTTGTTGTCAATGACGGATGCCGCTTTACGGGGGCTAACGTGATTGGAACACTTCCCACTTCATGCCCACTTCCATACGTCTACCTGCAGACTTCTCTCCCAAACCCCTTAAGACTTCTGGTTTTCTCAGACCATTCCTCCCCAACCTTGCAACTGTTGGTCTTTCCTCACCGAGTAGCAAAAGCCTGGTCCCTACTGCTTTTCAAGGCCTCCCATGTGTGAGTCCGCTTGGAGCCACAGCTGAACCTGCCAAGGAGAGTCTGGAGGAGAATGTCCAATCACGGGGTCGAAAAGGACTCTGTGGCTCCAACTGCCCAGTACACGCTGGGTCCTAACAGACAGGCTTAGCAACATCCCAGCAGAAGACACAACAGATATCTCTGGGACTGAGCACAAGCAAGCTTCATGGGCAGGCCAGACCTTGTTGCTCCTTGCTCCTCCCTAGGGTTGTAGCTACCAGTGTGTGGGGATTCTGCGAGGGCAGCTGAAACAAAAGGAAAAAAGCTTAAGATGGCTCAGCTCCACTTGTGGCCGGTGCAAGCTGCACCAAGATGGCAGTTACACCATAACTTCAAACTACGATCTATTGTTTTGGACTCACTTAAGAACTGGTGAGCTGGTCAGTGGTGGTGCACCCCTTTAATCCCAGCACCAAGGAGGCAGAGGCAGGCAGATCTCTGTGGGTTCAGCCTGGTCTACAGAGAGAGTTCCAGCACAGTCAGAGCTACACAGAGAAACCCTGTCTCAAAAAATAAAATAAAATAAAATAAAATAAAATAAAATAAAATAAAATAAATTGGTATTTGTTCCTCTTTAGATGTTTGGTAGAGGGCTGGAGAGATTGGTTCAGCAGCTAAGAGCACTGTCTGTTCTTCCAGAGGTTCTGAGTTCAATTCCCAGCAACCACATGGTGGCTCACACTATCTATAGTGGAATTTGATGTCTTTTCACATGCAGATAGAGCACTCATACATAAAATAAATAAAATTTTAAAAAAGTTTGGTAGAATTCATCAATGAAGCTTCCTGACCTGAGCTTTCTTTGATGGAAGACTTTTAATTAATAGTCTTAATTAAATACAATTTTATTATTTATTGGTTTGCTCAGGTTTTCTACTTCACTATTACTGAGTCTTAGGGAGGCATATATGTCTAGAAATCTTTCCATTTCTTTTACATTCATTGGCATAAGCTGTTCATGACAATCTAATCTTTTATCTTTCTGTAACATCATTTGAATATCTGTTTTCACTTTAAAAATTATATATATATTTTTCAAGACAGAGTTTCTTTGTGTAGCCTTGGCTATCCTGGACTCACTTTGTAGATCAGGTTGGCTTTGAACTCATGGAGATCCGCCTGCCTCTGCCTCCCTGAGTGCTGGGATTACAGGTATGCACCACCACTACCTGGCTCAGGCTAATATTTCTTACGGTGCAGATCTTGCTGAGCACTCAGCCTTTGTTAGTCTGGGAATGTGTTTGTGTCTCCCATATTTCTCAATGAAATCTTTCCTGGATACAGTAATCTCGGTTGGGCATTTTCCCCCTCCTTTCTGTACTCATGCGACTCTCATGCCATTCTCTTCTGGCCTGTCAAATTACTGCTGCCTGGTGAACTGAGGCACCCTTATGTTTTGTTTTCTCTCTTGCAGTCTTGAGAACTTTTTCTCTATTCTCTCCCTTTAAGAGCTTAGTTATTTTATATCTTGGGCTAGATTCAGGTGAGGTTAAACTGACTAGTGACCTTGACTTTCCTTTACCCAGACATGTGCCCTTTTCTAGGTTCAGGGGACTTTTCTGTTATTTCTTTGGATAACCTTTCTATGCCTTTGTCATTCTCTTACCCCAACAACCAAAATATTTTCTCTTAATGCTAGCACAAAGTTCCTGTAAATGTCTATCATCCCTCCTTCCTTCCCCCCAGCTGTGTATTTTTACATAACCCATCTTCAGGTTTAGAGTCTCTCTTCTATTTCATCTGCCCTGCTATGGCTTCCGTCTACTGTTTTGAATTTTTCCAAAATATTCTATTTTCAAAAGTTGCTTCCATCTGTGGCTAGGTTCTTTTTGAAAGGTTTGTGCTGTAAACAGGCAAAGTGGCACAGCCCTTGTAATCCCAGCACTTGGGGAGGCAGAGGCAGGTGGATCTCTGTAAGTTCAAGGCCAGCCTGATCTACTGAGTGAGTCCAGGACAGCCAAGGCTACACAGAGTAACCCTGTCTTGAAAAACATCAAAACAAAACAAAAAAGTGCTTTCTTCAACTCACTGAGTAGCCTCACACAGCTGCTTTAAATGCTCATGCCTCTTCTTTACAGGCTGTCCTCTCAAGTCAGTTTCTGGATTTTATGAGGTGAGGTCATGCTTTCCTCAAGCACATCCTGCGGTCATCTTCGAATGGAAGGAGTTAGGCATTTAGTCCGCTGTTCTTCATCTGCCTTTGTTTGTGCACGTCGTTCCTGAACTTCTAAGCTTGGCTACTCTCACCGTTTCCACACTGGCTGGTTGATGCCTAGTTCCTGGGTGTCTGTTGTCAGGGTATGAATTATTTCAACGCGAGAGTGCAGTCTACGCTGATGTGTCCCACATATACGCAGCTCTGACAGATCCTGTGTCTACCAAACTATGCTATAGCCCGAGCATACAGCCAGGCAAGACCAACACAACACTGGGGTAGGACCCAGAGCCGTACCGCTATAGACTGCCTATCGCTGGGGACTTGTGGCTCAGTATTCCTGCAACCGGCCACAGGTGGTGCTAGCTGCAGCCTCTCAGTACTGAGGCTCTCCCTAAGGCTCTGTGCACACCGAGGAATGGGGTTTCCCTTGCCAGCGGAGTTCCAGACTGAAGCCTTGTGCTTATTCTGCCCTCAGTAAACGGGTACCTGAAGCACACTCCACTCTCCTTGGTTACAGCCTGGTTATATGACCAGGCAGACCTATAGTTTGGGGAGTGGCAACAGAACCTACAGCACAGCTGGAAGTGCTGCAGGCCAGTACAGAGCCATCCCACTCAGGGGCAGCTCTCTGGTTTTAGAACATGTGGGATCCTGCTCTGCTACCTGAGGCTGGAGGAAGGTAGCAGGGGCATTTCCTTATTCACACGTGGTTAGGCTATCCCTGGATTGTACCATGAAAAGTCTGGTACTGGGCTACAAGTATAAGGCCGATAGACCTCCTGAGAATTAGCTAAGGAGGGCTCCCTTCAGTAAGTGGGACCGCCTCAGCTGGGCTGCTGGAAGGAGAAGAGGGGTGTGGAGGCAAGGACATCTCCGTCTTCATTGTCATGCTAACACCAAGCACTACCGTATCTCATTGGGTTTCCTCAGCTCTCACGGCTACAGTGTTTTTTTGCTATGTGAATAGCTGTTCAATTTGCTATGTCCGCAGGAGATGGTACCATCTTGGCTGCCGTCTTATTCTGTTCCACTCTTTGTTTTTTAAGGGATGAAAAGTAATAAGAATAGGTTTTACTAACTGCCCAGGAAAGGGTGAAGAGCCCCTGTAATCTGGTAGAGAAAATCCATCTTATTTTGGGTGCAGACACTGGGAAGTCTGACTTATTTTGCCAATGGTTTCATAAAGTAACTTACAAACAACTTTATTACCACCTCTGGCTCATAAAATCAACGAAACCAACTTTAGTGAAAAGTAAGTAATAATGTTGATCAAACACATGACAGAAACTTGATAAATATACAGTAAATTAACCTTTAAAAACGTTAAGAACCCAACCAGATGGTGGTGGCATATGCCTTTAATCCCAGCACTTGGCAGGCAGAGGCAGGTAGAGCTACGTGTTCAAGGCCAACCTGGTCTACAGAGTGGGTTCCAGAACAGCCAGGCAGGGCTATACAGAGAAACCATCTTGAACGACCAAATCCCTCCCCCTTCCAACAACATATATATATTTTATATAAATGTAAAATAGGTACTTGAATATATGAACTCTACAATGCCCTCATGGGAAAACTTGGGAAACTGGAAACTGAGTCAGAAAGGATAAATTGACTATTATTCTCATAACCATTGAAAAGGATTTAATAATAATAATAATAATAATAATAATAATAATAATAATAATATCCAGAAAAAATACAGGTGACTAAAAGTCCAGGGATTTTGGATGTGTCTGGAGTGGGTTTCTGAAACTACCTACAATTACAGATTCATTTGTTTTAGGTATTAATTAAAATTGCCCACTGGTTCACATGTAACTGAGATGCTGTGCATTTGGCAAGCAGGAGGCCACAGACACACAAATGCTGGGCTACAGGAAAAGCTGAGTCTTCAGTGGCTCATACCCATTTACAGCCTAGCCCGTGGCTTGGAAACTTCCATTCCCATAAACTCGGCCTGCACCGAAACAGGAAAAACTGAGGGGTAACAATAAAATGAAAGGCAAACGCTTTACTGTTCAGTCAGCAAGTCATTTCCCTCCTTTTTGTTCCAGACTCGCTCCTCTGAGGGTCAGTTAATTTTGTAACTGCCTAGTAAGACATCAGTAGTACTAAGCAGCCCAGGAACCCAGCAGGAAGAGCTGTGTTTCCACCTTGGACATGGGCTTAGAGGCAACAAGGGTGCTGCTCTGCAGCATTCAGTTACACACAGTGTCTCATTTAATGTTAGAGATTCTTTGTGTTAAAAAGAAGCCATTTAAGATGGTCTCTTTAGCTCAGAACTATGTGGGCTATGAACTATGGCCCGGAACTATGTAGCCATGGCCTGTCTCAAACTCACAGCAATTCTCCTGCCTCAGCCTCCCGAGTGCGGCGATCATAGCTATAGCCCACTAAGTCATTGTAAGCTGTTTGTGTTAGGCCCACATACATGTTAGTACTAAGGGGAATGATGATCAGGAATCTAAGACACAGAGAGAAAGGCACACAGTGACACAAACCACTCACTAGTGACGAGTCAGCAAACTGTTGGAAAACAGAGCTTGTAATAATGAAAAAGGCCAGAGTTTTGTAACCAATCACTTATTTTCTTTTAAAAACACATAAGCACATTAACTTTTTGCTTTTTACACCATCTAGAAACTATAGAACAGTACCACATTGTGCATTTAACCTACTTATCCAGAAGGGAACTCCACATGTCTTAAGAATTCTACCCACAGAAGGAGGAAAAAGGAGACAGCTAATAGCAGTCACAGATACGCGAGTCCAAGCAAGCATTGATTCTTTGATGTCACCTTTTCCATTCACCAGAGTAGAGAGTAGGAAAGAAAGCAAGGGTTGGGCAAATGGGGCAAGAGTCACCCACAGAGGACTAATCACAATCCATAGTTACTCTTGACAACGATAGCTCAGGGAGTCACAGGACAGAATCACTTGACCAACACGGTGTGGAGAAGGTGGTGCGTGTGTCTGAGAGAGGGAGACACAATAGAGGGAGAGGGTTTGAAAACAAAACAAGTATTCCCATTTCCCTCCTACATACTCTTCATTGATACAAGCTTCTGTGCTAACCCAGAAACCCCACAAAATGGCATCTTCACAATATAGGTGATAAAGCTTTGAGAGTTTTGCTCTTTTTGCAATTGAAATAGGAGTGGTTTACAATTTTACCTTAACAGTTCAACATAGTAACAAGGTCACAAACAGTCCTTTTCCCTGTCCTCAGCACACTGGTGCTAAGGACAACAGGAGAAGCGCAGGCAAAGACTTTAGAGATAGCGCTGGACAGACAGTGAGGCAGGGACCCTGTCCTTTCTCACAAGCCCATATCCGTCCTGCAGCGCTGCCGGCTGCCCTCTGCCTCATGGTGGTTCAGATGGGACAGGAGTCACGTGAACATTAAATTCAAAGGTATACAAGATGAGACTGAATCCAAGGCAAACGAGAGATCATCTGATTGTACTCCGAAGGTGGATGGCACCATACAAAAAAAACCCGAAGCTGGCCTTGGTTTAATAAAATAAACCGAAGGCTTGCTACAAGGAATCATATTCAGTCGTAATTGGTATGATTTTCCCCACTTCAGGGAAAACTCATCTTGTCCCCCTCATTTCCTCATCCAGAAAATATATTCTGAAGGTTATTTCTAGGGGGCAACTCAGTATCAATTCTGAAAGTTCATGTAAGAAAGGCATCAGGGACCACACCCATCAGCTCCTCTTCTCCATCAGGTAAATTCGCACTGTCTAACTTCAGCTCTTTCATGTCTAATGAAATGCTTTTGTTCTTTTTTTTTTTTTTTTTTTAAATATTTATTGAGTAGAGTGGTTGATGCTGGCTAGAGGGCTGATTTGTAACACTCAGTTCCACAAACTGATGCTACAATACAATCAACTCTATCTGACATTGTATAAACTTGAAATCAGCAGGTTGGGAGCTAAAAGATCCAGTATCATGACTGATAAGGGAAATGCAGCAACTCGTGTTTAAGTGAATGACCAGGAAAAAAACAATTAGACCAAGTAGAAAACAGAGTGATGTTTTCAAAATTTAACCTGAATTTCTATTTTCACCTGCTCAGTAATGTCACTGGCTTATTAGAATGGAGAAAGGTATGGATTATGTAGTTGAGGGAGATCAAGATTGGACACGATCAACTTTTAGTCTAAGAAATTATCTTAATTTTTAGACACCCACCCAAGAATATTGTTTATTGTAAAAAGTTCCTATTGAGGAGGCAATTTTTTTTATTAAACTAGTAAAAGAATGACAACCTAAAATTATACTTATGAAATAGTGTAATCACTTCAGAGAATCCCAGGGTTTTAATAAAAGCGGTGTCACAAATAAGTCTTATTTCTAAATTCTTTTCCTCAGAATAAGAAATCTCCGTAGTTACTGCATGGAAAATAGAATTTGGGAAGAACTATTTGAATGATGAAAAGTGACAGGAAATGGAGGGACAGAGGAACAGAAAGACACAGCCCCAAGTCATGTGATTTACCTAGTACCCCGTTCCTGCTGCCAAGGCCCAACCCCTGTCATCTGTAAGATTCTTCTATCACTCTCCAACTCACTGCTAACGTGCTTCCAAGTGCCTCAGTTCTGCTCTTACTTGGCTTTACTTTTACCCGTTCAGAAACTACCTACTAACAAGCAACTTCTAGCAAGACTCCCCTAAAACAGCAGGACCTCACTTAGAATGTTGGTGAGTCATGGCTCCTAGGAGGTGGGGTCAATTTAAAACTAAGCAGTTTGTCTGAGAAGTCTAGTAATGGAGGCCAGGAGACAAACAGCCTTCACGAGTCCACAACACCAAACTCTGGGACGACCTCATCTCTGACCACGCCACTGCCTCTGTCCGAGAGGACACCATCAGTGACTCACTGGCACGGTATGGCAGCCTCAGGCAGAGGTATTCCCTAACAACAAACCGCTAAAATCTCTTTGCGCTACATTGCTTTCTACATTAGTATAAAATGAAACACGGATTTTTATCTTTTTCATTCCTTTTGAGAGTATTTTAAATGTTATTAAAAATGGAGTCCTTTTAAAATAAAACTAAAATGAAGGCTATGATCAGATGAAGTGCTACTTCTGGTTAGTCTGCAACGTGACAGGGGTGTGTTCCACTGAGAGTTGCAGGGTGCAGGATTATCCAAGAGAACATGAGCAGGACGTTGTTCACAGGGCCTAGGGCAGATGAAACCAAGGAGAGAAAAATGCACATTGCCTTTGTCAAAGGGAAAAATACTAATGCATATGTTGTTTCCCAAATTCTTCTGATGAAGTAATCTCTTTAGAGCTCGGAGATGCAGCTGGAGTATTTAAATACATATTGGGGCATCTGCCATGGTAAGCTAGATAGCATGTAAGCCTTCTTGTGAGCAGTCAACAGGACAAACATCAGAAGAGGAATACATTCTATCACTGTATTCTTTATGAAAGAAACAATACTGATTAGGGCATGGAATCCTACCAGCAAACTGGCCATATGTTAACTGATGTAAAAACAGCAAGGGTGGGAACAGCAGGAGTCACTGTGTTTGTGTCACCACAGACTCACTACCAGAGAAAGAAGCTGACAATTGGCATGGCTCTGGATACACAGTACCACTGATTTTATTTGTACAAGAAATGACTGGTCACTGAAGTTTTCTATATATTCGTAATCATTGCTGCTGTTACCTCAGATACCAGTGACAATTACCCCCAGCTTTAAAAGTATAAAAAACCCCAGAATGGTTAGGAAAAAGATTTCTAAATAGAAATAATGCAACTTTTAATCTATCAAGGGTCTCTAAATAGTTATCACTGATTATTACAAAGTATACGATTTATTTAAAGTTTTGTTTTTATTTTAAATAAATGTTTGCTCTTTAGTTTTGGAGCAAGGGACATGCTTGGCAAAACACAGAAAGCAACAGAATGTACGACACTGTGAGCTTTCAGAGGCGTGGCGGCTGTTAAAAAAATTTCAATTCGGAAAAGAAAGAAAAATTGGAAACTTGTCAGAAAAAAATGGAAGAAAGTTTCTAAAAGGAAGTTGATGAGTTAATCAATAGGAATTTAGCAATGCAGTAACTTTAATGAGTAAAGGTTACCATACACAGGAGGGACTCATGTCAGACGGGACATGAGGGTTAAGGGCAGTAGCCAAGTTGGTGTTTTTTGTTTTGTTTTGTTTTTAAACAGAGCAAGTGTTAATTACTGTCTTCCTATGCACTTCTTTGTCTAAAGTTAATCTGAAAAGGGCACGAGTGAATGGCCCCTCACTAATCTCCTATATGGACTTCATCTAGCTCTGAGGAGTGGGGGCATTAATGCAGACTTCACTTTTTCCTGGTATTTACTTTCATTTCATTAAATAATGACTTTTCCTCCTCCCCCACTAGTGCTGGAAAGAAAACACAGGGTCTCAAGAATGCTGGGCAATCCCTACTACCAATGATCTATACTGCCAGTCCTGAAGAATACTAAATTTGATACCAACCATTTTCAAGAAAGTCAAATGCTGTATGTCTTTAGGCTTCTCTAGAGACTTTAGGAAGAAAGGGGGTGAAAAAAAGAAGTAAAAATAGCTATTTGTACCCTGAATCTTCTAAGAAATATAGTTTATTAAAAGTATGGCCAAGTTTAGAGGCCTCAAATTTAAAAATGGGTTTCTATCACGGAGGTCATAAAATCTAACATTCACCTTATAATACTGCTGGGCTTAAAAATGGCTGCAAAGCTCTTTTGTGTCAATGCAGTATGAAGGAGGATTTGTTATATATGCTCAAAAATGCAGTCTGCACAAAAGACTTTTAATTTGATCAAATTCTGGCTAAAGTAGATGGGAGCAGAAGGTGAACTATCTAATAAAGGTGTGAGGAGTCTGAATAGGCCCGTCTTTCCATTCAGTCAGTAAAGATTCCAGTCCTACAGAGAGAGCCCGTAGCAGACCTTCATTGTTGTGACTGGTATGTGGGTGAATGTATCCTGCACCTGCTCTTGCTCCTAAAGATACACCTGTCATAACCTTGTCTCTCAATGTCCACCGGTGGGAGGGAAGTGGGATGCCTGGTCATGACAGTGAGCTCGGGACTCTAGAGCAGCAACTTAAAATTTAGCAATAAAACTTTGGCTTAAAGTTAAAATAAGAGAAAAAATCAAACTGGTACAAGTTGTTTCCTGAAAGAGGTATGTGGGCTTGACCCTCAGCAATGCCAGCTAGCCTCAGTTCCTCCTGCCTCCCTTCACAGGAGCAGTAGCATACATTTATGGGTAAGTTTCATAAATAATGAGAAAACTGTATGTAAGGATACATCATACTCCCCACCCACCCGAAATCCTTCCCAAGTGAGAAAAGTCACACCAAATTACAAAGTAGCTTCGTGGAGGAGGGTGCTGCTCCAAGCTGCACTTTTCCTGCAAGTGCTGCCAGTGCCTCCGTGCTGGCTCGGAAGGAAGGGAAAGCTCTCCATAGAAACTGACAGAAAATTTAAAAACCAGCATCCGGTTTTAGACAGTCAAAACCGGGCCAGGCAGAAGCTGAGTTATCTCCATGCCGCTAATCAGAGGTTCCTTCCAATGCCTGCTCTTCATCCTGATGGGCTTCTATGTCTTTGTGATTGTAAACAATCCATGAGATATTTATTAGGTTTTTGTTCCTTAAAACATCCTCTGATTGGCAAAATGAAGTATTGTTTTAAAAATAGAAAATGAAGATTAAACCAGAAGAAAAGAAAGAAACACAGTGAGCTTGCTCGGAGTCCATGGGACCCGATCTGAAGAGCCCGGGGCGTGTTCTGTTTTCTCCTGTTCTCAGCTGGAAAAAGGTGCTGGAGGTTGCGTTGGTCGAGGAAAGGATTGTAGAGTAGGAGACCAAGGGTGTTAACGTAGACTTCAGAGAATTCAAGTGTTAGCTTCATCATCTGTGTCTTCTATCAATACCTTAGTGTCTCGAGTCTTGGATCTAGGGAGGAGAGGAAAGAACTACGTGATGGATCAATGACATGCAGATGTGGGTGTGTGTCCGCCCACTCCTTTCGCCATCAAGCATGCACACTGAGCAGGAGCTATCTACTGCAGAAGGTGAACTCCTGGAACAGTAGGTTATGCTTAGACAGACAGAATAGTGCTCAGATACAAAGATCTGAGTCTGAGGACTGACTCCGCAGTGGTAATGCCAGGAACCTCAAACCTTAAACTGTTTGGACTGCTTATTGTCACTTAGTACAAAACGACCAGCTACTTAGAAGGCTATGTCAGATTCTTGTACTGTTTAAAAATGGGATTAGGTCATCCGAAAATGTCTTGCAACTCGCTGACCCCAAGAGTGAAGGGTAGTTCCTGTGAGAGGAGAGCTGTTAACTCCCACTTAACAGATGAGATGCTGACATTTGGGGGCTAAGGCTGCATGAATATTCACGTCAGAGCTGAGGCTCAGCTCTTAGTCTAGTTCTCCACACTCTGTAGCATAAACTTGTTCCTCTAAAGGTCTTCCTTTGGTTTCCCTCTAGTTTCCCAGTGTTTCCCCTTAAACACCTGAAATGAACAGAATCTAGTGCCAAAAAAACCCTCCATTCTGGAAAGAAAACTGTGTTTAGGCTGCCCTCTGCTGGTAGCTATGAGACCTTGCTGGCCTGCCAGCATCGCCGGCAGCCTGATTCCATGCTCTTCTCATTGACTTCCCTGTGACCTCTGCTGCCGACTCAGTTCCCTGCTGTCTGTTTTATCTCTTCTACTCTTTCCTTCCAGAAAATCCTCAATCTCTAACTAAAGCTTTGGCAAACTTATTCCACTTCCCTGTGCTCAGCAGGCTTTGGCGCCTTCTGCTCGCTCCCTTCCTTTATGTTCCTTTTAGTCCAATTTTAAGATCCCAATTCAGGTCTTTCTTTACTGGCCATACTTAGGTCTTTACTGGCCATACTTTGCAATAGCCCTCAAAGCAGTCTTCTGGCCTTTAGGTTTCTATTTCCTCCTGAATTGTGCAGTGTCTAATATCTCCTGTCCTGTCACTTCCTGTTGGAGGTTGGTCTGATGCAAATATTCTGATGCTAATTGCTGGCCCTCAAGATCTGGTTACTACTCAGATACACCTATCCTTGCTGCATGAACCTGCCTAAGACATTATATCTGATTTTTGGTTGATTAAAAGGCCTAAAACTTGGGCAGGGAAGAATGGAGTAGGCATGGTTAAGGTTCCTGGGATTTGGGAACAGGAGAATGATGGGAAAAACACAGAGGGACAGGAAAAAAAATCCCTGGGCACAAGGGTCTTTTCCCCACTTGGAGACTGATACTCCAACCAAGGACAATGCATGGAGATAACCTAGAACCCCTGCACAGATGTGGCCCATGGTAGCTCAGTGTCCAAGTGGATTCCCTAGTAATGGGAACAGGGACTGTCTCTGACATGAACTCAGTGGCTGGCTCTTTGATCACTTCCCCTTGACGGGGGAACAGCCTTACCAGGCCACAGAGGAAGACAATACAGCCAGTCCTGATGAGACCTGATAGGCTAGGGTCAGATGGAAGGGGAGGAGGACCTCCCCTATCAGTGGACTTGGGGAGGGGTATGGGAGGAGAAGAGGGAAGGAGGGTAGGGTAGGGAGGGGACAAGGGAGGGGGCTACAGCTGGGATACAAAGTAAATAAACTGTAATTAATAAAAAAATAAATTGAAAAAAATAAACCCATATCATACACAAGAATCAGGTAATTATTTTCCAACAGATTTTTGTCCTATGGTCTTTCACACCCCACTTAGTAGGTAACACACTGGCGTTTCTGATGTACTCATGATGGCCACTGTCTGGAGAGGAGCACGGCTGACTGTCAGCAGCTTCACATGGCCCAGTATAGTAGCTGCTCAGCTCGTGTTACCTAGGGGTAAAGAGCACAGGAGCACTCTACTCAGAAGCAGAGGCTCTACATACTGGGAAGCAAGGCGAGGCCGGCGCAGGGATATGCTCTGGTTGTACTTCCATGACCGGTTCTTCTGGCGATTTCGCACTCCATCATCCTGGTCCATCATTTGCTCAAGGAGTGTCTGGTCATCCGCGTTCAGGGGGGCCACAGAGATGTCCCGTACAGCACGGAATTCACCACAGTTATTTAGATGCTCATTCTCCAGGCGGAAGAAGTTCCACACAAATCGCCTAAACAAAATAGGGTAAACACATTCATGTTAAGATTGGAATATATTAATACCTCTAAACCTCCAGGAAGCTCAAGTTCTGCTCCCTGAGGAAAAAAAAAAAAAAGAATGACAGGTTAGAATATTGAAATCAAAGAGAGGGCTAAGGAGATGATGACACAGCTAGGAAAGCACTTGCTTTGTAAGCATGAGGTCATGAGTCTGGATACCCAGCACTCACGTAAATAGATAGCCAGGCACAGTGGTGTGCATTTGCAATCCCAGAAATGGCGAGATGGGAAGCACAGAGAGGTGGATCTCTAGAGCCAGCCCAGCCTACCTGGTAAAGTTCCAGGCCAATGAGGGACCCTGTCTCAAATAAGAGGAAGGTGCCTGAGGAATAACACTCAAGTTTGCCCCTGACCCACACCCACACAACAACTAAAATGAAAGAGAAAGATGGTGTGATGATTGAGGGGAAAGGAAAGAAGAACTGTTTTCCGGACTGTAATCTTTTTTTATTCAATAGGCAATCATTATTCTTCCAGCAGTGAAGACAGGTGAGTACATAATCGGCTGTCAGATACTCTGCAGACTACTGAGCAGAAAAGAAACAGAATACCCCGGCTTAAGGCTGGTTAGGGAAACTGACTTTGACAGATGACAGCCAACAACAGAGTGGCTACCATGGAGGGTTTTGGTCTTAGACCTACACTTGGGGAAATGGAGAAGAGAGAAAAGCGGACAGTCTAGAGAAAACAATGGCATCAACAAATGAACACGAGAGCCGATTTCTGTCCTCTGACCTCCATGTATGTGCACGACATACATGTACCCACACTCATCCATACACATACACAAGAAAATCGTAACTACGAAATTAAAAAGAAGCATATCACATACACCTTAAAGTCTGTGTGTTAGTGGATTAGGATATAAAAATCCATTGTGTAACTGCTCTTCTGGAACATGAACTACATGACTACACTGATCGCCGCCTCTCGGGCTCTCTACCAACTTCTAGACAATGTATTTGTTGCGGTCATTTAGCTCTGCAATTTATCTGTAATTTAGTCTGTACACTGAATGTGATAGGAGTCAGGATTTGTCTCCCACAGCCAGCCAGTCAGCTGCCTCACGTTTAATGCTCTCTTCACTGTCATGCAGCTGCTTTCGTCAACAGGGAGTACCACAGATACATGGGTCTGTCTCTGAATGCCCCCTTCTGTTCCAGTGCACCACTGGTCTAACCTCTTAAAAACACAGTGCACTGCCTTGTTCTCCATGAGCAGTCTGCAGCTCAGAATATTACTCTGACTTTGCTCTTTTCAGAACAGTCTTGGCTATCCTTTATGCTTCTATATAAGTTACAGAACTGTCAGACATGGTTGGCATATACCTGTAATCCCAGCACTTGGGAGGCAGAAGGATCAAGGTCAACCTCGGCTGCATAGGGAATTGGAATCCAGCCTGGATAATTTAGTGAGACTCCATATAAAACACACACACACACACACACACACACACACACACACACACACACACACTTCCACTCTACTATAGAACTGGCTTGTCAATTTCCACACATACACCAAGCTTTCATTAGGTTTATTTCTGGGTGTCTTAATGTATTTGGTGTTATTACAATGACAGGGTTTTAAGTTCTTTGTAACTTTCCTCATTGTATTGCTTTCACTTGTAGCACAGTGGTAAACATAAATTGTGATAGCAGCCCTGGGCTCATCCCTAACCAAAATGGAGAGCTGATGGTGCTTTATTATCTTGTATCTTTTTCCTAATTTTCTTCAGAAATAAGTATTGATTTCTAAGTTGTTGAAACTTTTATTTGATTTTGGATTTTCTGCCAGACCTCCAACAATCCTCCTGCCACAGCCTTCAAAACAGGCGCAACTATAGATGCATACCCCTTTGCTCAACCAGGTACTGACTGTTAACAATGGCCTTTCCTGCATGAAACAGAGTCCTCCCCCTTCTGCTATGGCGTTAAATTGCACCAATTGATTTTTGAATACTGTGGTAGTTTGAATGAAAATGGCCCCCATAGGTTCATATATTTGAGTGCTTGTTCCTCACTGGTGGAACTGTTTAGGAAGCATTAGGGAGAATGGTCTTGTTAGAGAAGGTGTCACTAAGGATGGGCTTTAGGTTTCAAAAGCCCATGACCAGAACCAGTCTTGCTTTCTCTGCCTGCCAATCGAGATGTAGCTCTTAGCTCCTGCTCTTACACCATGTCTGCAGGCTGCCATACTTTTGGCATGCTCATAAACTGACTCTCAGAAACGTAAACAAAGCTCCTATTAGATGCTTCCTTTTGTAAGCTGCACTGGCCATGGTGTCTCTTCATAGTAAGAGAACAGTAACCGAGACAAACATTAAACCTTAATTCACAAAATGATGCTGAATTTGGATTTTCAGATACTAATTTTTAGATACT
Organism: Psammomys obesus; assembly: GCF_907164565.1. Classification (NCBI taxonomy): domain Eukaryota; kingdom Metazoa; phylum Chordata; class Mammalia; order Rodentia; family Muridae; genus Psammomys; species Psammomys obesus. Next base: position 14,598,968 of record NW_026596057.1, on the reverse strand, counting down.
ATTGGACTCACTGGCTAATGTGTTCAGGATTTCTGCAACTATGCAGCAAGACAACATAGTGACAGCACAGGGTCTTTCTGGGAGTATCCTTTGAGGTTCACGCTTCTCACTTAAACTGTGGAGCACTCCTTTATGTTTTCAAAAGGTAAAATTTCTCAGATTTTCAATTTCTTTCTTCTTTCCTTCCTTCTTTTTTGAGACAGGGTTTCTCTGCATAGCCTTAGCTGTCCTGGACTTGCTTTGTACATTGCGCTGGCCTCAAACTCACAGTGATCCACCTGCCTTTGCCTCCCTGAGTCTATTTTCTTATTGATTATGGTAAACTATGGCTTTTTTTTTTTAATTTGACTATTTCATTTAACAGTACTTACAGTCTCTTTAAAAACCCTCTAGAAGCTGGCCCTGATAGCAAAGGCTCAGGTAAGCCAGCCCTGAGGTTTTGAGAGTGGGAGAGCTGGCCCAGCCCCTCCCTGGCTACAGCACTTGAGGGAAAAGGCCCAGCTCCTCTACTGAGCAGCACAGTGGAGCTGGCACTGGAGGCATAGGTGTGGGTGAACTGGTCCTGAGAGCATGAGAGCTGACTCTGCGCCCTGCCAATACAGCACTGGATGGCTGAGCCAGAGCAATGCTGGTAAGCTCACCCTGGTGGTGTGGATAGGGGAGAGCTGGGACGCTGACCAGCTCAGCTGTCACGCAGGCCTAGATCCAGGGCTTTATGTCAGCCCACCCCAAAATCAATGTACATTATCTGTGAACTGTTGGAGCACATGACAGGACCAGTCCTATTGATCAAAAGCTGCAGGATCTCCATGACACAGGCCAACAAAAGGATAATTGGGAGGAGTTCCGATGAGGAGCCAATATTGATGGTGTCTCAGAAGCCAGAGACCTCAAACCAAACTAAGGACTCACTGCAATGAATACTTGCAAGTGAAGATCTGTAGACAGAGGGGTATACTGTGGGACATACTGTGATAGACTACGGCCTCCATGACAAGATGTTTTCCATGCTGTGTTTTGTTTTGTTTTGTTCTGTTTTGTGTGTGTGTTTTCTTTTTTTGGGGGGTTGCAATTGTAGATATGAGGGGACAGGATGATGAGTGGAACTTGGGTATGATGTGAAACTCACAAAGAATAAATAAAAAGTTTAAGAATCAACCACCAACCAAAAACAAACGAACAAACAAGTCCAGAACTTTCCCCCTGAGCTAGGGAGGGGATGCAGGGCTTTACAAGCATGTCATACTCTGCTTCTGAGCCACAGTCTCAGGCTTTCGGATTTTCTGACAGATGTGCCAACTGATTCCCCACTCTCCCTTATGTAAGTCTTATGCAAACACTTTATCAATTGTTACTTTAAAAGAATCTGTTTTTGTTAATATTCCCCACTGCACATTTATTTTCTATTCTGGTAATTTCTTATCTATACATTTCCTTCTTTTCGGTTTGATTTGCTGTTTTAATTTTTTTTTTCCTAATTTCTCAAAAGCTTCCTACTTTTTTGATACATACATTTAAGATTATGCTTCCAGTGCATTTTTAGTTGTAGTTGACATTTTCTTTTTGCTATCACTTTCAATTTCAGTCTATTAAATTTATCTATCTATCTATCTATCTATCTATCTATCTATCTATCTATTTATTTATTATGTATAAAAAGTTCTGTCTGCATGCACACCTGCCTGCCTAAAAAAGGCACTAGATCTTATTATTGATGGTTCTGAGCCACCAAGTTGTTGCTGGGAATTGAACTCAGGACCTCTGAAAGAACAGCCAATGCTCATAACCGCTGAGCCATTTTTCCAGTCCTATTAAAAACATTTTAACAATTTTGTTATAATTTGACTCCAGGACAGTACAACGGCTTGAATCTGAAATGTCCCAAAGGCTCATGTGTCGAGTCTTTCCAGTATTACTTGGAAGGCTGTAGAACACGTTGCAAGTGGGGCCTAGCCAGAGAAGGGCATTTGGAACCTTTGAAATTTATACTTGCCCCTAGTTCTGGCCTCCATCTCCTAGTTCCTGGTCCACTGTGATAAAGAAGCCTCTGTCACATGCTATGTCACCATGCCCTGCCTTCCCTGCCATGGATTCAAGACTCTCAGAGACCTTCCTTTCTACCCTGTGCCTGTTGGTTCTCTTTCACGGTAGAAAAAGCAAGAGATACAAACATGTTTTGGTTAATTTCTAAATGTCTGCTATTTCAAAATCTATCTTTTTGTGGTGGTGGTGGTGATGATGATGATGATTAGAGACAGAGTCTCATTATGTATCTCTGGCTGGTCTTTATGCAAACGAAGATGGTATTGAACTTATATATCACAGAGATATACTTGCCTTTGCTTTCCTGAGTACTCGAATTATGCCCAAATAAATTTCTTATTACATTTGTCTTGTGTGTATATGTGTGGGCATGTATGCCATAGTTCATGTGTGGAGGTCAAGGACAACTTTCTTCTACCATCTGGATCCTAGAGTCATCAGACTTGGTAGTCAGTGCCTTACCTGCTGAATCAGCTTCCTAACCCAGGACTAGGCATCTTTTAGAAGAACCTTTAATCGATTGTTCAATGATTTGCTTACCGGAAAACCTCAAGGGGGGCAAAGACAGTAGCAATGATGTCCCCAACATGAGGCTGCAGAGCTGTGACAGTAATAGAGATTTGGATAGTCCAAGCAAAGCGCAGTATCACATCTTCTATGATGGCACAGTAGTAGTAGGCCTAAGAAATACAAGCAAATACAGTCTGTTTCTCACCATTTTTCCCACAAAGTACTTAACAGTATATCAGCTGTTGAGACTTACAGCTGTTCCACCAACAGACTCATGGAGAAAATGTTACATAGGTTTTAGTTTCCCTCAATAGTGCAGTATTCAAAATGAAATAGTACTGAGTTTCAGAAATCATTTAACAAATATAGTTCATTCTCACACTGTACCTGCGACTATCCTCTAAGCTAAATAAGAACCCAGATCAACTGAGATTACATTCTAGGAGAAACACGGTAAAGCCAATGTCTAAGTCGCTAACAATAAAGGCTATTAACAGATTTAACAATTATATCATTCATACTTAAATTTTCAAATTTCCTTATCCCACATGTAATACAAGTTTTGTCTTGTTTTTTTTTCATGTTGATAAATAAAATGAGGCTTGGATTTCAGAAACATGACTAAACAAAGTATTCAGTGAATCCAGTTTAATTACCCAAAGTCTTAAAATATACAACTGCCAATAGATCCCAAAACTCATGAATTTACTTAGTACTAAGCAAAATAGCACTTTAAAATATATTTAAAGGCTGTGGCATTTTGGTAACTAGAACTGCTGTGTACTAAGCTATAGTAGTTATTTAACTTACTTTTAAACAGTATTGTTCTTTTGTGTGTGTGAGCGTTTGCTAGCATAGATATATGTGTACTATGTGTGTGTCTGGTGCCTTTGGAAGCTGGAAGAAGACAATGAAGCCCCTGGCACTGGAAATACAGATGGTTGTGAGCTGCCATGAGGGGCTGGGAACTGAACACAGGTGCTCTTCAAGATCAGTAAGTGTTCTTAACAACTGAGCCATCTCTCCAGCCCTACTTTATTTCATTTTGACAAAGTATATGTCACCATTAGAAAAGTAACAAGAATTACAATCAATCCCTTTCTATTTTCCTGTTTTCCATTCCCCACAGACAAACATTAAAATTATCTATTCCATTTGCTCTCCATAATTTTAAATAATATGTGTTTAATTGTTTTGACTAGTCAGTTTTAGACATTCTCAATGGACTGCTGATTAGTTTTTAAGTTAAAAATTTAAGTCAGTATACAATAAGCAATAGGCTTGGGTAGGATATTTTCATCGTCTCCATTCTTATTCGCCCCCTGCCCTATCCCCTTGCTCCTACCCTTTTCTCTTCCCCCACAATAGCTCCACTTTTATTTTCATGTCACATGTGTGTCATCACTCCATCCCCTCCTCCTTTATGATCTCTTTTTAACACTTTTATGGCCCCCTTCCTAGTTTCATAGTGCACACACACACACACCCTAACCTGGGTTCCCCACAGAGAAAGCAGGCAGAATTTTTATGAGGACTGTAACAGGAATTTATAACAAAGGTTCATTAGACTTCACAAACGGTTTCTTTACTTTTTTCTTATAAATTTGTAATTATAATTTAAGAAAGTATATACTGTATTTTCTAGGGCATTAAAATATAATAATAAAGAAACTAACTGAAAGATTCTATTCATTAATCTCATTACAAAGAAACCAGTAAATGAGAACTCTATTTTTTTTAAAAAAAATATATTTTATTTATTTATTATTTATACTGCATGTATGCCTGCATGCCAGAAGAGGGCACCAGATCTCTTTATAGATGGTTATGAGCCACCATACGGTTGCTGGGAGTTGAACTCAGGACCTTTGGATGTACAGCCAGTGCTCTTAACCTCTGAGCCATCTCTCCAGCCCATGAGAACTCTTTTATACTAGAAAACAGACTAACATTTATGTAAAGATACACTGAGCTTAAGCAATCAGCGTAAGAAACAAGTATGTTGCAGGGTTTCCACACACCACAAGCAGTAATAGCAAGCACACACGCGGTGAACATGAAAGTAGCTTTACCTGACCATCTTTTCTTTTTTAAAATGCAAGGGATTGAGATCCATGTCTTGGCCCTGCCCGCGCTTTACCAGTAAGCATGCTATTGGCTGGCCCAGCCCCTTTCGTTTTCCTTTTAGCTGAGAATTATGAAAATGTTTAATGCCTCACAATTTTCACATCAGGATCATTGTTCTCACTCACTTGCTCAGCTGACATTATCTCACGTGTATCGCATTCTGCATACTCACTCTTTTCTAGTTCTTGCAAAAAGCCTTTTCTGTTCAAAATTACATGACCAGATTCTTTTCAAAACACAAAATGGTCACATTTTGGTATAGGATAAAGCATTATTGACTCAATCTATATGTTAACCATAGCAGGACTTTAGTCCTGAGAACATATCAAGAGCTACCTGGCCTTTTAGATTCCCCCGAAGTCTGGCTGACTGACTAGCTTAGTTAGTGGTATGATGGGGATTGGAATGCCCACACCCAGATTCTCAGGTCACTGTTCAATTGTTTTCAGTCTAATCATGGTATTTACCTTTACTCAATCATCTGTGTAAAGATACTTTGTTTCTTTAAAATTCAGCTTCTTATACCCCTGTATTCTAACATGCCAGTAAAATCCTAAAGCAATTTCTATAGAAATACACACACACACACACACACACACAGTCCCCCCCCCCCATTGAGTTGGCACTAGCTTCTAACAAATTTCCCACTGCATCTACCATATAGCAAACATGATAATTTTTTGCATGTGTGTGAACTAGATTGGTATCTTGGACAATTATTTTTTAATTATATTAACTAATATAATTAGATCTTGGATCACTATTGCTGTAGGGTCTAACTACTGATATATCTAAATTTAAATTTTTTTTCCTTAAGTGTGAACATTCCAGACATACTTTTTGAGGGTATACAATTTCTTCCCGGAGGAAAGTGTTTTCTCCTGCATTCTTATCAAAAAGACCCCAGTCCATCTTGAGATCCCAGATCAGGGTATAGCAGGAACTGATGATACAAAAGACGATCCATAGGTAAAAGAACACCTTGTAGTCAGAGTGACCTCGTTCTGGAGAAGGAAAAGAGCAAAACAGAAAGTGAAAATTACTAGATTGAACTGAAGTTCTAAGGAAGACCAATTAAATATAGATTCTTTATAGTTTCCCATAAAAGAAATCAAACTTTTAAAATAAACATTTTTAGTAGAATAATTGTCTAACAAAGTTAATAATAAATATGACTTCTTTTAGGTACAAAAAAATCATTGAACCAATAAAATATAAAATTATACAAATGTTTTCTAGGAGTTGGGCTGATGTGTAATGAATCTGTAACATTTCAATGCACTCTTCGGCTGTTATAAATATGTAATTCAAACTTTTGCCATTAGGTGGCAGCTTAAGGTAAAAGATAAGGAAAAAACCATCACAAAGGGCTACTTTTTCTCTAAGAACTCTTGTTTTTTTTTCTCCCCCTACACTTTAGAGCATTTCCTTCACACATTTGATTTTGTCAATACTTACTGTGAAGGCACTCAGATTACTCTAGAGAAAATGCCTGAAAACACAACAGACCAATGATGCATTCATCCTTTATGCTTATGAAAGCGAGTTTCCCTCATGTCACAGAGCTTGATTATTTTTGCTTTTGTCACAGAGACATCACTAATACAAAGGCCTAATTTTGCTTTCACGCTGGAAACAGTACTCCTGGCTTTACTCTGAGAATACCATAAAGCACATTAAATGAGAATAAAAATGATTTGTAAACACAGTTACGCAATTCAATCTTTTTGTTCTTAAGTGCCTTGTTTGCTCTCTGAGATCCTCCTTTGGTAACTCCCAGAGTGGCCACAATGTTCTTCAGTTTCAAGATATGGCTAAGGTAACTGATAATCTGGTCCTGAATTATCAGGAAAAATAATGACACACATGATCTAACTTCAAAAGCTTTTAAATTTTAGTCAGTTTCTCAGACTGCTATCATGCAGTTGCCATAATTTGTCCTATTAAAATAAATTTATTGTGTTGAATATAGTATGCCCCAAGGTAATTAATAATCTACTGAGTGACAGACATTTGCTACAAGAGTAAATATGAGTTCAAATGAAGTACAAGGATCTGAAAAACATCAAGGAGAATGGGAGTTTCCCACAGAAGGAAACAAGCATCAGTAGCATTTGTGATATTTCTAGAAAAAGAAATAAACAGTATTGTAGAAGCCAGGCGGATGAAGTGAGGTCATTCAAGGTTGAAGATACTTTAAAAAAGGCTTGGGGTAGGAAAGTATGCTGTGCTTAAAAAGTTAAAAGTCATCTACATCCAGGGCAGGGAGTACAGTACACAAGACAGTTGGTAATGACTTGCAATGACATTGGTAAAGGACATGTGAGACTTGATTTCAGAATGTCTTCTTGGGCATTTCAGAAAAATAAATGCTCAGACATTTATTAACGCCAGAATTGCACAATTAGAAAAGAACTGATAACTTACAGGTCTAGAACAACTGGAGTCAGTATGTATCAGCTCATGAGATACATACTGTTTGCTCAAAGAATCATTATTAACCAGTAAATCATATAAACTTATAGTTAGGTATAGTAAAATAGTAGACACTCATAACTCATCACTTCTTCCTGGTTCTTCCTGGAAGAACTTTGTTCTTCTTTGCCCTTTCAAGGTTGTATACATCATTCCTTCTGCATGATGGAAACACTGTACAATGCTGGTCTACTGTACAACTTTTCTCAACTCCTCATTCAACACTCAGTAACCTAAAATTGGGTCTGATGAAAATATTTTTATCATGGAAATCAACAAACACTAAAAATCAGTGTCTCAACTGGGATATATAATGAATAAATTGTGAAAAATAAAATAAAACAAATAAAAAAATTAAAAAAGACACCCCCCAAAAGTGTCTCCAATCTTTACTACCACCCAAGAGCTGGTTTATTAAATAAACAAATGCCAGCACATCACTTCTTCAGCTTTTTTTAGACAGTCAGTAGAAGGGAAAAGCAAGTGATTCTAACTGGATCTATTAAAAAAAAAAAAAAAGGGCAGAAAGGCTCTGCTTAGATGGAAATTAATTTTCAGGTTTAAATTATAGTCAGAAAAGTCATTTTTAAGGCCAGGTGTGGTAGCACACCTTTAGTCCCAGCACTCAGGGGGCAGAGGCAGGTGGATTTCTGTGAATTCAAGGCCAGCCTGGCCTGGTCTACAAAGTGAGTTCTAGAACAGCCAAAGCTGTTTGCAGAGAAACCCTGTCTCAAAAAACCAAAAAAGTTTTTCTTCAGAAGCATATTAGTACACTGAATACTAAGTGTATAACACATTACTAATTATCTAGATATATCTGTATCTGTTCAGAGGTCTGTTAAATAGTATCAATTATTAATTATGCTTCATGGATGCATTAAAGCATGTTCACAACTTATCTACCAAGGTTTGTAAAAATAAAGCAAATGTAGTAATGGAATGAAACCCACTCTTCATATTTCAAAAATAAGATGAACATAGAGATTAAAAGACAAGTAATCTGACAACAAATTATGTTAGCAACTTTTTGAATGAAATGTTTACAATAAGCCATGTACTCTACAAATATTACTTCAACTTTTCTAATAATAATCTATTAATTAGTTTCCTAGTAAATGAGGATATGCACAAAGTAACAGGTATATATTCAGCAGGTCACAAATTGGTGTTTATTAAGTGAGTATAGGCAGTACAGAGCCTAATGACTAAAAGCTGATGCTTTTTATTAATTACTGAATAATTAAATACAAATTATTGTCAGAGGAAAAGAAATTAATATTGAAACAAAATACAGTGTGCTAATTTTCCTCCATGTCTAGATTTTTTTCTTGTCTTGATAATACAATTCTTAAAATGGTACAATGGTTCAAGTAGTTCCCTCTTTCTAAGACCATTTACTCCTTGAAATCTCTAGGAAACACACACATAAACCTAGTGACTTTTAGAATAAACAAATATTCTTACAGAATATTTCAGAGTCAGTGATATTTTACCACACAGACTTCAATGATGCACGCGTGCTACATTTTGGTCTCATTTTTCATCTTCCTCATTTCCCAAATACAGAACGTTTCCCCCTTAAATCCTCCTTCATTGGTATTCAGGGAACATACTGGACGACTTTTTTCCAGTTATCACTTTAGGCAAGCAATTACACCTTATTCTCTCTTGGCTTATCCTGTTAGTCTACTTTAGTAATGGTGAGAATCACAGAAAATCAAGCCATTGCTATTCTACAAGAAGAGTCCCTCTCTTACACACCTGCCACATTAGAAGCAGAATATATGGAATAAATTTGTAGAAGTGACATCTATTGAATTTAAAATAAAAATAAATTTCATAAGAGTTGCATACACACAGCTATGAGAGCAATGAAAACTGAAATTAAAAAGTCAGAGACAGGAAACTGTACATTACACAAAGACCAATCTCTTTATGGAAGGGTAGTTTAAAGTGACAGCACGTGAAGGCAGTGAACAGTCTTTTCACTCGAAGATGGCCCTACTTTGATAATTACCACTTTTTAACCTAAAATCAAATAAAAAGCAAAATAGAACAGACATTGTTTTCAAAGCCTAAACCTTGGAGTAAACTGAGTTATACTTGAGCTTAGCATCTAAAGAATTCTACATTCCTTCCTATATTGTGCAAATCAAACCACTGAATTATGAAATTACGACTGTTCTTTGAGAAATAAATATACAGACAATCTGCAACACATAATAACACAAATGCTATATGCCCTCGGAAGAAATTATAGTTTGCATTTTGACTAGTTACATGCTTCATGACACTCTCACAGTGACAGGCAGCAGCAGTGGGCACAGCTCCAGCAGTCATGAGCTCATGACTTCAAGCAGCTGGTCCTCCACAGTACACAAGCCATGATGTGTGGTTGGTTAAGTGTACAGAGCCCATTTCAAGTTACAATATTCTCAGTATGCAGAGGTTAACAAGACATACCCTATCATGTGTCCAGGAGTATGGTCATCAGTGTGTTTTACTTAGCACACACGATTCTACATCATACTCCCACTGAAGCAGGGAAGAACAGCTATTCTCAATTCCATTTACACTTCAGAGAGATGGAAAGTGGAAAAATCACTGGTCAGAGTCATACTCTTACGTGACTGAGACAAAGATGTGACTAACTAGGCCTAAGACTTAAAGAGGGAAAGAGAACTAGCAACCTGTTCAGGACACTTTTGTACCTCAGAGTCTATTTCTCTGAGCCCTTCTCACATTTAAAGTGAAAGGGAAGTTCTAGGAACTATAGAACACCATTAAAAATAATTTTAAGAGGATGTAGGAGGACAACTTAAAACCATATACAGAGGCCGAGAGTAGCTCTGTGGTAGAGTGATGCTCAGCATGAGTGAGACCTGGACTCAACCTTGACATCAAAGCAAAACCCACCTCTAATCCCAGCACCCAGGAGGCAGAGGCAGGCAAGACAGGGCTATACAGTGAGACTCTGTCTCAAAAAAGCCCCAAACCACTATCCCAAACAAACCCCAAACCAAAACAAGTATACACAAATTATTTCAAATTATTTGTGTATATAAAATGATTACAGCAAATGATAAAGATGATTATTCCAGACGAGGGAATTCATTTTAGCTTTATTTCTTTATTATGTGACAATTATAGTAATATATAAATGTATTTATCCATGTCTTTACTTATAAAATTTCTAAAATATTTATTTATTTTTATTTTTGGTGTATGGTATTTGCTGCATTATGTATGTGCACCACATACGTGCAGTACCCATGGAGGCCAGAAGCTTGTAAATTTCTTTAAACGGAGAAGGGAAGAAGGTAGGCAAAGGAAAATAATTGTTAGCATTGTAATATTTATAAATAATGTGTTGTTTTTATAATATTGAATTATACAGGAATTCTTTTATTCAATAAAAGGTTATAACTTACTAACATATTATTTGTTACGTTATAACACTGAAGATTAACTTCAAAAGAAAAATGTGTTCCTTAGTACATTCTGCATAGTAAATGTGGCCTGGGTAACCTAGAGAATCAGGGATGTGTTCAAGAACAAAGAAATGCTACATCTAAAATAGAAGAGACGGTGTAGACAAACACAATCTTATCAGACCAGTGCATGGAGAAAGAATGCAGCTTTTTAAAAGAAGCAACAGCCAGGAAAGGCTTTGTGATAGAGCTGCTACTTGAACTGACTCTTGAACGGACTTCAGTTGAATGGGTTTATGGGCGCAGAGAGAACCATTTCCAGTGAGTGGAAACCATTGATTCAACATATGACCATCTGCTGAATGTGAAGCAGATATTATTCTAGATGCTAGGTACACAGCAGTGAATCTTTTACTGAAGGGCATACAAATTTCCTGCCTCATTGACTCCTGCTATTTAGTGGGGGTAGATAATTATCATATGCACAGATGAACAAGATGATTGTGGACAGTGAAGAGAACCTGATGAAAACAGGAGTGATACGGCAGATGGGCCGAACGCAAGTCAGTATTTTAGCATGGTGTCCAGGCAGAGGAGGCCTGTGAGAGCGAGGAGGTCTGAGAGAGAAGGAGTCAGTTACATGAAAATCTTAAAAAAATTAAAGACACAATGCTACATTTTCTAGTCACCATGTTAAAAAAAAAAAAAGCAAAAAGAAACAGGCAAAGTTAATTTAAATAACATATTTAATCCATCATACACAAAATATTTTAGTCAATATAAAATTGCTGAGGTATTTTATACTTTTTTTCATACTAAGCCTTTAACATTTAGTGTGTATTTTACATTTACAGAATATTTTCATTAGGAGTAGGCACACTTTGGGGCTTGGGCTATAAAGCTAAGGGCGCAGCACATGAAATCCTAGATTTGAACTTAGCACCAAAGATGGAAGGAAGAAAGGAAGGGAGGGAAGAAGGGCATGAGAAGGAAAAAGAACAGAACAGAAAGAGGAGAGACAGAAAGATAAACAGATGGCAAGAAGGAAAGACAGGAAGAGAAAAGAAACGATAGCTGAGGTAACTTAGTGCTTAACACAAGCACGTGCTGAGGGGCAGTCAGTCTGTTAAGTACACTGCACCCTCTCTTTTACAGGGCTGGGGTTGACCAAGAGTGACAGCTCCAGTCCCCAAGTCTGCTTTAACAATCACTCAACATTACTGACTAAAGGAATGGGGATGGCGCATAGAGACAGACTGCTATTTTGAGGAGAAAAAAAAAAAAAAAAAGGAATAATGTTAGATGGATTAGTTAAGCAGAAGAAATTGCTTTAGGGTAGAAGTCTACTGAGCACCTTGATAGGCTCAAGAAGGAGCCAGTAAAGATGGAGTTCAGGTGAGGGACAAGGAATGACTCCAAAAGCCAAGGCAGGAAGAGGGAGAGCACAGCATAGGACAAAGACACCTAAAAGACTGCAAGGAGCTTTAGTTTTAGAGAAATACACACAGAAAGGAGTTGACAGAAAATGATTCCTGTCAGTTTTCAACATGGAAGACAATGGCAAAACAAGAGTCAACAGGGGAACTCTGGACTTAACTTAAGCAAATAACACTTGTAAATTGACAAACTCCCAACGACTCAGGCACCTGTATATACCCACAATCCTATGAACCCAGCACTTGGGAGACCTAAGCCACACAGAGGGCTCCCCATCCCCTCAAGAAAAAGACTTCCAAGATGGTTTTACTGGGGAAGAAAAACTGCCAAATATTTAAAGAACATACATTCTGTACAATTCCCTCCAGAAAGCAGAGAATACTTTCCTATTAATTTTATGAAGACAGCTTCACTCTAAGAACAAAATCAAGAGTAGTGTATAAAAAGAAAAATACAGATCATTGTTTCTCATGCATATGGAGGAAAAATCTTTAAGAAAATAAGAGCAAATCGAACTCAACATTATATGAAAAATTCTATAACATGATGGAGGATGATTTATTCCATGGACATAAAGCTGATTCTGTATTTAAAACTTTTTTAAAAATAATTTATTTAATTTTATTTTATGTGCATTAGTGTGAAGATGTCAGATTCCTTGGAATCAGCATTACAGACAGTTGTGAGCTGTGGGTGCTGGGAATTGAACTGGGGCCTTTGGAAGCACATAACAGTGCTCTTAACCACTGAGCCATCTCTCCAGCCCCTGAATTTAAAACTTAATCAAGATAATATCCAAATAAATCATTGTTGAATTCCATTTATTTATGGTGAAGGACTCTCAGAAAAGATTAGCAGAAAGGGACTTCCTACAAGACCCTCCTACTAGCAAGACTGTGAGCCTGTTGAGTTCAAGAGCAGAGCAAGCATGTCTGTTCTCACCACCGTGTCTAACTCATTGCTACGTTCCTAAGCCACTTCAGTCAGTCAACTGAGGACACAAAAGTACAATTGTCAAAAGGACTAGAGATGCAACAGCATTATCTAACAGAAAACAACAACAACAACAAAAAACCTAACACAACCAGAAGTGGTGGCACATGCCTGTAATTCCAGCACTTGGAGGGCAGAGGCAGGCGGATCTTTGTGAGTTTGAGGCCATCCTGTTCTACAAAGAGAGTCTAGGACAGCCAGGACTATGTAGAGACCCTGGGTTTTTTTTGTTTGTTTTGTTTTTTAAAAGCAAAAATATCAGATGTTATTATATATTTCTATGGTGAACACACTGCTACAAAATATAGGGTATACTTGTGCAAATAAAAATATTTTCTATCTTGACTGCACTAACATCCTGATTACAATGCTAAAGAAAACTGTGTAAAGGGCACAATATAAACAAAATAGTATAAATATACTTTAAAACATATAATAAATATATACTACGATTTAAAAAGTTATTCATGTGTATGTGTGTTGATCACTTGTGCGTGGTGCCTGTGAGGCAAGAAACAGGCACTAGGCTCCCTGGAGCTGGAGTTACAAGTAGACCAAACTTTGGCCCTTGGAAAGAGCAGCAAGTGTTCTTAGCTGCCAAGGTATCTGTCTAGCCCAGTAAATATACATTGAAAGCTTGAATGTAGAGCTACAGTTATCTTGTGAAAAGTTTAAATATTATAAAACCTTTAATAAAGTAAAAAATCCCAAACCATGGTATTACAAACTCTCAAAAAAAAAATCCACATATAAAATACATATGTACAATCATAAAGCAAAAATCACAAAATTTTGATGGAAGAAATAAAAGAATATCTAAATAAACATACAGTATAGTATGTTAATAGACAAGATATTCTTAAACTGATAAGCAGGTTCAACATAATTCTAAAATTAATAACAAAAGGCACAGGAATTAAAATAGGAAAAAAATGTAGAAAAAGAATAGCAAGGTTGAAGGAAACAGTCTACCAAACTTTGAGATTTAATATGACGTTCCAGGAATCAAGACTGGTGGTACTGACAAACACCAAATACAAAGGACAGCCAGGAATGGAACCACACAGAAATGCCCAACTGATTTTGACAGAGGAGTGAAAGCTGACATTGAATAAAACAGAGACAGCCCTTTTCAGCAACACTAGTGCTATTTAAACCTGATAGCCAGAGGCCAAATATAAACTCTGACCATTTCATAACTTATACACAGAAATTAAGTCAAAATCGACCACGGACTTACCTTTAAAACATGAAAGTAGGACACTGACAAAACAACACTGAGATAAAAAAAGAAAACTTCAGACCTAGGTCTAGGTAAGCCTAGAGTTGTTAGTCTTAAGACTAAAAAACATGAAAAAGCTACAGATGGGAATATGTGTGTGTGTGTGTGTGTGTGTGTGTGTGTGTATTCCCATTTATATATTTATATATGCTGTAAAGTTCTTGATGAAGTAAACAGAATAGTGCATGTGTGAGAGACAAGAACAAAGAGACCATGCAACAGATTTTAGACTTTTTATTCAATTTTCTTTGGTTTCTTCTTTCTGTACCAGCTATGAAATATGTTGAATAGGCTTTAATATCCTATTTTATTTGGTAAGTGTTGATTTCCCTTGTGTGAACAGGTGTCAATTCTGCCTTTAAAGAGAATATGCTCTAGGGTCTCATCGAAAACCATTAAGAAATATGTAGAAAGCCCCAAGAATCCTACATGACTCAAATGTAAATGCTATGTGTCAATGGGATATTTAGGTGACAAGTTTTTGTTTCCTTTCACATTAAATAGAATAGGAGCACCATCTTACTGTATTAAACAAAATTCTTTCAAAATTTTGATGAAAATCACTTTTTTTCCCTGAAGAAACCAAGGTCAGTCTAAGTATGTGTGAGCATGCTCAAGACTTTGGGTTCAATCCCCAGTGTGTGTGCTGCATGTTTACATTTTTTTCTTTTTTTTTTACTATATTCTAAGAGGCACATAGGTGACATGTCTTTGTTTAGCAACTTTCCCCTATTTTTTTTCTGATATTCCCTTTAAAACATATTTTATTTGAGGCTGGAGAGATGGCTCAGTTAAGAGCATTGGCTGCTCTTCCAGAGAACCTGGTTCAATTCCCAGCACTCATGTGGCAGTTCCTAACTGTGTGCAACTCCAGTTCCAGGGGAATCTGGTAACTCTGCACCAATGTGCATACATAAACACACGTACACATACAATCTTTCTTGTTATGTGTTTGGGTGTTTTGCCTGCACGTATGTCTGTGTACCACCTGTGTGCCTGGTGCCCTGGAGGCTAAGACATAGGATCCCCTGGGACTACAGTTACACACTGTTGAGTAACCCTATATATGCTGGGAAGGAAACATGGGTCTATTGGAAAAGCAACCATTGCTTTTAACAGCTGAGCCATCTCTCCAGCACCCTGGTCTTTCTTAACAAGTGAATTTAAGACCAACAGAGTTCTGGGCAGTAAGATGACTTGGTCGAAAAGCACTCACTGTAAAAGCCTTGACCATCTGAGTTTGATTCCCAAAATCCACAGAACAGACTTCACAAAGTTGTCTTACAACATGCACACAATGACACACAATGCTCCCCCATTACATAAACAGACAATAACAATTTAAAAAGAACACAATGCTAAGTAAATTAAGCATGCTAAATCATTTTTCCACTTGAAATAGCATTAATGTTTCTTTTCCTCTAACTATTGTTATAAGTTGTAATGACAATTACAAAAACCAACTTGAAGAGAAGAGAACCAAAGTGGTATTAAAGTGTCAACATGTGTGTTACTTTTTAAAAGTCTTTTAAGTGACAAAGAAGGTAAAGGTTTAGTTTATTCAAAGATATAATTAATATTTAAAGCAATTTACATATAGAAACAACTACAGACATTTGAAAATCAGCAGCAGACAGTGGCAGAGAACATTTATCAAATTACTAATCAGAAGAAAACAATATTTTATTTTTGGTTTTCTGGTATCAACAAGTCTTTAGTCAATCTTGTTTAGATAAGACTATACAACAGTTTTTCCTCTGTGAGTAAATTAAAAAAAAAAAATTAACTTCCAAAACGGTTAAGTTTCAGCTACTTTCAATAGTAAGGAAAAAGAAAAAAAACTTTTATCCAAATGAGTTTTTTTTTTTAATAAAATGTATGTCTTTTAAAGTTAATGGAAAGAAAATTTCCTGAGAGAATTAAAAAACACAATTACTGTTTCTAATATAATATGAGAAGATTAAAATGTGGACTAGAAGCCTATTATTGAGGGCAGCAAGAGGGTAGCAACTGGCCGTACCCCAGAGAAGCAGCACATCAGGACTGTGTGTGCCCACTCACAATAATGAAGCGGGTTCTACTCTGAAGGCACTGACTGCTGCCGATGAAACCTCACCGGGAGGCTCAGCACCCTTCAGAGTGTACAAAGAAATCCAGATGAGATCTGGGCACCAATAACATGGATGCAAATGAACTCTAGAGACAAACACTTTCAAAAAATTTTATTAGCAAATCTCACGCCCAACCCGAAAAGTCTCAGAAATGTGAAGTCTAAGTCCCTTTCCATTTATATATACACGAGAAGCAAGGTTCTAACACCACTGAAAATTTATGAGTATTATAAATGTTAGAAGCCACAAATGCAATACAATCTGATGAAGTACTCTCCCTTTACAACTTGTCAGACGCAGTAACATCATGCTTTTCTGCTACTGTACTCCCCAAAATCTTTCCTTACGAAGCCAACCTCACGGAAACCAAAACCCATTTAAAATACTTCCCCACCTCCCCCAAACCCAATTCCAAGAAAACACTTGTAGGAGTTGTTTGAAATGTGGTCATGTGATGAAATATGAATTTTTAAACACAGAGGTTGTCTGTTAGCTGAATTCCTTTGTCTCTAAAAATCAATGATAGAAAAGAAAATATACTAACTTATTTCAAATGTGCTTCTTTTTTAATACAAGAGGCCTAACTGAAATATCATGATAAACCTTCCTAAATGGGCTGCCTAAACACTCACCTTCTAAAAAATGACTCTAGGTGCAGAATTAATGCATACGCCTCCATTTTTACAAATCATACAGCATAACGTCAGAAAGAACCTCAGTAATAATTTTGAAAGTGTACTTAACATAATGTTGTTACTATGGAAACCCTGGCAGGCTAGTTCTTTGAAAAGACTCAGATCTGAACAAGGTTATGTCATGATCTTTTTACTCTTCTCTCCTCATAAATGTATCTTTTGTAACAGCACACACACTCAATGGAGAAGTATCTACATAATTAGTTGTTTTGAATGGATTCTTTTGACTCAGTAATTATTTTTAAAGTCTTTGTTTCCTTATAATACTGTCTAAGAAAATAAGATAACTTAGGGCTCCGACTACAGCTCAGTTGTAGAATGTTTGTCTAGCGTGCATGAAGCCCTGAATTTGATGTCCTACCACCACATAAAACTGGGTGTTAAAAAAAAAAACAAACAAACAAAAAACTGGGTGTTGTTGCAAATTCTTGTATCTCAGCACTGAAGAGGGAGACAGAGACAAGGACCAGAAGTTCAAAGTCATCCTTGCTACATAATGAATTTGAAGTCAGCCTGGCTATGTGAGTCCCTGTCTTTAAAAAAAAAAATTTTTTTTTTTCATGTGAGACCTTGTCTTTTGTTTTCCTTATTGTTTTTGTTTGTTTGTTTTGTTTTTCGAGACAGGGTTTCTTTGTGTAGCCTGGCTGTCCTGGTACTCACTCTGTAGACCAGGCTGGCCTTGAACTCAGAGATCTGCCTACCTACGCTGGGATTAAAGGCAAGTGCCACCACCACCCACCATGAGACCCTATCTTAAAGAAAAGAGGAAGGAAGGAAGGAAGGAAGGAAGGAAGGAAGGAAGGAAGGAAGGAAGGAAGGAAGGGCGGACTTGATCACAATTCTAATGTCAAAATTTTTTAATTCCAAATGCTAGGCTTTTTGGAATAAAAATTTAATGAAATATTCAATATGCAGCAATTATAAGATATTTTAAAACTTTAGGGAAATGACCAACCCAGATAATCAATGGTCTCTCTAAAAAGTGGGCACACGACTTATGTTCAGTGAGTAACCTGCTACACTGTGTGAACTAAAGATCAAGACCCTTTTTGGCTGACACCAGCTCTTTTAACCCTCAACCTAAGCTCCTAAGGGTTTCTTTTCGTAAAGGAACTATATTTCTTTGAGAAAAAGATATAATTTAGTATCAGTTTTCATATAAATGTAGCATATAGATCATCAAAATATAAAAATATGAATTCAATAGGAAACACATATTTTCTATTACAGAACTGCTTCATTAAAGGTAAATTATGCTGGGTCAAACTGCTGTTTACCTTCCCTAAACCCCTGTGGTATTGGGGAAAGAACACACATTTCCACACATTTCACTGTGCAAATGTAGAGGTCAGAGAAGAACTTGAGGGGGGCAGTTCTCTCCTTCTACCATGTGCTTGCTGCTCAGGGACTCTCAGGCTGTCAGGCTTGATGACAGGTGCCTTTGCTAGGGAACCCATTTTATGGGCCCATTCCTGCCTTCTTTGTACTTTTTCTTATTAATTAATGTATTTAGTCTCATGCATGCTTAGTTTATGCCGTGCTGAGGACTGAGCACAGGGATTCATGCAATGTAGGTGAGCTATAGTCTCTGTCCATTACACTTCTTATTTTGAGACAGGGGCTCACTATGTTGCGAGGCTGGCCTTGAACTTGTCATTCTTTTGTGTTGTTATAGGTCTTTACATAAGCTGAAGTTCTCAGGAAAGAGAAGAAAAACCATACTGGTGTTAAAAGAGTCTATAGGCTGAATGGCTGAACTTCATGACTGTAGACAATGTTGAAGACCAGAGCCAGATTATCTTAGACTGTCTTTAGTCCCTTTAAAAGCCACTCACTGTGCCAGGTGCCGTGGCACACACCTGTAATTCCACCATTGGGGAGGAAGAGGCAGGTGGATCTCTGTGAGTTCAAGGCCAGCCTGGTTTACACAGCGAGTCCAGGAGAGCCAAAGCTATCCAGAGAAACCCTGTCTTGAAAAACCAAAGCCACTCAAATGTGCACTCATGAATCTGAACATCCTTGTGACTAGCAAATCTTTAAAATGTATTCTTTGTATGTGTACAGAGTTTGGCGTCAGTGTCTTCCTCAATCGCTCTCTACCTTATTTTTTGAGACAGTCTCTGACTGAACCTGGAGCTCAATGATACGGCTAATCTGACTGGCAAGCAAGCCACAGTGACAGTGAATGCCTCCGCAGGAGGTGCTTGCTGCCATGTCCCACCTTTACACAGGCACTGGAGACCAAACTCGGGTCCTAAAGTTTGTGCAGCAAGCACTTTACTGAATGAGTTATCACCACAGCCCTAAGGTATACTCTTAGAACACTAGTCACTACCAATCTATAAGCTAAAAATGTTATCAGACAGCATCCCAGAAGACCTATACAAAGTTTCCCTTGGTCTGCTGTAGCCTGCTTACCTGCAATCACCACCAATGTAATCAGCAAATACGTTGATTTCTGATTTTCTTTGTTCTGTAACTAACAAAATCTCATGTAACCACTTCCAGCAGAACATCTTTCAGAACAACCTAAAGCTGTGCTCCCAGGCTACTGCCACTTATGTTTGACTCAAGAATAAATGATCTCTTATTTCCTGAGGTAAGTGCTGATTTTGTGTCAATAGACAAACAATCCCAGCAGCTTTCAGATTCTTAATAAGTGTATTCATAGTATAAAGTATCCACCCGCTAAATAATAGTACTCGTTTGCACCTAAAATGGGAGGTAAGTGTTCCTGATAATTTAGGATACAAGATAAAGCATCTTGTATCAAATTTATAAACTCTCTAATAATAACTTTATAAATCATGGTGCATCCTGGTACTAACTAGTGGCATTCCTCAGCAAGAAATAAAATTATGGAAGCTTTGGGGATGTGTTCCTTCACTGAGGTACTCAATTAAATTCTATCATTTAACAAAATGGCTACATGGTGGCAATATTATTGGCTACATTTATCAATACTCTCCTAAGCACAGAATCTATGTCATAGTGTGTATGTTTGGTGACAGCAATCTCACGGTATTAACAGTGCCTTCACCTGCCATGACATCAGATACATGCTAGAGTAACAGCAGTTTTGAACCACTAAATGCATTTCCCAGATACAGCCTTACAAAAAAAGGTTACTGAACACAATTTACCTGAGTATTTTAAACACACTCTACTAATCTCCATTAGTCACATTTCTTTGCCACCTACGGATGAGAAAGTGTAGTGTCTAAGGTGTGGGCTGATACTGTGTATTTAGCAGACAAAGAAGGAATGCATTTTAGTAAGAGGGAGTGAAAGCACTGATTGACAGTTCTTGGGAAAAGGTTAAAAATTCAAAAGGAGTGTCTGCGTGTGGTTCAGAACTTAAAAGCCTTTTCTCTCTTTCCAACGAAGAGCAGTAGCAAGTAATAGCAGGTTGCCATGGAGACTAGAAACTAGAGGGATCAGAACTCAATTTGCAGTTAAATGGGCTGGAAACAATCCTTACTAGTTGGTGAAAGAAAACGATTAAAAATATACTTGATTGCCAGAGGGAATCTTGTTCACCTAGCCATTTCTTAACCTCATTAATGAACAAGAAAAATCTCAAAACCCCTCAAAACCAGTAAACAAAAACCTAAGGCATCCATAGGTTAAACACATTGAGCATAATTCAGGATTTCAAACATTACCACATTCTTCCTATCTGACTGAATGCGATTCTTGTTAATGATATTTGCTAATATACACTGAAATGAGACTAAACTGCGTTCAAGGTTAAACCGCGATAACCAGAGGCTGGAGCTTCAGTGGAAACCAGCAGCACAGATGGTAAAGTCCAGGGCAACAGATTCAAATAGTAACAACTCAGATTATAAAATCTCAGCATACCTTTGTGAGTGCTATAAAGAGCTGCAAATGTCACCGTGAAGAAAGTTGTGGAGTATTTGCCAGCATTTACTAAGTGAGGAAAGGCTCTCTTTGTGTCACGGTACCTGCGCAGGCACTGGATAAAGCGAAGCCAAGCAGGAATGCACTGAACAATGGCTCGCACACCATATGTGTATTTGTGGCAAAATTCTGGTTCTGTGAAGATTTCAAACAAGAAAAAAAAAAAATCACAATCCAAAAGAACGAATTGTTCACACCATTTAGCGACCCACTAAATTTCCCATCAGCATGTCCATAAAATCTAAACCCACGGGTTCACAGTCACTTTCTCCTATGCAGCTGCTACTTGTTCAAGCTCTTTAGTAGCTGATAAGCCAAGGAGAGAAGGTAAAAACCAGAGGAGACTACTTGGAAGATCTGTCCTCTTAGACTTCTGAATATCCTATTTTTTTTTTTCAAGTGTAATAGAACTATAGAAAAAAAGAGTCTATGAATCAAAGCAAGAAGAAACCTGCTTTGTTCTATGACTTAAACATATGGAAAACCTACAAAAATCACAGGTACCCAGACAGTTTTATGAGTGCCAAACTTCTATCAAACATATACCCAGAGTACATGTTCTATGGCCTCCCTAGTCAAGAACAGGCCTAGGGATCATCAATGGCTGTAACTGCTACTTTGGTGTGGTTTCTGTTTTTGAGACAGGATTTCAATTGTGCAGCCCAGACTGAATTGGGACTTACTGTCCTATGGCTTCAGCCTCCTCAGTGCTGCAACTACAGGTGCATGGTAGGCTACCACACCCAATTTACCATTATTTTTTGTGAGTATATGCTGTCTAACCTGTCTACATTAGATCTTTGTTATGAACACAAACTTCCCAACTACACAAACTTGGATTAGCTAAGAGTGGGTAAAGAACCAAAAGAAAATCAAGGTTTTAAGTAAGGTTTCTAAATTGAGCAGGACTTTTTCAAAGCATTTGACCTAATTCTAAGCAAGCAGTACTTTAATCACTGGCACTGACAATGGCATCCTGAACATTTCTATGAGGACAAATTGCTGGCACTCTAGCATTTGTGATACAGCTACCAATATATGGGAATGTTGAGAAATAACTACAGAATTCTTTAAGTGTAAGTTGTAAATTTCTTGGCAAATGGATGGCTTAAATCATAACACAATTTAAAAGCCAAATTATTTCAGATAAAGAGATTGCTAACAGAGTGCCAAGCACATTTAATTAAATTTGTAATGTTACTGGATGAGTTTTCATCATGACCTTAACTGTCGTAGTTATCATTCCCAGTATTTCTTGGTTTATGCTGGCAATTCAGTAGTGTGAATACAAAATCATACCCTACCTTGTGAATTATTTGGCAAGAGGCCCTTACTCTCATCCCATTTGAGCTCAAAACTGTAGAAGCAGATCATATATTCCAGGTCCATGAGTATCACTGACAGGCTGTTCAGCTGATCGGCCAGCCAGAAATCAGCAAAGCCTACCTTATGAAAGGGAGCTGTAAATACTCGAAACTGAGAAAAAGAAAGAAGAAAAAATGAGAAAACACAGAAACAGAAAAACCTATATTAATTTCTCCAGTTCATGTCTGGCCATTCAGAATGACTGCTGATGAAAAGGAAACCAATAAATCACAGACATACACAAAACTCAGACAACAGGCTGGGTTAAGTAGTAAAGGGAATGTTGAATGCAAAGCTGAAGGGAAAACTCTCTCTCTCTCTCTTTCTCTCTCTCTCTCTGTGTGTGTGTGTGTATGTGTATGTGTATGTGTATGTGTATGTGTATGTGTATGTGTATGTGCAGGGGTGTTGATAGGAATAACTACAGGAAAAAACAGAAAGCAAGAGGAGGGAGAATAAGCTGGCATAGTGGTTCATTCCTATAGGCCCAGCATCGAGAAGGCTCATGTTCAAGTCCAGCCTGAGCTACAGAGTTAAACCCTGTCCAAAAAGAAAGTATTGAAAGTACAAAGAAAAAAAAAATCTAATGTTAGGTTACAAAGCAAAATTTGTTGGATAGGAGGAACACTTAGCTAACTAAATACAATCTTCTTTGCCTATAAAAGATAGGAAGGGCCAGGTGGTGGTGGCTTAATACCTTTAATCCCAACACTCGGGAGGCAGAGGCAGGAAATCTCTGAGTTCAAGGCCAGCCTGACCTACAGAGCTAGTTCCAGCCAGGTCTACACAGAGAAACCCTGTCTTGGGAGTGGGTAGGGAGGAAGGCAGGTAGGAAAGGGGGATTACATCATCTGAGGCACATCACATTTTCTAACCTAAATGACATTCTTACAGCATTAGGTTTCAAACCCAGAATCTTATGCCTATAAGGCAAGCACTCTACCACTGAACTGCATCCCCAGCCTATGTAATATTTATTTCACTAATGTAACGGTAATGACTCTGTTCACCTTGAAATTTCTACAAAATCACCTCTCTTCCCACTGTTCTGAAAATAATGAGAAACCTACTAAGCAAACATATTGAACATGTACCTCATGCAATATATTCTTTGAGGGTTTATGGAATAGCACAGCTCAATCTTTATAATAATTCTTTTCTTAAGGGGAGTAGGTTGAGACCATGTAGCCCAGGTTGACTTCTAACTTGGAATTCTCCTGCCTTTACCCATTAACTGCTATATCTCATAGGTGTTACCACCATGCCCAACTCTCTCATAGCAATTCCAAAGCTAGGTCTTGTTGTTATTCCCATGACACAAAGTCATCTTGACTTGCTCTGTATAAACCTGTTATAACTGCAAAGGAAATCCTGGCATTGCTGAAAAGAGAAATATCAGACGCCAGGGCAATCACCAGGAATAAACTCAAGGTGTTCAGAGTACCCGACAATCCTGTAGGACAGAGTATGGATGAAGAGAGCTTTTATCTTTATCCTGTCAGATTCCATTGATTTTATTATACAGAAGAAAATGTATAAGATGATGATGATGATAATGTATTCCTCTGTCAAAGTAGCAATTTCAAAAATGAGTTTAAATTTCTAGCTGTTTGGATATATAGCTATATTCATTTAGCAGACAAATTCAACATAGGAATGTATGGCACATACATATGCCTGATCCTTTCTATTCATTCCATAAGCATTTCTCTTCAGAGAGATATATAACTACATAGTATGAATCTAGCATGTGTCATTGATAACAAATACTGTACTGAAACTAGAACAGGAAACAGTAATAACAGGCTTTTAAGATTCTGGTTTCTGGAGCTGATATCTTTTGGTTCCATGCCTCATAGCTCTCCTTTATATTTTTTCCAAGTCCAAAAAGCTAGGTTACAAGCTATATATTGCACCATAAGATCCAGATGAAGGACATTTCTTTACATGTTAGGAACAGAACGTAGAGACAGAAAGATGTCTTAGCGAGCTGGGCGCCATGGTGCACACCTGTAATACCAATACTTTGTGAGGCAGAGGCAGGTGGATCTCTAAGTTCGAGACCAGCCTGGTCTACAAAGTGAGTCCAAGACAGCTAAGGACTACACAGAAAAACCCTGTCTCAACAAACAAACAAACAAACAAACAAACAAAAAGAGATCTTAGCAAGTGATATATGAAGAGATTTTGGTGTGAGCCTTTATAATATTTGATACTCTAAGATGTAGAGTAGACTTAAATATTTCAAAGAAATAAAAGCAAGAGAATAATTTCCAATATAATACCAAAAAATCAGAAAGTCTAAATCTCTAATAGTTGACTTTTGCAAAATTGGCAACCTAGGGGAAATTTATTCCTTCTGATATGAGACAAATTTCCATTACTCTTATGTAATTGTCAACCCCATCTTCAAAACCTGGCCAATATAAAACATTTCTGTAAGTACAGCAAATGAATGCAATGCAACAAGAAAGGGAATGAAGGCATGAGACTACAAGAGGAAGAGGTTGATGTGAAATTAAAAACGAAACTGGAAGGAAAGGAAGATTTTCAGAAAAGACAAAGAAGATGAATTGTAAATGTCGGTCATTTTTACACTTAATAAAGACTTACATATTTACTATACGTTAAGCACTGTGGAAGTGTAGATTAATAAAACAGTCTCTACTTTCAGTTACCTCAAAGGCATATAAGACCCACTGTCTAGTTGGGCAAACAAATGCACAGAGATACAACAGCACCCATGACTATCATAGAGTCATACCCAGTGCTATCATAGAGACAGATTAAAAAGGCCACCCAAGAAAACAGATGGGAACAAGCAGTTCTGTCACAGGCAAGGCAAGAGGGAGGACAGGTCATACTTAACTCTGACAGTTAGACATAATCAACTTCATTCCAGATTTATCTGACTCCTCCTTCTAAATGAGTATCATGTAACTCACTCTTATTCCAGCCAAAGTCTTCCAAACTCTCTACCTCTACTCTGATTTTGATGAAAATGATAGCTTCCTGGAGTAATAATAGCACTATGTAATCTAGAATCAATTCTGAATGTTTAGCCACATGCACAAAAATACCTAAGTTACTGGCCTGGGGCCCAGCATTTCAGAGTCTGGAATATTTGTAAATCCTCTATGAGCTATCTTGCAGATGGGACCTAAGTCTATCTGTGGACTCTATGAAAGCTGAAGGTTGACATCATACACTATACTTACTGTGACTGCTCTCTCTGACCTCACAGAGGAGGAAACGGCTCACTACTGATGGAATGTTAATGCCCAGAAGATTTTGGATTTTGAAACATTTCAGATATCAGATTAGGGGTGGTCAGCTTGTGTAAAAAATAAGCAAATATAGACAAAGAGCTAAGAATGTAAAGTTTAAACTCTATTTAAAAATTATTTTATCCTTACGGATGTTTTGCCTGCATGCATATCTGTGCACCTTATGTATGTTTGGTGTTCTCAGAAGGAAGAAGGTAATGGATCCTCTGCAATTGGAATTACAGGCAGTTGTGAGCTGCTATATGAGTGCTGGGAATCAAATCTGGGTCCTCTTAACCACTGAGCCCTCTCTCCAGACCCCTATGGTTCATGTGCATGCACACACATCTTTACTATAGAACTAAAGAAAATACTGGTTAAAAACTGATCTCTAAGTGATTATAACTAAGGACTCTATTTTAAAACTTTCGCTTACAAGAAGAATAAGGTAGTGTTACTGTTGGAAAATCTGGGGCTTTGTTTATGCTTTCTAATTGGATTTCTAGTTCGGGCAAATACAGATTTAGGAAAGAGGACAAAAGACATAATGGATATGAATAGACCACATTAGATTACATATGTTAACATTGCAGACAGTTAGTGCCTTACAGTTCTTAAGCTGTTTTTTTGAAGGGAAGGTAGTATATGTCAGTTTGAAAGATTCCCCTACACCTATGAATATGAACAGTAAGTAGTCTTTACTATTATGACCAAGTGTTTTTCACACGGAAAAATGGAGGTGAAAAACAAAAGAAATAAGAATTTTATCTTAGGACAAGTCTTTAAAAAACATTTTCAAAGAAACATAACTACAGTGAAAACATTCTATTAATTCTCTGACATACCTTATAGGGACTAATTTTATCAATAAAGTTTGAAAAAAATAAATTAATAGGTCAACTGATTATAAATGACCCATACCCAATAACACTTTTGTTTCAGGAACAACATTACAAAAGCAGCAACAAATCATGTTTCTTTGTACATTTCATTGCTTCTAAGAATGCTTTTACAAGCCCGCTAATCCTTCTAACACATCCCAACCAGCCTATTCAATCAAGCAGTCTGCATTTATTAACACACTCTGCAGACCCAGACATAAACATCTACTCAGCAGGGATCATTCTACTCATCAGAGTAAGTAGTCCCGCATGAAACCATGCCTTTCTGCTTAAACAAAGGGTGCCCTGGGGAACCGCACACAATGCATACACCTACATCATCCTGTTACTGCAGTATTTTCACGGTAAGCTTTCTGAGTTTTCCAAAAAAGCTCATTCAGAAATAACTTTACAGACAAACTAGAGGTGGCTCAGTAGTTAACAGTACTTGCTACTCTTGTGGAGGATGTAAGTTCGCTTCCCAGTGCTGATACAATGGCTCACAACTGTCTGTAACTCAAGCTCCAGGGACCCAAAGCCTTCATCTGGCTTCCATGAGTATCACCACACATGTGGTCCACACACATATGTAGGTGCCCACATATATGGATGAGATAAAAATAAACAAATCTTTAAAAAAATAAACACTTCATTGGGATTTTGTTTTATAGGTAATCTTAGATGATACTTTTAGTATAGTCAGAAAGTAAATACAGTAAAGTATTATAAATACAGTAAAGTAAATATAGTTGAGAGGTATAAAGTGACGTGGGAATTCTGATCCTTCTCCCTTTATCTCTTCTAAGTACAGGGATTACGATGCCACCATGCCCAACTTTCCTTTCTTTAAAAAGAAATGAAAAGTTCTACATATTATCATACTGGTTAATAACAATTTGCAAAATCAATTCACTATCCGGTCACTTTATACTTCACTTTAGGAGGGAAAAATTGCCAAGCAGTTTCCCAGGGCTGCCATGTTGTAAACTTCCAAGGTTATCTGGGATCCATCAAAAGCACTTTTGCTCCTGAAGCTGGGCACCACTCACGTGGCACAATGTGAGCCCTGCTTCTGAGGCAGTATGATTCAGCACCTTTGAGGAAGCCACTGACTAACACACTTCTCTAAAACTGTTGCACATGCCTTCTAGACTTACCAGAAGTTTAAGCAGCCAAAATCTGGATTTATAGTAAAAAGTTTTGGTGGGGTTGATAAGAAAGAAGACCATAAATCCATAAAGGACAAGTGGATACACATATATAGGGATGATAGTAACTGGAGCGAAGAAGCATGCCAGAAGGCTCAGGCACCATAGTATCCCCAGGAATCCAGCAATCTGTAAAGCAGAGGGAACAGAAAAAGAGAGAAAGTTACTTTGTATCATTACACAGAAAAACCTTTGATAAACAAAGATAAGAAAAACGTTTAACAATCAACAATCCTCAGATGGGAGATGAAGTCAGTCACTCAGAGCAGACACATTCACAAGACTGTGTGTTTTATTACCTCAAAGAGATGCTGATGAGACAAATTGTTTCTTGGATTAAGTTCAAAGATGAGGACATGATTTACTCCAGCCTGTCTCCAACCATATGTGTTGATGCCCAGCAGAAAAAGGAATTCAATCAGAAGAAAGCCACCCCGATAGATTCTTATCAAGGGCCACACAGTTTTATTTGTTTCAAGTTTAAATACAGCTGAAAGAAAATGTATTAATTAGTTATAAAATCTAAAACGTTCTTTTTAATTATCTTTTCTCTTCATTCTCTGAGACACAGCACTGACACATAATCTATATTTAGATTATCTTAAGAATCTGACAAACTTGCCTTCCTCTTTTCTCTCTTTACTCTGCAGAATGCCATTAGAATAATCTCCCCCAAATTTAGTTTTTATCTTGTTATTCTATTGTTCTATAAATTTAAAAAATATTTTTAATTACAGCACAACTGAGTTAAATAGCTTTGAACACTAAGACCAGTTTTGTTTTTTTTTTAAAGACATGTAGTCCAGACTATTCTGGAGCATGCTATGTAGACCAGGCTGGCCTTGAAATCACAGAGATCCTCTTACATCTTTCTCCTGTGTGCTGGCATTAAAGATATGAACCACCATGTCCAGGATAAGACTAGTTTTATCAACTGGCGCTTCTTGAATGATACAACCTCTTCAACATTATCTACCATTAAACAAGAGACAGTAACTTCTACCTCACAGAGTTGTTCTAAAAGAACATAATGCAAAACAAAAGAAGATAATATGAGATTGTAAATATCATATAAATAGACAATTGTTGACATGTATAGAATGCTTAATATAGCCTTTTTCTTGGTGATTTTACATGTAATAATTACTTTAAATCATTATAATTGTTCTGTGAGTTAAAATTATTGTATCCATGTTGACTAAGAAAATTGGAGCACACATAGGTTAAGTAATTTGCTTAGGGTTATTGATCTAGTGTATAGCAGAACTAAAATGTAGCCTGTGGCTGGCCTGGAACTCAAAGGAATCCACCTGCTTCTGTTGGGATTAATGGTATACACCACCACACCCAGCTGTAACCTTCTTATTTTTGTACAAAGCTCATGTTCTCAAATACAGTATTGCTTATATGCCTATACAAACATTTAGTACAATCATTATTCTACAGCTTTCCTAGAATTATAATGCTCAAACATCTTACTCTGTAAACCTGAGCTCTTAAAAAAAATCCAATCACTAGCTTACTTTTTTCTCAATCCATCCTACAATACTCCCCAATGACAAGCCTCAAGGAATCTCATCTTTTAAAAAAAGTCAGCTTTCCCTCAGCACCTATAGTGCTCTCTTATTCTACCAACTTAAACACTTACTTAAATAACAATTTATTATTTATCTCTATATTCTCTACAGTATAAAAATACTTAATAACTTCAAAATAACAGGGTAGAGAAAGTGTTTGCTTTGAAATCAAATATATATAAACCAGATATCAAATCCTAGTAGGATAAATTAACAGAGTTTCTAGTTCTCAGCTTCCTCTTGGTCAATGGAAATAATGTCTATTCTCACCCTGTACTTGATACCCATTACTGCATAAAGCTGGGATTGTTCATGCTGGTTACCCTAGCACTTGGGGGATGGAGGCAGGAGGATCAGAAATTCATAGTCATTCTCAGCTACACAGTAGTTTGAGTTCAGCCTGAACTACATGAGACCTATTAAAAACAAAAACAAACACATTTCACAAGCTTGTTAAGATTAAAAGTGAAGAACATTTCAAATGTCTGACCGATTAAGAGTATTCATTGAGAGTAATGGTTTCTATTACTTGAAAAAAATATATAACAAGTATTTATTGGTTCTCCTTTATACTCAACATCATCCTAAGAACTGGGGATTCAATCAACTTCCACTTGACATCTATATAACAGTATATACTGACTGGGATGGGGGCTAAAGCAGCAGGTTAAGACCTTTAGGAGATTACAGCTACCTTACAAGGAATGAAGAATGAACCCCTGGAATCTCTAGAGGACTACAGGTAGAGAGGAGGTACAAAGAGCTGAGTGATGAAACGCCAAGGTTACTGACTGGAATGAACTAGAGATAAAGTTCCCAGTGTCATATCAGATGTAGTACTTTGTTCTCTTCACACTTTTATTCTGATGTACAAACTGGTAGAAGGTTTTCAACGTAAGTGTCAAGACCCATGTAATCACTTTAAAGGATTGTGCTAGCTGTTATGTGACAAATGGACCATAACAGAACCAGCATAAGAGTCAGGATTAGCTAGAAAATTAGATGAGCAGAAAAACTGTATTTGTAGCTTTACATCATGAATCCTAAGCAAAGACAGACATATTACAATGTCAGAAAACAAAATCAAGATTCCACAGAACCCAAAATAAAACTATAAGGTTCAGCAAAGTTGCAGAATACAAGGTCAGTCAGCATACAAAGTTCAATAAGCAATTCTAAAGTAAAATTAAGAAAACAATTTTAACAGTATCTAAGAGTATTAAATATTTAGTAGTAATTTTAACCAAGGCAGTAAAAGGCTCATATGTCAAGAGTAAGAAAGCATTTAGAAATTAAAGTAGACTTACGTATATAGAAAGAATGTCATGCTCATAGATTAGAAGATTTAATATTGTTAAGATGACAGCGAATCAATCTATACATTTAATAAAATTCCTATCAAAATTTCAATGGCCACTTTATGTTCAGAAAAAATAGAAAAGTCAAGCCTCAGATTCAGAAGTCAAAAGGTCTCCAATAACCAAAATAGTAACAAAAATTAATAAACTTAGAAAATTCACACTCAAGTTTTAGAATATACTACAACAGTACAATAATCAAAACAATGTTCAATGGCAAAAAAGATTTGTATACAAAAAAAGATTGAAATCCCCAAAATAAGCTCTAAGTCTATGACCAGTTGAAATTTAAGAAATACCAACATTCCATCAGAAAAACATTCTTCAGCTAGTGTCAGGTCAACTAGAAATCCACATACAAAAAAAAAAAAAAAAAAAAGGTGCTTGAACCCTATTCACACCAACACAGACAAAAAAATCACTTCAAAATTGACAATAAGTTAAGCATGATAGCACATGACTTTAATCTCAGCACTTGGAAGGCAGAGCTAGGAGGCCAGCCTGGTCTATGTAGTGAGCTCAAGGCTAGCCAGGGTGAGACCTTGTTTTTCTTTTTAAAACCTTAATACTTGAACTAAGACTATTAAACATTTTTCTGAAGAAAAAAAAAAAAAAAGACAAACCTCACAATGTAATATTTAACTCTATACGTAAACATATGTAAATAAATACAAAAAAGGAAAAAAAAGCAGATAAATTGAACTAAAAATTTTGACGAATGGGGAAAAGGCTGTAAACCATCTATGTTGTAAATAACTATTTAGAATATATAAAGAATTCTACCTTCAGAGAAAAGCAAATTAAAATGTGGGCAAAAGATTTAGATAGTTATCTAAAGAATACATAAATGACTAACAAGCCTAGGAGAAAATGCTTGAAATGATTAGTTATTAGGAAAATGCAAATTAAAACACCTCACATCCACTTGAATGGATTTAACAGAACCCTCATACATTATTGTTAGAAATGGAAAATGGCATAATCTCTATAGAAAACAATCTGGTGCCATTATTATTATGATGATGATGATGATGATGATGTTAAAAATGCCTAAGCCTGCAGACCTGAATGCCATTCCTTGTCCCAGTAGGAAGGCAAGAACTCACTCACCTAAGTCGCCCATTCAATTGTCCTCTGACCTCCATATATGAGCAGGCACATGCTCGGCCACCAACAGAGTAATATAAGCAAATAAATAAAGCTCTAAGTTTAGAAAGAACTAAAATATCTATTCATGGATGAATGGATAAATAAACTGTGGTATGTGAAATGAAGTACTGAATAATGCCACAGCATGAATTAATGTTGAGAACATGCTAAGTGAAGAAGCCACATACAAATACATGTTTGAAATGATTTCAGTCACATGAACTAGCCAGAATAGGAATATCCATAAAGATAGAAATTAGTCAGTAGTTGTCAACAGCTGGATCAACAGAAATCTGGGACTGGACTTCCTTTTAAGATGGTAAAACTTTTAAGTAGATTGTACAACAGTACTGATTGTTCACTGTAAAATAGTTAATTTTGAGGCCAGGGAAATGGCTTAGAGTAAGCAAGCATAAGGAAATGAGTTCCAACTCCCAACACCTATATAAAAGCCAGGCATAGCCTTGAACTCATTGATATAGGAGACAACTTTCTAAACAGAACATCAGTAGCTCAGGCACTAAGATCAACAATTAATAAACGGGGCCTGATAAAACTGAAAAGCTTCTGCAAGGCAAAGGTCACTGTCAATAGCACAAAATGTCAGCCTACAGAATGGGGAAAGATTTTTACCAACCCTATATCTAACAGAGGACTAATATCCAAAATATATAAAGAAATCAGACACCAACAAACCAAATAACCTACTTCAAAAATGGAGTACAGAGCTAAACAGAGAATTTTCGGCTAAACAGAGAATTTTCAAGAGAGGAATCTCTAATGTCTGAGAAGCACTTAAATGTTCAATGTTTTAAGTCATCAGGGAAATGCAAATCAAAACGACTCTGAGATCCCATCTTACACCTGTCAGAATAGCTAAGAGCAAAAACTGAAGTTGATGGCTCATGTTAGTGAGGATGTGGAGAAAGCAGGAATCTTCTTCCGTTGCTGGTAGGAGTGCAAATTTGTACAACTACTATGAAAATCAATCTGGAGGTGCCTCAGGACTTTGGGAATAGATCTAGCTTAAGACCCAGCTATATTAATCCTGGGCATATACCCAAAAGATGCTCCACCATACCACAAGGACACTTGCTCAGCTATGTTCATAGCAGCTTTATTCATTATATCCAGAAACTGGAAACAACCTAGACGTCCCTCTACCAAAGAATGGATAAGGAAAATATGGTACATTTACACAATGGAATACTACTCCGCCATTAAAAACAAAGACATCATACAATTTGAAGGCAAATGGATGGAACTAGAAAAGATCTTATTGAGTGAGGTAACCCAGACCCAGAAAGGCAGACCCAAAGAAGCCAAGGAGGGCCCAAGGTAGGATACTTGAATCTTACTCAGAAGAGGAAATAAAACAAACATCTTAAGTAAATGGAGGGAGGGAACTGGGTAGGAGAGTGGGTGAGAAGAGTAACAGGAGTGGAGATCAAGTGTCAGGGGGAACGTGGATGGGGGGATGTTGGGAGGACTGGGAGAGAGAACAGAAATTGGTGGGGAGGGCATCTCTAGAACAGGGGAGGTCCCTGGGTATCTATGGGGGTGACCCTAGCTGAGACTCCTAGCAGCGGGGTTAAGGAGCCTGAAATCAACACCTCCAGATAGGATTCCAGTGCCACCTATAAAACCTTTGACCCAAAATTTGTCTAGCTTACAAGTGGAGCAGAGATTGAAGGAATGGTAAACCAATGGCTGGCCCACTTGGGACCCAGCCATGGGAGAAAGCAACCCCCTGGCACTATTAATGACTCTCTGCTGTGCTTGAAGACAGGAGCCTAGCATAGCTGTGTTCTGAGAGGCTTCATCCAGCAGCTGATGGAAACAGATGCAGAGACCCACAATCAAACAATAGGCTGATGTCGAGTAGTCTTGTGGAAGAGTGGGAGGAAGGTTAAAGGAAGTTGGAGGGGTCAAGGACACCATAAGAAGACCTCCAGAGTAAACTAACTTGGGCCTATGGGGGCTCACAGAGACTGAGCCACCAACCAAAGAGCTTGCACAGGCTGGATCTGGACCCCCTACACATATGTAGCACATGTGCAGCCTGGGTCTTGACAATGGGAGTAGGGGCTGTCTCTTCTCTGATGCCTGCCACTGGATCCCTTTCCCCTAGCTGGGCTGCCTTGTCAGGCCTCAGTGGGAGAGGATGTGCTTAGTCCTGTTGAGACTTGAGGTGTCAGGGTGGGTTGGTACCCCTTGTGTGTGGGGGGGGGAGGGAGTTTCTCTGAGAAGAGTTGAGGGGAAGTGGGAGAGGAGAAATGAGAGTGGGACTGAGAGGAGGGAGGGCCTGAGATCAAGCTGTAAAGTGATTAAATAAATAAACAAAGGGGGAAAAGGTAAAACCAAACAAAATACAAAAGCTAGGCATGGTCATGTATGTTTATAACACTAGCTGCAGCGTGGAGCCAGGTGGGTCTGGAAAGTGCACCAAGCAGCAGCTTCAAGTTCAGTGATCAGCCCGGCCCAAGGGAATAAAGGAGAGCAACGAAACAACCTGTCATCCTCTTCTGGCCCTTCTACAGGCACACATGCTGACTATACCTGTATACATTCACATAACACACACACATTAAAAGAGTGTTAATCTTACGTGTACTTCATTTCATTAAAAAGAAGAACTTCAGAGGGAGAAAGTAATAAAATATTGAAATTGATGTTGCTATTCCTCTCTTAAGTTGAATTGTTTAAATTTATGACCCTGGCAGGTAGTTCTATATATGAAGATTATCACAAACAGGAAAATACAAAGCATAGTCAATATATATATATATATGAATATATATATATATGAATATATATATATATATTCAGACCATGTTCTACTTAATTACATCATAGAAAATGCTTCTAATCATTATGGCTGTGCAGGTTAGTTTTTATTGTCAAGTTGACATAACCTAGAGTCACCTGGGAAGTGGTACTCCCAAGTGAGGAACTAATCAGATTGTACTTGCTTGTGACCATGTCTGTGGGAGACTGTCTTGACTAATGGATGACTAAAGTGAGAGGGTCCAGGCCACTGTGGTCAGACCATTCCTAGGCAGCTGAGTCTGGGCTGTAAATGAAAGCCCATCCAGCAAAAGAGCCAGTGAACAGTGTTCATCTATGGTTTCTGCTCCAAGTTCTTGATTTTTGGTTCCTACCTTGAGCTACAGCCCTGACTACCCTCAATGACAAACTGTACCTTGAAAGTGTAAGCGAATGTTCTTATTGAATGGTGGGGCATCTTTTGGGTATATGCCTAGGAGTGGTATAGCTGGATCTTGAGGAAGCACTATTCCTAATTGTCTGAGAAAGTGCCAGATTGATTTCCAAAGTGGTTGTACAAGGTTACATTCCCACCAGCAGTGGAGGAGGGTTCCCCTTTCTCCATACCCTCTCCAGCATACATCCCTTCAGTTTTTGATCTTAGCCATTCTGATGGGTATGAGGTGAAATCTCAGGGCTGCTTTTACTTGAATTTCCCAAATGCAAATGACTAAGGACATTAAGCATTTCTTCAAGTGTTTCTCTGCCATTCGATATTCCTCTGTTGAGAATTCTCTGTTTAGCTCTGTACCCCATTTTTTAATCGGATTACTTGGTTTGTTGGTGTTTAACTTCTTGAGTTCTTTATATATTAAAGATATTAGCCCTCTGTTAGATATAGGGTTGGTGAAGATCTTTTCCCAGTCTGTAGGCTGTCGTTTTGTTTTAATGAATGCCCTTTGCTTTAGAGAAGCTTTTTAGTTTTATGAGGTCCCATTTATTAATTGTTCAACTATGTTCATGATAGCTTTATTTGTAATAGCCAGAACCTGGGAAGAACCTAGAAATCCCTCAATGGAGGAATGGACACAGAAAGTGTGGTACATTTACACAATGGAATACTACTAGGCAAGGAAATCATGAAACAAGGAAATCATGAAATTTGTAGGCAAATGGTGGGGACTAGAAAAGCTCATCCTCAGCGAGGTAACCCAGAAGTAGAAAGAAATACATGGAATATACTCACTTATAAATGGATAGTAGACATATAATATAGGATAAACATACTAAAATTTATAGTCCTATAGAAGCTAAACAACAAGGAGGACCCTAGGAAAGAGGCTGAAACCTCACTTAGAAGGGCAAACAGGATAGACATTGGAAGTAGGAAAAGACAAGGAATAGAACAGAGCCTTCCACAGAGGACCTTTGAAAGACTCTACCCAGCAGGATATCAAAGTACTGAGACTCATAGCCAAACTTTGGGCAGAGTGCCAGAATCCTTACGGAAGAAGAGGGAGATAGAAAGAGCTGGAGCGGTCAGGAACTTCACAAGGAGAACAACAGAGCCAAAAATATCTGGGCCCTGGAAACCCTGCAGAGACCAGTACTTCAAAAAGGACCATGCATGGAGAAGACCTAGACCCCCTGTTTAAAGGAAGCCCATTGTCTCCTCAGTCTCCAAGTGGGTTCCATAGTAAGGGGTGCAGGGGCTGTCTCTGACATGAACTCAGTGGCCAGCTCTTTGATCACCACACCTTGCCAGGCCACAGAGGAAGATGATGCAGCCAGTCCTGATGAGACCTGATAAGCTAGGGTCGGATAGAAGAGGAGGAGGTCCTCCTCTATCAGGGGACTAGGAAAAGAGCATGGAGGGAAGAGGCAGGGTGGGTGGGACTGGGAGACTGGAAGGAAATGAGGGAGGGGGCTGCAGCAGGGATACAAAATGAATAAATTGTAATAATAAATATATAAATAAAATAAAATTTAAAAAATATAGAAAAAAAGAAAGTGTAAGCCAAATAAGCCCTTTTATTTCCAGCTTGCTTTCGGTTTGGTCAGAGTGTTTTATCACAGCAACAGAGATGCAAATTAGAACAATGATATTGAATAAAGAAAATCCTTGAATTCCACTTTATTAGAAATGTTTTAAAAAATCATCATCATCAGTAGGAGCAGCTACAACAGCAACAACAAATACTGAGGACATTCTGTAAGTTTAAGTGTGAAAAAATAGCATTCTGAATGAAAACACAAGACTACATTTAAAAAAAAAGATTTATTTATTTATTTTACATATATGAGTGCTCTATCTGCATGTACACCTGCATGTCAGAATTGGGCATTAGATCCCATTTTAAATGGTTGTGAGCCACCATGTGGTTGCTGGAAATTGAACTCAGGATCTCTGGAAGAACAGACAGTGCTCTTAGCTGCTGAGCCATCTCTCTAGCCCCAAGACTACATTTGTTAATGAACTGATTTAGTTTCAAAATGTTTCAAAGACACACAGCAGTTTTAACAGTTAATAGTCAAGCTATTCATTAAAGAATACAAACTTTGAATTAAACAATCTCTAAAAGATAAGTGCACCTGCTTACAATATGCCAACTTTTTTCTGGCACAATCTCTTCAGTACCTTTTGTTAGTAGGTAGAGGATTAAAATACAGCATGTTTTTTTTTTTTTCTTAGACAAGGTCACCATAAAAAATGTCAAGGGATTAAGAAATAAGATGAATTAGTGTAATTTCTATTTAAAAAATAAGCATGTAACCCTGTGAATAATAGGTCCGTAGAATAAAAGCTACACACTGTTCCACTCTAAACTCTCACACAGATTTATAAATTCTTTGTGAATGGACAGCTAACTCTCATCAGGCAGCTGTCTTGGGCTAGGCAATGTTTGTGTGATGGCTCATGTGCATACTTTCATTAATTTCCCAGTAAAAACAACAACAACAACAAAAACATACATTGGTTTTCTACTGGAGACACATGAAGAAACAGAGTTAAATCAAGTCCCCTGTCTAAGGCAAAGGGGTTTAATCTCAGTAATCCAGCTCCTGACCCTGCAGCACCTAACAGTGCAAGGCAAATTATATACAAACTACGATGTGTCTGTTAAAACAAAACAAAAACCAATAACCCAAACAGAAGCCTAGTCTACACTTGATAAAATTACAGTCCTCACAGTATTTAATCAAGGTGCCAAATATGTTTTCTTTAGTTGTCCTTAGTCCTGACTCACTGTTGAAATTTATCATACAAAACAGTGCCTCTGTGACACCCCAGACTCCGGCTTTACATCCTCTGTCCAGCCGTAGTAAGCACTCTTTTTTAACACTAATTTTGATCTTTTTAAATTAAATCACATAATGTGCACTTTTGCTGTTTGACTTCTTTTGTTTATTTTAAAATGGTTAATTTCATGTGGTATAAACCTCACTTTCATTTGCTTTTGAGATTCATCTATGTTCCTGCACGTGGCTACATTTCATTCCTTTCACTACTACACACTATTCCATTGGGCAAAACAGCTGTTACATTGTTGGACATTTGGGCTCCAATTTTGGGACATTAAAATAGTACTAATTACTAATAGTCCTCCAAAGTGCTATGCCTATCTTTCATTTTCAGCACTACCCCCATGATGTGCAACACATTAGTAGCTATGTGAGCAGTTTCTAAGACGTTGCCATTATTAGCAACATGGCAATAAATAATTTCTTTGTATTGTAGGCTCCTAGGTTGTAAGGTAAATTTATAAAAAATAAGTTAATCAAAATAATTATAAAAATTTTATATATACTACCACATTATTCTCAAAAGAGATTTCAACAACTAATGGTCTTACCATTAATTTAAAAGTGCTTATTTTATGCCCTTATAGCTTCTGTACATGGTAAACTAGTAAGCAACATGGCATACTGTGATTATTTCAAATTGAGCAAAGGTTACTAGAAGAAAAATTGAAAAAAAAAACATACAGGAAAAATTTCATTTTTATTGAAACTAAAACTCTGGAATATTAGATTTTTCTAGCAAATTACTGAACAGTGGGCCATGTCCCCTTGAGAAACTCTAGCAATTATGCACGTAATTTTTATGTGAATGCTCAAAGAAAAGAATCGTGCTTGTACATGCATTACTACTGCTGTGTTTCCCTCTGACTCTCAACACTGCTATTTCTCAGTACCCAAGGGGAGATAAATAAGGAGAGACAGCTGGCTTTATCTGTTTACCCTTCCCCTCACCAATACATGCGGAAACCAAACAAAGAAGGACTTTGAGGTTGGAATTTAATACACATACTAAATGTATAAAGTGCATACATAAAAAGAAAAACTATCACAATAAGAAACTCTACATTTACCTCAGCTTGACCTAGATCAAAGAATGAAACACACAGATAAAACTTTTCCATTTAATTCACATGAAAGAGATTTGCTTCTCCCTTGTCTTACTTAAGCGAGTGAGGAAACACCACCACATACATCTTGGCAATTAGACAAGTAAATCTGCTCATAATTGAGGGACAATGGCTTCCTAATGGAAGAGCCACATGTGCAGTGAATACTTGATGGGCTCCATCAGATGAGCGGTGCTCTCAGAGCTGGCCTATCACCCTGTTCTATCAACTGTCCCCTCATCAGCTCAAATGTTTTACCTCTCTAGAAACTCACTCCTTCCTCCTATACCTGACCCTCATCCTAGACCAACTAAACCAATCTCTTGTCCCTTCTCTGGGAATGTTGTTAATTTTATCAACCTAAATGTAACTTCTTCGAGGGCATCTTCCTCAGTAGCTTAATTAAAAAATATTCAGTTGTTTAACTGAACTGCTTAGAACATTTAACTCCTTCTGTCTATTTGATACAGAGTTCCATGTAGCCCAAGGTAGCCTTGAACTATTAGTTAAGATAACATTGACCTACTGATTCCCCCATTTCTATCTCCAAATACTGATTACAAGCATGATACACACCTCTCTTAATTTCTGCCGGTTTTGCAGTACTGGGGACTGAACCTAGAAGTCCATTTATGATAGGCAAGCATTCTTCTATTGAGCTACAGAACTCAATCTCCTCACCCCCTGCCCCAAACACACTTTTTTCTGTCTTCAGACTCAAGGGAATCAAGGGAAACCATGAGATACGAAAAAGTGATTTGTGGATAGACTGGGGAGATGGCTCAGTGAATAAAATGCTTGTGGTGCAAGGAGAACCTTGGAAGCTTGTAGGCCTAGCTGAGGTAAACAATAAAGAAACCCTGCTCAACACAATATGGAATGATGCCGCATGTTTTCCTCTGATCCTCACATGTACAGTGGTATGTGGTTATTTCGCCTGCATTCCCATTCATGGAACACACACACACACACACACACACACACACACACACACACACTAGATTTTATTTGTGAATGAGCAAATAAAAATAAAGTCTCAAGTACTCCTATAAATTTAATGCACTGAATTCATTTAATAGATGAGGAAACTGTTTTAGAAAAGCTACTGGTTGTTCACAAGACCACAACAACTAACAACCAATGGTGGAGCTGAAACTCAGGCAGTTTCTGTTCTTTCCATGGCGACTAGCTTGATAATGTAGGATGAGGTTTGTACTGTAGAATTTCCTGCAAACTTGTGGTTAGAAGAGGGCAACAGCGGATGCACACAAAGACAAGTTCAGAAGGTTGTTGTATATTAAACAAGAAATTGGCTACATGGCACAGTCCAAGAGCAAGCTCAAGATAAGACGACTCCTGTCTGTGGCCATGAGCAAGCCCCTGAACACCAGTCTCATCTGGGGCTTGCTCGTGTCCACAGACAGGAGTGGACAATGAGCTAGCCTGAGACAATCACCAGTCTGGCCCTGTGCAGGCCCTGAGCAGTAGCCTGAGACAATCAGCAGTATGGGGCCACAGCAGGACAAGGAGCTAGCCTGGGACGACCATGCCCAAGATGACACCTGCCTGGTGTTACACTGTGTGGCTGGGTCACAGCACTCCTGAGACCACTGCTGAGATGACCCTAGACACCCAGAGACCCTGGGTACCACTAAGAGGAGCAAGTAAGTGATGGATAAATGAAAGAGAAAGAGAAAGAGAAGCAGAAGAATGTACGCACAATGAAGAGAGGAATAACTGCAGACTGAAGGATAGTGAGGGTGATCTGAGGAGCTGGTAATGCTACTTAAAACCATGGTAAGATCCTGGCCTGTGCTACCACCAAGGGCAATGTCTAGGTCCTTAGCCCTGCAGCAGCAGGGCTCTGTTACCACCAGGGGCCACGAACTAGCCCCGCCACTCCTCTCCTGTGTGGTGGCATGGATGAGGGACAGATGTCCTCCCTATCTCCTTACCCCTCACCACTTGTGGTAAGCAGGAGACCTGGTGTTGGGGGTTGGTCTGGTGCTGCTGTGTATTCAAATGCTAAATACTGGCTCCCAAGATCTGGTTGCAGTCCAGACAAGTACATTCTCATGTACATCAAACAATGTTTCATAAACTTTGCTCCCCAATTATCTCTGATTGGTTAATAAAGTTGCTGACAGCCAACTATACTGGGCAAGATATAGGTAGGCGGAGCTTTAATTTAATTTAATTTAATTTAATTTAATTTAATTTAATTTAATTTAATTTAATTTAATTTAATTCCCAGACTGGGGATCTCAGGTAGGAATACTGAGGCCAGAAGAAGCAAGAAAGAAAAGGAAGAAATAAGATGGAGAGAGGATGTAGAGTGATGGAGCAGACCAGCCCAGACAGGAACCATATTGGCAAGTAACTTGGGAATACAGCTGGAAGATAGCCAGACTAGCTTAGAAAATTAGTTTAATTTAGACCTGATCAGTTATTGTCTAAAGCTGTTTAAATAAGCCAATAGGTCTCTATCTCGATTACTGGGGTGCTGGCCAGGTCATAGAAAAGCCCTCTAGAGTTTAATAAATATTGTACAACAACCTGGCCCTGGGGTCATGAGAGCAGGCGAGCTGTCCCTTACTGGCTGCAGTGCTCAGGAGAGTGGGTCCTGCACCTCCCCCGGGCAGCACAGTAGAGTTGACCCTGGTGGCAGGTCATGGGTGAGTTGGCCCTGAGGGTGTGAGAGAGGGAGAGCTGGCCCTGCCAATTGCTGGCTGTGGCATCAAACGAGCTAGCAGGGGCACAGCTAGAGCACTCGCCCCAGTGGTGTGGTTGTGGGAGAGCTGGCAAGCAGAATAGCTCAGATACCTCTTAGACACAGACCCAGGGCTTTGAGTTGGCTGACTCAACATCTAACCCATCGATGAACTGCTGGAGCGCTGGAGCACATGAAGGTGCCAGTCCTACAGATCCTGGAGGCCCTCCATGACACAAGATATCTGCAGAGTCCCAGTGAAAAAAAAAACAGTACTAATGGATGTAGTGAAATGTTATCAAATTCAAACATAGTATGAAGACAGAGCATTAGGATTTCTTGTATGTATTAGTGATAAAATATGAGGGATGTTGTTTGGAATCTAAGTGTTGCCAAAGCTCATATATTTTGGTCATGTGTCATGGGTGTTGGTCCCAGTTTCCAGTGTTACTGGGAGGGAAAAACTTTAAGAGGTCAGGCCTGGTGAGCAACTTTGCTCTCCAACACATTCACTACCATGATTTCCTGCCTTGCCACAGGCCTGAAGTGACAGGATCAAGTGATCAAGGACTAAAATCCTTACAACCATGAGTCAAAATAAATCTTTCGTCTTTTTAAATTGATGATTTCAGCTAACATAGGGGTTGGGCTCTATTTAGGGAACTTAAAAAACAAAAAACCCAAACAAACCAAGGGTCTATTTAAATGTGAAATGCCTATTAAATACCAAACAGGAAATAAGATCTTTTTTAGAGGACAGAGGATATATACTTGTGAGTCATTAGCATATAGATAATATTTGTAGCCATAGGCTTGAATAATTTGCCTAGATAGAAAATGAACATAAAAA
The DNA here is from genome assembly GCF_907164565.1 of Psammomys obesus. Classification (NCBI taxonomy): domain Eukaryota; kingdom Metazoa; phylum Chordata; class Mammalia; order Rodentia; family Muridae; genus Psammomys; species Psammomys obesus. The sequence goes on along the minus strand of NW_026596057.1, from coordinate 14,556,401 downwards.
GTAGAGATATAAGGATTGAATATATTAGGGACTATCCAACATTTCAACGCTGCAAAGAACAGCACACACACACATTATGAAGCTGAGGAAAATCTTGAACTCCCGACCTTTGTGCCTCCCCTTCCCAAATGCTGAGATTATAGGTGTGTGCTACTACATCTGATCTTATGCAGTGCTGGAGACTGAACACAGGACTTCATGTATACTAAGCAAGAACTCAAGAACTACCTGCTCAGCTACATCTCCAGCCCTACTTTTAGCTTTCTGAATTGGAAACCACATAGCCAAGCCTCTAAAAAGACTGCATGCAGAGCAGCTATAAGCATATTCTGGGGAAATGTGAGGGGGTCTTTACAATACAAAGAGTAAACAAGGTTTAGTGCAGGAACTGTATAACACATTTATCTTCATCCATGATCAAGGAAACAAATTCTTAAATTACACTCTTTACGTGGTGTGTGCTGTGTGTGTGTGTGCATGCGCACGTGTGCCATGACATGGACAGGAGGTCAGGGGACAATTTGTGGGAGTCAGTTTTTTCTTCCACCATGTGGATCTTAGGTCACAACTCATGCAGTCAGATTTGGCAGCATGCAGCAAGCAACCCACTGAGCCATCTTGCTGGCCCAAGATTAACTTCTTCATAACCGAACTCTAAAAATCCTGAAGTTAAAGACTAGAAAATGATAGTAAATAAAAGTCAATATTCTAAAAAACTATATCCCAATATAATGAACAAATGTTTAAAACCTACAAAACTTCTTTTAGAGCAGAGCACGATGGCACACGTCTGTAATCCTAGCACTTGGGAGGCAGAGGCAGGCAGATCTCTTGAGTTCAAGGCCAGCCTGGTCTACAAAGCAAGTCCAGGACGGCCAAGTCTACACAGAGAAATCCCATCTTGAAAAAACAAACAAAATAATCCAAACAAAGGTTTTTTTTAGTAGTTTTGGTAGATTTCTGGATTCTTTACAGAGAGCCAGAATATGACATAAACATAACAAGAACAAATGAGTTAAAAAGTTAAGAGTTACCTGCAAGCACAAGAGTTATATTCAGCACAAGGAATATCCCACAGAATAGGCCAACTCTAAACGTAGTCCATGCTGGTGCAGGCTGTAGAAAGAAAACAGAACCTTGAGTAAAAGATATCAAACACACGCAGTGCATGCTACAGTCTAGTGACTTAGTAGTGTGAACCTCAATGTTGTATAGGGAAAATATATTTTATTCTAACTTTGATAACTCTGAAGCAGAGCCTCATTTACGCTCCATCATCCTATTACGAGAACAGGAACACTATTGAGCTCTTTTACAGAAATCAGAATCATGGAGTTGGAGAGCTGCTCATCCGTAAAGTGCTCGCTGTGCTGGCATGAGGACCTGAGTTGGATACCCAGCACCCACATAAGGAGCAAGGCAGACCCCACGCAAAGGCTGGGCATGGTCATGTTTGCAATCCAGTTCAAGTGGGCAGAGGCAGACACATTCCTGGAGCTCACTGGACAGTGAGCCTCGACAAACAGGTGAGCTCCTGGTTCAGAGAGAGACTCTGTCTCCAAAAAGGAGGTGGAAAGCAACAAAGGAACACACCTGATGTCCCCTCTGGTCACCAGATGCACATTCACGTCAACACAGAGGTGAGAGATGGGGCAACGGGGATGAACAGGAGTCAGGAGATAAGATGGTAATTTTAGGCCTCAGACTGAGATGAGTGATCCTTTGAGTGATTTAGGATGCAACTAAATCTATCTCTACATTTTGTGAGTCAGAGTTACTCAATTAGTGTTTACTATTTGGTACTATGAATAATGAGAGTAAATGGTAAAGACAAAGACACTTTCTGATATTACTTATGCTTTTATACTGAAAAAACTTAAATAAAAATATTTAAAGGTTTATTTATCCTTTTATTTACATGTACAAGTGTCTGTGTGAGTTTATGTGCACCATGTGTGTGCAAGCAGCCACAGAGGCCATACAGCCTCAGATCCATCTAAAATTGAAGTTAAGGTGGTTTTGTTTCTTCTGTAGGCTGGGAGCCAAACGAGGTCCTCTGAAAGCACAGTAAGTACCTCTAACCACTGAGTCATCTCTCCAGCCCCTTAAATGAAAACGTAAGGAATCCTAGCGTTCTTAAGAGATGGGCACTAAAATCTCCAGCACAATGGGCTAAATTATATTCCTCTTCAGTATAATTTGATTTTATATCTATAACTGACCTTAAATTTTCTTTTTTCTAAAGCAAATAGAAAATTCCTTAGATTTTAAATACAAAGGAATGAAGGACAGAGAGATAAACTTATAGATTTTTAGTGTTGTAAAGAATGAGAGATTAGACTTAATTAGACCTTCAATCCCCTCTTCCTGCAAGAATCAAAACTCTCATTACTTGTCACAAGTGCTATCTGTATTGTCAGTTTCAGAATAAAAGTATCTATAAGGAAGATGGTAATTTATCTTTTCCTTCCTTCCTTCCTTCCTTCTTCCTTCCATTCTTTCCTCTCTCTCTCTCTCTGTTTTTCAAGATAGGGTTTCTCTGTGCAACCCTGGTTGTTCTGGAACTCAGTGTGCAGGCCAAGCTGGCCTTGAACTCAAGAGATCTGCCTCTGCCTTCCAAGTACTGAGATTAAAGGCTACACTACCATGCCTGGCCTAAATTATCTTTTCTTTTTTTTTTTTAATTTTTATTTTTTATATTAAGTACAGGTTATTTACTTTGTATCCCAGCTGTAGCCACCTCCCTCATTCCCTCCCAATCTCACCGTCTCTCCCTCATCTCCTCCCCACCCCTCTCTAAGTCCACTGATATGGGAGGTCCTCTTCCCCTTCCATATGACCCTAGTTTATCAGGTCTCATCAGGACTGGCTGCAATGTCCTCCTCTGTGGACATTGCAAGGCTACACTGAAGGGCCTAGCAAGGTTACTCCTCCCTCGAGGGGGGTGTGAAAGATCCTGCCACTGAGTTCATGTCAGAGACAGTCCCTGTTCCCCTTACTAGGGTACCCACTTGGATGCTGAGTTGCCATGGGCTACATCTGAGCAGGGGTCTAAGTTATATCCATGCATGGTCCTCGGTTGGAGAATCAGCCTCAGAAAAGTTCCCTGTGCCCAGATACATTTTGTCCTTGTGGTGCTCCCGTCCTCTCCAGGTCTTACTAACCCACCTTCTTTCATATGATTCTGTGCACTCTGCCCAAGGTTTGGTTATGAGTCTCAGCATCTGCTTTGATACACTGCTAGGTAGAGTCTTTCAGAGACCCTCTATGGTAGGCTCCTGTCCTGTTTCTTGTTTTCTCCTATTTCCAATGTCCATCCTATTTGTCTTTCTAAGTGAGGATTGATCATCTTACCCTGGATACTCCTTGTTGTTTAGCTCCTTTAGGTGTACAGATTTTAGTACGTTTATCCTATCTTATAGGTCTAGTATTCACTTATAAGAGAGTATATACCATGTGTGTCTTTATGCTTCTGGGATACCTCACTCAGGATAATCTTTTCTAGATCCCACCATTTGCCTACAAATTTCATGATTTCCTTGTTTTTAATTGCTGAGTAGAACGATAGCCTACAGACTGGGAAAGGATCTTCACCAACCCTATATCTGAGAGAGGCTAATATCCAGAATATAAAGAACTCAAGAAGTTCAAAAGCAACAAATCAAGCAATCCAATTAAAAAATGGGGTAAAGAGCTAAACAGAGAATTCTCTATAAAGGAATATAGAATGGCAGAGAAACAGTTAAAGAACTGTTCAATGTCCTTAGCCATCAGGGAGATGAAAATCAAAACGACCCTAAGATTTCACCTCACACCCATCAGAATGGCTAAGATCAAAATCTCAAGTGACAACACATGTTGGAGATGATGTGGAGAAAGGGAAACCCTCCTCCATTGCTGGTGGGAATGTAAACTTGTACAACCACTTTAGAAATCAATCTGGCGCTTTCTCAGACAATTAGGAATAGTGTTTCCTCAAGATCATACCACTCCTAGGCATATATCCCAAATATGCTCAAGTATACAAGGACATTTGCTCAACTATGTTTGTAGTAACTTTATTCGTAATATCTAGAACCTGGAAATAACCCAGATGTCCCCCAATGGAGGAATGGATACAGAAACTGTGGTACATTTACACAAGGAAATACTACTCAGCAATTAAAATTATCTTTTCTTAAAAGCTATTTCAGTTCCAAAAATTGTACAATATACTCTATTTACAAACAATGTACACCGTACATTTAGAATACTAGAAATTGCTAGTAAAGTGAACACATAGTAAGTACCCTATGTGTTTAGACACAATTTTCCCTGAAGTCTTTCCCTCTCTCCTCACATACCTTCCCTCCTCAACTAACCACTTCCATGTTTTCTTCATGCCTCCTCTAAATACCTTCTTACATTTTCTCATTTAAAGTTTTATTTTAATATTAATGACATAATAAACTATATACATTTAAAACACAATTTCTGTTCTTCTGATGCTTTTATAGTTTTTCTTTCTTAATCAGTTTGACTAGGGTATGTCTATGGTTTCTTAAAATACCATTTTACTGAATATACTGGTATACAATGAATTGTACATACACTAGACTTGAAGTATATAAAATAAGATTTTCACAAGATTTAATACATATAGAATATTTATGAACTCATAAGAATCAAGACAGTATATTGTGCAAGCCATGGTGGTACATATCTGTATTCCCAGCACTCCAGAGGTAAAGACAGGGGAACTAGGTATACAAGGCCAGCCTTGGCTACATAGTGAGGTCAGAGGAGGCTATTGGAAACCTTGTCTCAAAAAAACAAAACAAAACAGTAAAGAAAGTGAACAAAACAAATAACCTAACATACTCACTACTCCTAAGAGCTTCCTTATGCCCCTTTGTCTTCCTTTCTGCCAAAACCCACTCCAGCCCAGCTTGACTGGCAACCAACGATGTGCTGCTGCTTCTCCTCCTCCTCCTCCTCCTCCTCCTCCTCCTCCTCCTCCTCCTCCTCCTCCTCCTCCTCTTCTTCTTCTTCTCATTGTTCACTGGTTTATATTTTCCGGAGTATTAAGTAAATGAAGTCAGATAGTGTATACTTAAAAAAATCTGTCTTCATTCTCTCTCTTGATTCACCTCTGTTGTGGCATTTATCGACAAATTATTTTTCAGGTTGAGTAGTAATACACTGTACAGATAGATAGAGTACAACTGTTTATCCATTTACCTACTGATGGATATGAGTTTTTCCAGCTTTGGATATTATGAATAAAGTTGCTATGAACACTTATGCACAAGTCTTTTTGTAGACACAAGCTTGCATTTGTCTTGCATAAATATTAGGACAATAACAGCCAGTCATGTGGTAGATGTACATTTAACTGTTTAGAAGACTCCCTAACTAAATGCTAACACATTATACCATTTTCTTCCACCAGCAGCATATGAGGTGGGATTCTGTTTCTCCAACCATGCGGTTTTGGTTTGCATGTCTCGATGGCCTGCTGAAGTTGAGCACCTTGCCATGTTCTGATTTTCCACTTGTACAGCTTTGATGAAGTTCAGGTTGTCTTCTCACTACTAAGAACTAGAGTTCTCTGTTTGTTCTCAGTAAAATAGGTCTTTTACCAGACAAGCTTTTATAACTATTTTCTCTTGTTTAGTACTCTCTATTCTCCTTAATGTGGTCTTTGAAGATGTGTTTATACCTCTGATAAAGTACTTTTTTTTGAGATTAATCAACATCATGATTTTATTTTTACTTTTATTGACAACAGATTCTTAGCCAGGCAGTGGCGGTGCATACTTTGTGTGTATGTGCACTTTCAGTTCTAATTGATTACAATTTATTCACTTTGTATCCCCACTGCAGCCCTCTCCCTCTTCTCCCCCTATCCCTTTGCCTAGTCCCCTGATAGGAAAGGTCCTCCTCCTCTTCTATCTGACCCTAGCTTATCTGGTCTCATCAAGGCTGGCTGCATCATCTTCCTCTGTGGCCGGGCAAGGCTGCACCACTCAGGGGGAGGTGATCAAAGAGCTGGTCACTGAGTTCATGTCAGAGAAAGTTCCCTGTACCCTTTACTAGGGAACCCACTTGGAAATTGAGCAGCCTATGGGCGTCCTCTGAACAGGGTCCTCTCCATGTAAGGCCCTTGGTTGGAGTATCAGTCTCTGCAACCATCCCCTTGGGCCCAGGTTTTTTGGCTTGTTGTTCTCCTTATAGAGTTCCTGTCCCCTCCAGGTCTTTCTATCTCCTTCTTCCATAAGGATTCTGGCACTCTGTCCAAAGTTTGACTATGAGTCTCAGGATCTCCTTGTGGGTAGAGTCTTTCAGAGGTCCTCTGCGGAAGGCTCCTGTTCTGTTCCTTGTCTTTTCCTACTTCCAATGTCTATCCTGGTTGCCCTTCTGAGTGAGGTTTCAGTCTCTTCCCTATGGTCCTCGTTGTTTAGCTTCTTTAGGTGTACAGATTTTAGTGTATTTATCCCATATTATATTCTAATATTTACTTATAAGTGAGTATATACCATGTGAGTCTTTCTGTTTCTGGGTTACCTCACTGAGGATGATCTTTTCTAGTCCCCACCATTTGCCTACAAATTTTATGATTTCCTTGTTTTTAATTGCTGAGTAGTATTCCGTGGTGTAAATGTACCTCACTTTCTGTATCCATTCCTCTATTGAGGGACATCTACAAATAAAGCTGCTATGAACATAGCTGAGCAAATGTCCTTAATAAATGGTGGGGCATCTTTTGGGTATATGCCTAGGAGCGGTATAGCTGGATCTTGAGGAAGCACTATTCCTAATTGTCTGAGAAAGTGCCAGATTGATTTCCAAAGTGGTTGTACAAGGTTTCATTCCCAGCAGCAATGGAGGAGGGTTCCCCTTTCTCCACATCCTCTCCAGCATACATCATCCCTTGAGTTTTTGGTCTTAGCCATTCTGATGGGTGTGAGGTGAAATCTCAGGGTCATCTTGATTTGTATTTCCCAAATGCAAATGACTAAGGACATTGAACATTTCTTTTAAGTGTTTCTCTGCCATTCGATATTCCTCTGTTGAGAATTCTCTGTGTAGCTCTGTACCCCATTTTTAAATTGGATTATTTGGTTTGTTGTTGTTTAACTTCTTGAGTTCTTTATATATTCTGGATATTAGCCCTCTGTCAGATGTAGGGTTGGTGAAGATCCTTTCCCAGTCTGTAGGCTATCATTCTATTTTGATGACAGTGTCCTTTGCTTTACAGAAGTTTTTCAGCTTCATGAGGTCCCATTTATTAACTGTTGATCTTAGAGCCTGTGTTGTTGGTGTTTTGTTCAGGAAGTTGTCTCCTGTGCCAATGAGTTCAAGGCTCTTCCCCACTTTTTCTTCTAACAGGTTTAGTGTGTCTGGATTTATGTTGAAGTCTTTGATCTGCTTAGACTTTAGTTTTGTGCAGGGTGATAAGTATGGATCTATTTGCATTTTTCTACATGTAGACATCCAGTCAGACCAGCACCATTTGTTGAAGATGCTGTCTTTTTTCCGGTGTATGGTTTTGGCTTCTTTGTCAAATGTTAAGTTTCCATAGGTGTGTGGATTTATTTCTGGGTATTCTATTTGATTCCATTGATCCACCAGTGTGTTTCTATGCCAGTATCATGCTGGTTTTACTACTGTTGCTCTATAGTAGTGCCTGAGATCTGGGAAGGAGATACCTCCAGAAGATCTTTTATTGTAGATGACTGTTTTAGCTATTCTGAGTTTTTTGTTTTTCCATATGGAACTTAGAGTTGTTCTTTCAAGGTCTGTAAAAAATTGTGTTGGTATTTTGATGGGAATTACATCGAATCTGTAGATTGCTTTTGGTAGGATAGACATTTTCACTATGTTAATCTTACCAACCCATGAGCATAGCATATCTTTCCATCTTCTGATATCTTCTTCAATGTCTTTCTTCAGAGACTTTAAGGTTTTTTTTTTTCATATAGGTCTTTCACTTGCTTGGTTAGAGTTATACCCAAATATGATGAAGTACTTTTGATGTCATTTTAAAGAAGTCTTTAAGTCACCCAAAGTTGCTATGACAATCTCCTATATTTTCTTCTAAAACTTTGTAATGTTAGGTCTACTTTAGGTCCAGAAATGTGGTATAAAATGAAGGCTCATGTTTTCTTTTAACATAGAGAATCCAACTGCCCAGGCCATTTGATGAAAACATTATTCTTTCTCTGCTGGCATGCTTTATGTCTGTATTGAAAATTAGCTGTACACATATATTTGTGTATTTTTTAGATCCTATTCTGTTCCATTGAAGTGTCTGTCTATCTTGACTCTACCTTGATTACTGCAGCTTTAATCTGCAGTATAGGTTTTTATACCATGTAGTAGCAATGTTTTTTTTATTCCATTTTTTAATATAATTTTTTATTTATTACAATTTATTCACTTTGTATCCCAGCTGTAGCCCTACCCTCATTCCCTCCCAATCCCACCTTGCCTTCCTCCCTCATCTCCTCCCATGCCCTTCCCCAGTCCACTGATAGTGGAGGTCCTCCTCCCCTTCCATCTGACCCTAGCCTATCAGGTCTCATCAGGACTGTCTTTCATAGTCTTCCTCTGTGGCCTGGTCAGGCTGCTCCCCCTCAGGGGGAGGTGATCAAAGAGCCAGCCTCTGAGTTCATGTCAGAGACAACCCCTGTTCCCCTTATTAGGGAGCCCATTTGGATACTGAGCTGCCATGGGCTACATCTGTGCAGGGGTTCTAGGTTATCTCCATGCATGGTCCTTGGTTGGAGTATCAGTCTCAGAAAAGACCCCTAAGCCCAGATTTTTTGGTTCTGTTGTTCTCCTGTGGAGCTCCAGACCCTTCCAGGTCTTTCTATCTCCCCCTTCTTTCATAAGATTCCCTGTACTCTGTCCAAAGTTTGGCTATAAGTGGATGCTGAGACTCATAGTGCTAATGTTTCCACCTTTTATTTGTTCCAAAGATGTATTGGCTGATCTAGGTCTTCTGTATTTCCATGCACTTTAAAACTACCTTACCAATTTACACACACACACACACACACACACACACAAACACACACCCTTATTGAGATTCTTTTAGATGGATTTTGCTGTATATCTAAAATTAAATGGTTTCCTAAAAACACTGAGCTTACCTAATATGCTCATAATTCAACACACCTTTTATTTAAGTAATCTGTAGTTTATTCGGCAATGTCCTGTAACGTCCAATGTAAAGATCTTTCACATCTTTTGCCAGAACAATCACTATACATTTCTTATTTCTGTAATGTTATTACCAGCATTACTGGAAAGATTTTTGGCTTTTAACTGTACTCAATGTGGAGACATACACTTGATTCCTTCTAAACTGGTGCTGTACTCTACAACTGCTATCCCCAATTAGCTGTAGTAGCTAATTATATGGACCGCTGGATTTTCTACAGAGATCATCAAGTCACTGATAACAAACAACAAAATCTCCAGTAATTTTACTTCTTGCTTTCTAACCTGAATGCCTTCTATGTCTTTTTCTGACCTTATCACATTGGCTATATTCACCAGGACAATCTTCAAAGACCGTTCTAAGACTGAATATACAATTTATTTCTGTTCTTTTAAAGAGTCTCAGTGTTTTTTCTGTTAAATATGACATTAACTTTAATTTTTCATATATATCAGTTATTATACAGCTTCATTATTAATTTCAATACACCATGACCACAAAAATACTCTATGATAAAAATTCCTTTAATTTATTAAGACATGTTTTATGAGACAAAAAATATCACTTAAATGCAATATAAATATATTTAATAAATCCTCCCATCCCCCTCTTTTGCAGGCGTATAACTGCTATTTTGGAAAAAGCCAAATTGTAACCGAGTACATCTGAATCCCCCCCCATACAATGAACAAAAACAAACAAGCAAACAAACAAACAAAAAACTCATCTTAGCTGATAATCCCAAAAAGCTAATATGTGTAAAAACAAACGGGGAGGAAGCTGAGGGGGAGCATTACGAGAGAGAAACAAGACACTGCAATTCATTCCTAGATGAAGGCTCATATCTAAGGTTTCCTTCTCTCCTTTATTTCCCTTCTCCCCCCCCCCCCCACCTTTCTTGTCCCCTTCCTTTTCAGTAACCCATCCTGGCCTTGACCTAGTGCTACCTCCACGTCCTAAAAACTATATTAAAACATGTGCCACTATGCCTGGATCCTGGTATCTTTTTATTTTATTTATTTATTTATTTTTTAATGAGTAACTACTTATAAAATCTTGTAAGGTAATGACATCAGACAACAACAATATTGTGTTAATTATTAAACATGAAAAAGGAAAGAAACCACTGAAAGCAAATGCTAACCTGAGCAGCTCCCAGAGGAGGCACACGTAATCGCTTCATAGCCTTTTGTCTGTCACCATCTTCAAGTTCATTGGTTACTACAGCCTAGAAGAATAAGTTATCAAGTTTTGTATACGTTATTTTAAATGAAAGTGATACATACACATGAATATAATATTCTGATAGTCTCTTGATAAGTATACTGATAAAGAAATAAGAGCATAGGTATTCTAAAAAGCTATTTACAAAAGGAAGACAAACATGGTGAATTATTTCTTTAAAATCCGTACAAGCAATATGGAGCACATATGGCAAATAAGCCTTAGAGATGCTGTACCTCAGTCTCGGAAATGAGCTGGTTGATTTTCTTGCATGTATAAAATGGGGCCACCTCTACATGAGCCACTCGCCAATCTGCTCCACGAGATGTTTCCAGGATCTTGTCATGCTTTTTAAGGATTTTTCGAAACCCTGTAAAGTTCAGGTTCTACAGGAAGAAAAGAGAAATACAATGATCATTCCTACCATCATAAAAGATTAGAACAATGAAGCAGTAGACACCAACAGAGCTGACTGAGCAAATACTGAGAGCCCAGGAGCAGCAGTGCCTTTCTAGATGCATTCGTTCACTGCTAACAGAGTAAGGATCTTATTACAAACACAATTCCATTATTCTTCTTCCAAGTAAATTAATGGAAATCCTAAGCTCAGAACATTTTTATTTCCAACTTTCCACATACAAACATTTCAAAACAGGTTGTTTTGCTACTTTGGCCAAAAGAGTCTTCACAAAATGTTATGCATTTATCCTGCACTGAATCCATTTCTTTCAATTCTTTGCTTTTTGGGGAATAATAAAGAAGAGCATTTCACTCCTACAGGCATGCACACCTGTGAGAAAAATGGGAACGTATTTAGTTCTCTTAACTTTTGTTTTCTTTTCACTCATCTCAGTTTAGGGATAGAAGTGAAAAGGAGAGAAAAAGAAGAAGGAAGGAAGGAAGGAAGGAAGGAAGGAAGGAAGGAAGGAAGGAAGGAAGGAAGGAAGGAAGGAAGGAAGGAAGGAAGGACCAACCACTGCACAGGCCACTTTTCTTCAATTTCTATGAAACCAAAAGACTGGTACTGCCTACACTCACATTCACCTGTTGCTTGTCCATCATCTGAAATGGCAGGAAAACACAAATTTTCAAGTCTAGATTAGATCTACAACCCGAGGTGATCTGTATTTACTAATGTAATGTATTTACATTTGTTAGAATTTATTCCTCATACCATAAGGCATGATCTTTACCTATTATTGGATACAGCATACAGTGTAATGTAGAAACAGTTACGTGTGTGTTTGCATGCAGTGTAGTATGTGTTCATGCATGTGTGTGGATACAAAGTGGTTGTCAGAACCTGACCTTCAGTATCATATTCTATAGCTCTCTACTTTTTCTTTTCTCTTCTTTTCTTTTCAGACAGGATCTTTCACTGAACTGGAGCTCACCAATTTGGCCAGACTGGCTAGCCACTAAGCTCCAGGGACCCTCTTGTCTTCATCCCCAGACCTGGGATTATAAGCCAGTGTAGCCATTCTGGCCTTTTTACTTTAGTGTTAGGAATCTTAAATCAGCTCTTTGTGCTTTCATGAAAAGCACTCTCTCCAACCCTCGACATGGCTTCTTAATTTTCCTTTCTTCCTTATTTCAAAACAAATATATTCTTGAGGTTGAAGAGATTGCTCAGCAGTTAAGTATATGTAATGTTCTTGTAGAGGACTGGATTCAGTTCCCAGTACCTACATCAGATACTCACAACTGCCTGTATCTCCAGTTCTGGGGATCTGATGCCCTCTTGGGTCTCCTTGGGCACTGAATGCATGTAACATGTATACAGATAACCAGGTACACAAACATATACAAAAATAAACTAGAAAAATGAAAACAAATATATTCTTACAGAATCAATAAACTGACTTAAAAAAGATTTAGTTGTTTGTATTTATTCAGTCTGCCCGCACATATGTAAATGCACAGTGCACTTCTCTGATGCCCTCAAAGGCAATTAGGTCTCTCTCGAAGAGCAACCCATGCTCCTATGCATTGGGCCACCTTTCCAGCTCCAGATCAGAACTTTTATAATTATTGTTGGGGCTGGAGAAATGGTTCAGCAGTTAAGAGCTCTTGTTCCTGCAAAAGACCTGAGTTGGATCCCTAACACCTACATGGTGGCTTACAAATGTCTGTAATTCCAGTTCCAGGGGATTCAAAGTAGTGTTTTGTTCTTGGCTTGCTTGTTTGTTTCTTTGAATAATTGTCCAGCACAAAGGTTGTAATAGGAAATACAGATATTTCCTATTACTTTTTTAAAATTTATTTTTATGATTTTGTTTATGTGTCTGTGTAACTATATGTCACACATGTACAGGTGCCTGTGGAGGCCAGAAGAGGACAACAAATCCCAGGAACTATAGTTGTAAACCTCTTGTTGTGGCTACTAGGAAATGAACTCTAGAAGAGTTCCCTAGAAGAGCAGCAAATACTCTTATCAATTGAGCTATCTCTCCAACTCATAAGGTTACTATTAAATTTAAAGCGGGTGGAAAAGCATTACATTTCTTTTAAAAATTTAGTTATTGATATGCATTTTTAAAAACTAAAATATAAAGCTATGGGAAAAAAGTCACAATAGGGGCCTAGATGTGTGATTAATTAACGTGGCACTCAGGAGATCAAGGCAGGAGGACTTCAGGTCTCAGATCAACCTGTGGTATATAAAAAAACAAAGGAGTTTATCATTTATTTCTCTCAGATTATTTCTTTTCTGATGAATTACTTCTCAATTGATTTCTTTTTAAATGATAAAACATTAAATCATCAAACACTTATGAAGCTGATGGGAAAAGTAAACATATTAACAACTTACATAATTGTAAATATGGATTTCAAGTACTTTGTATTTAAAAATCCCAACACTCGCCTGGCAGTTGTAGGCACATGCCTTTAATCCCAGCATTTAGGGGGCAGAGGCAGACAGATTTTTGTATGAAACCAGTCCAGGACAGCCTGGGCTACACAGAGAAACCTGTCTTGGAAAAAAAAAAAAAAAGAAAAAAGAAAGAAAGAAAAAGAAAAAATGAAACACTATAGAGAAAACCTTTTTATTTTGGGGCAGTCTTAAATCCTGCACAAGCTGCTTTCAGCTCTCATGTGGCTGAGGATGACCTTGAACGTTAGGCTTGCTTGCCTTCACCTATGTGGTGCTAGGATTATAGGCACGTGCCACCACTCTCGGCTTAATGTAGACTGAACCAGTCACTCACTGCAGGTAAAACTTTTGCTGCAGAACTTTTATGTTTTAGATGTTCTGCTAGCCTACAATGTGCTAACCATTCACTGTAAGTTATAATCAAAGGATAAAATGCAAAGTAGTATAAGAGACTCAGATGTAAATGTTTATTATTGAACAAAACCTATTTTGCAATTATATCAAATTACAAATGCACAAATTAGGGTTTATTTTAGCATATATGGATCTTCAAATTTTTCATACAGGGTTTAAAAATATTGATTGAAACAACAGCCTAGATTTTCAGCCTTCACATATCTAGCATGATCTAATTTTTTTAATATGGTTATTTTGTAGCCCATGAATAATAAAATTGGAATTCTTTTAGTGGCAAGCTAGAAGTTAAGCTTTTTTGTTTTATTATGGTGAGCTACAAAAAATTTTACCTGTCTAGTTGCTTTTCTTTTGTTTTATTAATGCCCGTTATAGAAATATCCAATGCTTTTCTAAAATTTAGCTTTTGGTTAGGAATATAAAGATTCACATAACGACCATTTTGTCAGATATTTACTCTTATTCAGCACTGTAACAGTTTAAATAAAAAACAAACTGCTAGCATCTTGAGTCAAAAGATACCCCTAAATACTGCATGAATTATATTTTAAGTGAGGGTATATGTATGTGGAGGCTGGAAATGGATTTCAGTGTCCTCACTTGCTAGCCGCTTTATATTACTGAGGCAATCTGTCTTGCTGAGCCTAGAGCTCTTTGCTTCTACTAGGCTAGCTGGCCATATTCTCTGAGGAATCCCTGTCTGCCTTCTGTCTACAGGAAATACAGGTGGCTGCCATGCCTGCCTGGCTTGTATGTGGGCTCTGGGAATCTGAACTTTGGTGTGCAGATTTGAATGACAAGTGCTGTATCTACTAAGCTACCTCCTCAGCCCTATAAAAGATGTGCTGCATACACACATACAGACACACACACACACACACACAAAACACACTCCTTAAAAAACAAAAGATTTGTCAATAGTTGTAATCCTTCTACTACATGGCTTTTTGAACAAAAGACATCTAAATTCCAACAAGAACCCTAAGAATAAAGATGATTTCACCCTTTAGGGGATACAGGCTATACCAAGGTAAGTCTAGTTACTGGAATTTATTTTAATATGACATTCTCTAGGGTAAGACTAAGTACCTGATAGTTCTGCAGCAGGATGAGACTGAGGTAGAACTCGCTGAAGGCCAGCTTAAGGTCTTTAATATTCCTATGTTGGACCCGCTCCTCATGGGACAGATGGAACACTGGCTTTCTGCGTTGTCGCAATGTAGTGACCCCAGTGCTTTCTTTCTGCGCATCCAGTGATGATTGAAGCTCATTCTGAAGTGTAGCAAACCTGCGCTGAGCCTCCGCCAACTTCTCTATAAGGAAAGAGCATTGTTCAATCTGGTTAGAGATATACATGTAAGCAAAACACCCATACATAATCTAAAAATAAAATAAAATGTACTCATCTACTAATCTTGTATTAAAAAGGTGATAAACACTCGATTTTGAATCATTTTTATTTTACTGAATTCTAATTTTTCTTAATTATGCTAATTTTCTTTCCTGGAATTTCTAGGGAAAGTATTCCATATGATATGTAGAATTAGATAAGAGAAAACATTTTGGCACAGAGTTCATGCATTCTACCTCATACTTTCCTCCCTGCAAAACTGTTACTGTACTCTTTTTTTACATAATAAGAAAATGCAGAGTCTCTAAGAGCAGAAATGTAAAACAGTACAACTATTATGAAAACTATTTTGGAAAACAGTTTGGAGTTCTCAAAAAGTTAAATATGGAATTTTCCATATGATTGACAATAGCCATCACAGGTTTATACCTAAGAGAACTGAACATAAGACACACACACAAAACCTTGAATACCTACATAAACACGTCCTCCTATCAGCCAAACGTCCATCAAGTGATGAATGGATAAGAAAGTGGTGTGCTGTATACACAAACATATATACAAAATGGAGGATCAGCCATGCAGACTCCATGTGAACTGCCCAGATTAGGGAAACCCACAGAGATGAAAGTAGATTAGCAGCAGAGAAAAGACTGTAGAGTGACACTAGCAGGAATAAGAGGTAGTATGTCTTTAAAGAATGGAAAGAATGTTTTAGAATTAGATAGGAATGACTGTACACTATTGTGACTAAATTTAATAGCACGCATTCTAAAAGAGTAAATGTTGGGGCTAGCGACATAGCCCAATTAGTAAAGTGCCTACCTGCATGCATGACACCCTGGGATGTATCCCAGAACACACACACATACATTTTTGTGTTATGAATTTTATTTTTTAAAAGCTATGTAAAATGTTTCAGAAGGTCCAGCAACAGAGCTAGAGACACTTGCTGCCAAGCCTGTTATCTGAGTTCAATCCCTGAGATCCACATGGTGGAACAAAAAAATCAACTCCCCCAAGTTATCCTCTCACCTCAAAACACACAGAGGTACTCATAGACACATTAAATAAATGCAGTTTTGTTTTGTTTTGTTTTGTTTTAATTGTGCCTGATTCCACAACTTCATACCAAACAAGGATTAGAATTAGAGCTTTAGGCTATGACTGCCATGTTTCCCACTGTACCTCATCACTTCTCTAAACAAGTGTTCCACAAACAGACTAAAACTAATACATTATGTGTCAGAAACTGGACTATTTCTGGATAGATGCAGTTTTTTAGACATATACAGCTGTACCTCAGTTCTACAAGGACTGGTCTATGACCCCAAATCTGCATGTGTTTCTTTAAGATGGAGTAACACTTGCATGTGACATACACAAATCCCCATATACTTTAAGGTACCTTTAAGTTACTTATATTTATACAGCCTTTAAGCTGTGGGTCACAATCAGATGGTATTGCATAGTTGAATACAGGGTCTTCAAAACATCTGGCAACAGTAAAAGCTTTCTGAACACTTAATGACCAAAGTTTAAATCAAAACCAAGCAAGACATGAACCCGGAGCTAGTTTTTGATAGTGCTCGTTCAGGGTGCACTGCATACCTTCATTTGACTACTGTATGTTATGACACACAGTGCTTTTTCTGCGTATACAAGGTTTCCTGCTCTTCTAGAATCACAATGGTTCAATTGCAGAAAAGACTTTCAGCATTTCCCTACTGCCATTCCTCTAAGTATCGTGTAAGTATCAAATGAGGATATCTCTAGGTTACAGTGTTAGCATGTTTTATCTTAAAAGTTGCTGTTACCTCCTTCTTTCATATAAACACCTGTGTAGCCACAGAAAGTAAAGACAGAAGTCCTTTACTATTTCTTCACTATCATTGATGATCATCCATTTTTAAAAATGTTTTTATTATTTGAAATTAAAGTACAATTACATCATTTTCCCCTTCCTTTTCTTCCCTCCAACTCTTCCCATACATACCCTATTCTATCTAAAATTCATAACCTCTATTTCTTTAATTGTTGATACCTGTCTACCTATCTTCCTAAACATATAAATACAACCTGCTCATCACAAATGTTATTTCCTAAAGCTAGTTTTCAATGTGTATGTGAACATCACTTGAAAATTTTTATAATACTGTGAGTGTGTATGATTTGTGGATGAGCATGTGTGGGGATGGGTAGGTGCCATAGTGCGTGTGTAGAGGTCAGAGAAAAACTCTGTGGTGTTGGTTCTCCCTTCCAAATCTATGTTGGTTGTAATAATCAAACTCAGGTCATTAGGCTTGCATTGTTAAGTGAAAAGTGCTGAGGCATCTTGGCAGCCCCATAAACATCAGCATTAAAAAATTAAACATAAAATTATGTTATACATTAAAGCTAGTATTTATTTGAGAAATATATACATATTTTTGCGGGGGGGGGGAGGTTCAAGACAGGTTTTCTCTGTGTAGCATTGGCTGTCTTAGACTCGCTTTGTAGACTAGGCTGGCCTTGAACACACAGTGATCCACCTGCCTCTGCCTCCCAGTATTTTGGTGTTGGGATTACAGGCATGAGCAACTGTATCCCATTTAGTAGCTCAGTTTTATACTTTTGCTTGAAGCTTTTTCTAAACAGTTAATAACTAGAAGAATTTTTGAAATTGCCCCCCCAAACTACCATTTTTATTACAAATTTAAAGTAAAGCAAGGATTCTCATTGTTGTCAATTATAAAATCACTACAAATTGTTATTAGAGACAATTATAAACTATTGACAAGCTCTGGGAAAATTTAAAGCTGCTCTATTTCCTACACTATCAAAAAATGAGCCAAGATTCAATTATTTATATGAAGGTAAGTAAGCACATCCATCTTGCTGGTATGCAAATTTGGGTTCATCCTTAAGAAATGGTAAAATAAATCAACATTTTGTTTTAAAATATATTTATTATATATTACCAGTAAATGTGTGTTCTATCATTCTATTTTACGTACTCTAGGTCAAGTAAAACTTTGGAAGGTAAAAAGGCATCACAAGTAGAAAAGCTTAAGTCCTGACTTAGAGGATAATGAGATGAAAAACCTTATGTACATATTCAGTATAAATCAAATTTTCTGAGGAACAAAATCAGGATTGGGTCTATGCTAAGAGTAGATCTCTACAAACATACACACACACACACACACACACACACACACACACACACACAATTTGCCACAGTAGGGATGGAATCTAGTCTCTTACATGCTATTCAAGTACTTTACCACTGAGCTATGCCCTTTGCTTTCTTGACTTTTTCTAAAAATATTGGTTGAATTCATAGATACAGATACAATTGGTACAGAAGGTCAATTTAAAATAACTGTAACTTATATCCCACATCAAAATTTAGTATATGGAATTAGGCAGGTTTGTGTTAAAAATCTTTGCTATTAACTCTTACAATTTTAGTTGCAGTGGAAGTTTTGGTTGTGTTGTATGGGTAAGTTTTCGTTGTAGCTCCAAGTGTGGGATGCAGGAATGCTTTGCCCATAGCAGATAGCAGCCTCCAGAGAGGGCGTGTAGGCCTTGTCAACAGCAAACTGTCTTGTGAGGGGCACTGGTTTGGCCAGCTGAAAAACATCCTTGTGTGGACTTTAAAAAGGATAAACAGAAGCCCACAGAGGAAGAGAGACTGATTGTTGCTTTGCAACACTTTGCGTCCCTTCAATACACTGCTTCTCTCTACTCTGCTTCGCTTCTAAAGAGAAAAGCTCGGGAGAACTCTGTGCTTGCTTCTGCTGAATCCTGCTCTGTTGCTGGACCTTTTTTGCTGTTGCTTTTGCTGTTGCTGGATTGCTGGTTTGCTGTTTGACTGGACTGCTGGTACCCTGATAATGAAGAGTGGACTCAAACCAAGGAACTACTTCTAAAAAGGTGCACATCCCCTGTTCCTATTAACCTTCTTTCTCTCCTACCTGATGTTGCGGTGTTGGATGGGACTGGGGTGGAGAAAGGAGAATGAGACATAGGAACCCCAAATAAAGAAGGTTTAAAAAAGTCAAAGCCTATATTTAGTTGAGTTTATTTCAACTCTTGTAAGCCTTTCATAGGTGAAATAGAGATAAACAACTCTCCTAAAAAGTACTTTGTGTGGAGCAAGAAAATGGCTGCTTGATTCTAGCCTGCTTGGAATCCATGAAGCACAGTGTGCTTAGCATGACATGGTGATTTTTCACCCCTGGACCAAAGGTGTTCTTTGTTCTTTAGATGTGTGCTCAACCGTTTAGATTTGGCAGGTATGTCATGACAACTTGCTTCCCGCTTACCTTTCCTCCTGCTTTGAGAATATCCTGCTTTGTGACTTTCACTGAAATTAGTTCCTGAAACTAATTCCTCTCCCCCCAATTGTCCATTCTTACCCCTTATAAGCTGTCACCTAAAGATCATTAAATGAGACTTGATCAGAATACTGCCTTGTCTACATTCTTCGCATCTCTTGTTCCACCCCATTCTCACCCCCTCTCTTAGGGGTGAGAGGCTGACTTTCGGGATGGGTCAGTACTTATAAGGATAAAGGGAAGCGTAAAAATGCCATGGAGCATAGTTAGCCCTTAGTAAATAATGATGGTAATTAGACAGTAATAATAAAAGAATTATCTACCAACTATACTCCTGAGTTCTATCCTTTGCTGCCGAGGCTGCTACACATGCTACAGTGTAGTATTATTTAGTATTTTTCTATTCTTTGGCACTGCTGCTTCCTTTATAATTTACATGACTCTCTTTCTCATGTAAATCTCTCTTTTTTAGTTATTTCTACTAAGTGCTTCCAAGATTCATCTCTCTCTTTAATTGCCTGACTTTCATTTTCTTATGTCTGATAATTTATTTTCATGTATGTCTTATGATTTTAAGCTATATTCAAAACTAAAAAAAAGTTTCACTGCTCTTATCAAATTAACTTAATCCATCCTTATAGTTTCCTTTATCTGGGATCTGCTTACAGATCTCAAAGGTCACTCTCTCCATCTCTAAAGCCAACTACATTCTCTTCCAGAAGATCCTCCTCCCCCCCAAAAAATCCCTTCACTAAGGCAGCTAGGAAGTAAGTCACTGAAGAAAGCTCCTGTATCTTTGAAGAGCTAAGTCTGCTCTCCATCGTATAATAGGCCTAGTCATAAGAGATGTACCCATCACAGTTCTCTGATTTCAGTGGCAACAAAAAGACCCTGGAACAGAAGGGCCAGATGGTAGCATTTAACCACCAAAACAAAGTGGGCATGCTTATCATAAAAGGCAATCAAGTGAATCACTAACTACAATAGTAGAACCCATAAGATTTTTAGCTGTGGTTCATTGTCAAAGATTTTCTTAGGAATGACACAAATGGGCAAACTATTAGGATACTGCTTCTGATTGCACTTAGTGTGTAGTAAGTCAATAAACATGGTATCTTTGAGTAAGCTAACTTGATTCTTTTAGGTATGTATCCAGAAATACTGGACCACATGGCAGTACTAGTTTTATTTTATTTTTTTTCCTGATAGGCCTCAATACTAATTTCCATAATGGAGAAGTCTCCTCAACAACATTTGTTGTTTTCTTGATGGTATTCTGAATGAAGTAAAATGCACTCTAGATGTAGTCTTAATTTACATTTCACCAATGGCTGAAGCTGCTGAATATTTTCCTAGCGATATTTGTACTCTCTCGTTTGCTGATTTCGAGCTCAGTTGTCTTGCCCTGTTACAGAATGGGTTATTTGTTTTCCGGGTATTTCACTTTCTGAGTTTTTATACATTCTGCTGGATGCACAACTATGAAACATTCTCTCCTATCCTAAAGGTTGTCTTTTCACCCTGGTAATTGTTTCCTTTCTTGTATAAGCCTTTTTCCATTTGTTGTAAAATTCTATTATTAATTCTGATTATCCTCAACCTCTGAAATCCTATTCAAAAAGCCTTGTCTATGCTTCTATCCTGAAGTATTTCCACTATATTTCTTTTTGCTAGAAATTTCAGTTTCAGGTCTTACATTGAGATCTTTGACCCATTTTGAACAGATTTATATATACATACACATAAATATATATATATATGAAAGTATAAAAAGTATAAATAGGGATCCAGTTTAAAATCTTCTATATATAGATTGCAGTTTTCTACACATCATTTGCTGAAGAGTCTTTTTCCCAAAGTCTGTTTTGGCAGTTTTATAGAGATTCACATGCTTTGTACCTGCCTGAGATTAATTCTAGTTAGACTAAAATGCTCAGTCCCCATCCGGAAAGGCAAAGAGGAAGGACATCAGAAGAAGAAAACAGGAAACAAGCTAGAAACCCACCTCGGAGGGCCTCTGAAAGGCTCTACCTGCAGACTATAAAAGCAGATGCTGAGACTTATGGCCAACTGTTGGGCAGTGTGCATGGAATCTTATGTAAGAAGTGGGAAATAGTAAGATCTGGAGAGGACAGGAACCCCACAAGGAGAGCAACAAAACCAGAAATTTGAACACAGGGGTCTTCCCAGAGACTCATACTCCAACCAAGTACCATGCATGGAGATAACCTAGAACCCCTGCACAGATGTAGCCTATGGCAGTTTAGTGTCCAAGTGGGTTCCATAGTAATGGGAAGAGGGACTGCCTCTGACATAATCTGATTGGCCTGCTCTTTGATCACTTCCCCTGAGGGGGGAGCAGCCTTACCAGGCCACAGAAGATGACAATGCAGCCCTTCCTGATGAGATCTGCTAAGACTAAATTCAGAAGGAAGGAGAGGAGGACCTCCCCTATCAGTGAACTTGGGGAGGGGCATGCGTGAAGAAGGTGGTGGGAGGGTGGGATCAGGAGGGGAGGAGGGAGAGGCTTATGGGGGATACAAAGTGAATAAAATGTAATTAATAAAAATAAATAAATTAAAGCCTAAAATAAAAAAAAGATCAATTGTTTAAATGCCTGTTTTGTGTTACTACCATGCTGTTTTTGTTACACTGTGGCTAGATGGTATAGTTTGAGCAAGTATTATGATGCCCCTAATACTGCTCTTTTTGTTCAGATGGCTTTGTCTACTGGGGTCTTTTGTGTTTCACATGAATGTTATGATTGTTGTTTTTTTTTTTTTTTTTTTTTTCTCTCCTTTCCTGTTTCTTTGGAGAATGGCATTAGAGTTTGGATGGCATTACATTGGAGCTAAAGATTACTTTGGGGAGTATGATCTGCTTATAACAGTAATAATTCTGCTAATTCATGAACATAAAGATTCCTTTTTATCTTTTAATGTTCTTTCTTCAGTGTGTCAAAGTTTTCATTGACATCCTTAGCTTCACTGGTTAGGTTTATGCCAGTGATGTTCTTATATTCATATCCATTCTTCTCCCATGGTTTCTAATTTGAGGTAATTGTGAATGGGACAATATTTCCAAGTTCCTTTTTAAGTGATTTCACTACTGGCAGCTACTAATTCTTTAATATTTTATTTTGTATCTTGCTACTTTGTTGTATTTATCAAATCAAGAATTCTGGTAGAGTGTTTAAAGTCTTTCCAGTATAGAATTATATCATCTACAAACAAGGATAACTTGACTTTTCCCTTTTCTCTTTGCATTCTTTTTCCTTTCTTTTGCCTTAAAGGTCTGGCTAAGATTCCAAGCACCACACTGAATAAAGAGTGACAATGGGAGATGCCCACTTCTCATTTTATAGGAAATGCTCTCAGTTTGTCCCTATTTATTATACTGGTTATGTATAGGTCTGTCATATTCCACCTTCATTATGTTGAAGTGTGATCCTTCTATTGCTAGTTTGCTTATTGAGGGCTTTTATAAGGAAGGGGTACTGAATTTTATCACAGAATTTTCTTCTACATTTATTGAAATGATCACATGACTTGGGGCCCTTGATTCTATTTATGTGCTTTATTACAGTCATTGATTTGCATGTGTTGAAACATCTTTGCATTCCTGGAATGAAACTAAGTTGATCCTATACCAACTTTTTAGTATCCTGTTCAATTTGGCTTGCAAGTATTTTATTGAGGATGCTTGCATTTACATTCACCTTAGAAACTGGGACCCCTCATTTTTGATACTCCCTTTTTTCCTCACGGTTTTTCAATTATGAAAACCTTCTATAATAAAAATATGTGTCCTTTTAAAACTAAACAAAAACATATAGTAAAAAATAAAAATGTAATTTACATCAAGTTTTCAATTGAAAATGTCTTCTTATTCTTAAAAAAAAAAAATCCTAAGAGGCCTGGAAGTTTATTGGATTATTTTATAAGCAAGTGTATGTTGGCTTGGGAAGATTAAATGGCTTTTAGACTATTACAGACCTTGAAAAAAATTCTCAACTTCATATGGAATAACAAGAAACTCAGAATACCTAAAACAATCCTCTACAATAAAAGATCTTCTGGGGGTATCTCCATCCCTGATCTCAGGCTGTACTATAGAGCAACATGGTACTGACATAGAAACACACTGGTGGATGAATGGAATTGAATAGAAGACCCAGAAATAAACCCACACACTTATGGACACCTGATTTTTGAGAAAGAAGCCAAAACTATACACTGGAAAAAAGACAGCATCTTCAACAAATGGTGCTGGTCTAACTGGATGTCTACATGTAGAAAAATGCAAATAGATCCATTCTTATCATCCTGCAAAAAACTAAAGTCCAAGCGGATCAAAGTGGATAAAACCAGACACACTAAACCTGTTAAAAGGAAAAGTGGGGAAGAGCCTTAAACTCATTGGCACAAGAGACAACTTCCTGAACAGAACACAAACAGCACAGGCTCTAAGATCAACAATTAATAAATGGGATCTCATGAAGCTGAAGTTTCTATAAAGCAAATGACACTGTCATCAGAACAAAATGACAGCCTACAGTCTGGGAAAGGATCTTCACCAACCCTATATCTGACAGAGGGCTAATATCCAGAATACGTAAAGAACTCAAGAAGTTAAACAGCAAAAAATAAAGTAATCCAATTTAAAAAAACGGGGTACAGAGCTAAACAGAGAATTTTCAATAGAGAAATATCGAATGGCAAAGAAACACTTAAAAGAAATGCTTAATGTCCTTAGTCATCAGGAAGATTTGCTAATCAAAACGACCCTGAGATTTTACCTTTATACCCATCAGAATGGCTAAGATCAAGAACTCAAGTGACAACACATGTTGGAGAAGATGTGGAGAAAGGGGAACCCTTCTCTATTGCTGGTGGGAATGTAAACTTGTATAACCACTTTGGGAATCAATCTGGAGCTTTCTTAGACCATTAGGAATAGTGCTACCTCAAGATCCAGCTATAACACTCCTAGGCATATATCCAAAAGATGCTCAAGTATACAACAAAGACATTTGCTCAACCATGTTTGTAGCAGCTTTATTTGTAATAGCCAGAAGCTGGAAACAACCCACATATCCCTCAGTTGAGAAATGGATGCAGAAATTGTGATAAATTTACACAATGGAATACTGCTCAGCAATTAAAAACAAGGAAATCATGAAATTTGCAGGCAAATGGTGGGAACTAGAAAAGATCATCCTGAATGAGGTGTCTCAGAAGCAGAAAGACACAAGGAATATACTCACTTCTAAGTGGATATTAGACACATAATATAGGATAAACATACTAAAATCTGTACACCTAAAGAGGCTAATCAAGAAGGAGGACCCTGGGTAAGATGTTCAATCCCCTCAGAAAGGCAAACAGGATAGACCTCGGAAGATGGAGAAAACAGGGAACAGGACAGCAGCCTACCTACAGAGGGCCTCTCTAGAAGACTCTTCCCAGAAGGGTATCGAAGCAAATGCTGAGACTTATAGCCAAACTTTGGGCAGAGTGCAGGGTATCTTATGAAAGAAGAGGGGAAGACCTGGAGGGGACAGGAGCTCCACAAGGAGAGCAACAGAACCAAAAAATGTGGTCCAGGGGTCTAGGGGTCTTTTCTGAGACTGAGACTCCAGCCAAGGACCATGCATGGAAATAACACAGAACCCCTTCAACAGATGTAGCCCATGGCAGCTCAGTATCCAAGCGGGTACCCTAGTAAGGGGAAGAGTGGCTGGCTCTTTGATCACCTCCCCCTGAGGGGTGGGGGCAGCCTTATCAGGTCACAGAGGAAGACAATGTAGCCAGTCCTGATGAGACCTGATAGGCTAGGGTCAGATGGAAGGGGAGGAGAACCTCCCCTATCAGTGGCCTGGTGGAGGGGCATGGGAGGAGAAGAGGGACGGAAGGTGGGATTGAGAGGGGATGAGAAAGGGGGCTAAATAAATTGTATAGTTGAATAAATAATAATAAAACATTTAAAATCTACACAAAAACAAAAATTAAGGTTAAAATTTTTCAAAATGTAATCAGCTGATGGAATTAGCACTTCTATTTATCTATCTATGTATCTATCTATCTATCTTTGGCTTTTTGATATGATTAAAAAAGACACAAAATTGTGAGGTATTAAAATGTTTGGATCTGAAATATATGTCATCTGAAGACTGACCACTTGGGGGCTGGAGAAATGACTCAGGGGTTAAGAGCACTGGCTGCTCTTCCAGAGGACTTGAGTTCCCAGCACCTACATGACAGCTCACAACTGTCTGTAACTCCAGTTCCAGGGGATCCAACAGCCTCACACAGACATACATGCAGACAAAACAAAAAGACTGACTATAATAAGTAATCTGTGTGATCTAAGTTAGATGAAGGTGAGCTGATAAGCTCAAATAGGTGGCGTACACTACTATAACCAGCACTGAAAAGCCCTAGCAAGGAGGAAAGACAAAGTGTCTGAGGCTAGCCTAGGCTAAACATTGAGATCTTCTCTCACTACTTACACCAAAACTTAACTCATGTGTTACTTATGGTTTGTCTTAAGCATGAGTGTCTGAGGACTGCAGTCTACGAGACAATCTGCTGGGCAGGAAGCAGCTAAATAGGGAGGAAAGTGATACTGTCTACAATAAGTGCCAAATTCTATTTCTGCCAATCATGTCTTCATATTACTCACCACTTCCTGACCTGGCAAAAATTCAGTCAGTGGCTATCAATTTGTACTCCAATGGCCTTGCCAATATACAAGGTAAGTCATTAACTCATAGCATCCAAAAAATTTAATAATAGCCAACCCAAAATAATTTTTGAAATTTGACCTACTCACTTTTCAAATGGAATCCTGCAACCCAATATGGGTTAAAACCAATGTTCAAAACCAATTTAAGTTGGGTATAGTGGTACAGGCCTTTAATCATAGCACTGAGAAGGCAGAGACAGTCAAATCTTGTGCAAGGCAAGCCTGGTCTACATAGCAAGTTCTAGGCCAGTCAGATCTGCATACATAACTTGTCTTAAGAAACAAAACAAAACAAAACAAAGAATACAGTTTAGTAAACTACAATTAGTAAAAATCAATCAGAAAAAGAATAGTATAAAAACAGAATAGACTAAAAGCAGACAAAAAGATGGATTAAAAACATTTAAATTATTTAAACATTTGTATATTCACACTCATAGGTGCATTTAAGTATACAAAAAATACGAAGGTCTAGCCAGATGTGATTGCTCATGTCTTTAATCCCAGCAGACAGGGATATCTCTGAGTCTACAGACTGAGTTCCAGGACAGCCAGAGCTCCATAAAGAAACCCTTTCTCAAAAAACAATAACAAAAAAGTCTATTTGCATGCTTAGTCATAAAGTAGAAAATTTTTTTACTATAACTGAAAATATGTGTCGCTAAAAGTAGATATTCATTTTTCTTTGTAAA
This sequence comes from Psammomys obesus, assembly GCF_907164565.1. Classification (NCBI taxonomy): domain Eukaryota; kingdom Metazoa; phylum Chordata; class Mammalia; order Rodentia; family Muridae; genus Psammomys; species Psammomys obesus. Next base: position 14,529,568 of record NW_026596057.1, on the reverse strand, counting down.
CTAAGAAGCACTATCCTCTGTAACACAAATTATTAATTTTGATTTGAGATCAGGGATCCCTTCTAAAAACATCACTGCAAAAGAAAAATGCTAGAAAATCTGATCTTACGTACTTTTCAATTAGAGACTTAGCTCTTACCTAATGTCATTTTCTTAATGTAGACATACTCTTTCCAATATTCTTACTTCTGTATCATGGTAACCAAAATAGGTACCTGACAGACACAGCAGGAAAGATTTGTTCTGGCTCAAGGATTGAGATTTAAGCCCAACAGTGGGAAGGAATGGCAGAACAGTGTGAGGTGAGGCTGTTCATATCACCCAGTAATAGGCAGTGGACTACAACCAGGGGCCAAGATGACCATCAAATGTCCACCCGGCACTGGTCTGTCTCTAATGTCCATCATCTACCTCCTGAAGGTTCCACAGCCTTTCAAAACGCACCAGCAGCCCAGAACAAACGGTTAAACCGAGTTTGTGAGGGGCAGTTCAAATTCAAATCACAGCATCCTCCCAAAACAGTTGCCTTTTTCTCTGTCTACACTATTGGTTCTTCCGTGACCTTCTACCTTCTAACTGGAAATCACATGAGTCCTTGGGACACTGCAATTCTTTCTGCATAATTCTCTTGAAGATCTAATCATTTTTATGCTTTCAAGCAACATTTCAATTATGTCTGTGCCTTAGAAGGCACTTGTAATCTCTTAATAAAGACATGCATAGATGCTATGTCCTTTTATAAACTCTTCTATCTGCTGTAGAAGAAGACCGACAAAAGAAAAGGGAGGAGGCAATATTTAAAGAACCTGCTCATTTTCTTTTGGTTTGAAAGGAGTGACTTGCTAAGAAGACTGAACTGGTTTAAAAGAAAGCTAAATCCATTTATTGAATTACTCTCAGGGGAAATCATTACTGAAACAAGCCTCAGAGAACGGAATTCAAGCAATGTTACAGAGAAAAATCCAGAATATCTATAGACATTTTTGGAAGGGTAGCATAGATGTGCATATTACAGGTTAATGGGAATTGATGGCTGTTGTTTTTTAAAATTAATCATTTACTGTGTGGGTGGGTGGAGGCTATCCCTGAGTGCACATTCCAAATGAGTGCATGCAGGGTGTAGAGGCTGACATGAGAACACATTCAATTGCATTTCATTCTCCTACCCCATATGTGTGTGTTTATATACAGAGTATATGTGCACACACATATCTTTTTGAGTGTGAATGAGGTCACAGAGATGCCACTGTGTGAATGCGAATGAGGACCTCAGGTGTCAGTCTTTGTCTTCTCCCTTGTTTGAGACAGGGTCTCATATTTTCTCTTACCCTTCCACACACACTGCATAAGCAGGCTAGTTAGCCCATGACCTCCCAGGGATTCTCCTGTCTCTTCCATCTCCCTGCAGGGGCACTTGATGACTGTCACGTGACTTTATTAGTTTCTTTTTCAAAAGATGATTTTACCTTCCAGCTTGCGTATAATTTTTGGAAGCATCTTACTCTGATGTTCTCAGCAGCCCTCAGATGGGGCTGAATATTCTTTTTTATGGCCCAATGAGATATTGGAAGAGGTAAGCAGCAGCTCCAAAATAGTTCCAATGTTCTTCTAGGTATTGTTATTTTTCAACAGCTATTTACGTATCCTGAAAAAAATGGATCTTTGACCATTTAGTATCTTATGGAGTCCGCCACTCCTGTGTATTTGCTACTGTTGATCTCTTGGTTGTTCCCAGAGAATGGAGATGCCCAGCTCCCAGTTAAAGCTTTATTTCAACTTTCTGCATAACCCTGGTGACTTAATTTCCCTTGTGGACAGTCCATTTTGGGTTCCACTCTACTTCAGCACATTCTGTCTTGGCCACAGCCATACTTGCCCAGAATTGCTCTCCTCCACATTAGTAAATCACAACTAAGCATCTATGACCATATGCTTCAGGCTTTATGCTTTTTACACCCCTTCCCTAACATCTGGATGGATACATGCACATACATACATACATTCATTCATAATGTTGTTATCTTGTATGGATAGATGTTTTGTCTGCATGTATGTCTGTGTGCCGTGTCGATGCCTGTGGAAACTGGAAAAGAATGTGCTAGGACTTGAGTTACAGACGGACATGAGCCATCATGTGGATGCTGGGGATTGAATCTTGCTTCTCTGAAAGAGCAGACAGGGCTCCTAGCCAGACTCACTATGCTAGCTAGCCCTCTGTTTTTTTGTTTTGTTTTGTTTTGTTTTGTTTTTGTTTTTGGTTGTTTTGTTTGTTTTCTGAATCTTATAGAGCTCAAATTCTTTCATGCCTTCATTTTATTCCAGTCACTTATGTTAACCCAGTACTGATTTCTTTTCATCAGTCATTTCAATAATTTTGTCCATGTACTTTTAACCCCTTTATCCTTATTGCTTTATATTGTGCTCACTTAGCAAAACTCAATTTATCATGTACCATAGTGCTAACCTTTGGACTGCTTCAGATAATAGTAGAACAACTTGAACAGATACAGATTCACTACTGCACCCTTAAGTAGATACTCAAAACTATAGCTGGATATTTTGTTTTATTTTATTTTATTTTTTTATTTTTTGCTGAGATCAAACTCATGGCCTTGAGTACTCTAAGGAAGCTCCTGATCACTGGGCTATATGCTCGTCATCACTACTGAATTCTTATCACCCTACGCCTTTCTTAAAGCGCTATGCTCATTACATAACCTCTTTCTTTACAAATAAAAAGAAGGAAGATGACTCAGACGACTCAGACCTGAGTCCAGAACCCAGCACCCATATAAAAGCTGAGCATGATAATGCCATCTGTAGCCCCAGCACTGGAAGTGGAGACAAGAAGTCATGAGGATGTGCTAGCTGAAATCCAAACTCAGATTCATAGAGAAACCCTGTCTCAAAAAAAAAAATGTTTTTATTTATATGCAAGGGTTTTTAATATAAAGTTTATTTAAAAAATAAGGTGGAGAACGGACCTGATTGCTTCCCACTCCGTGGGGTGGGTTTTTTTCTCACCTGGGAAACACAATTGCTGGTGTTTTAGGGCCCAGGGTTTGGTCTGTTGGTAGCTGTGCAGTCACTGCTATCCTGCTCGTCAGACACAGTATCCTCCCAGCCCCACCATCAATCTGGTACTTTCTCAGACAATTAGGAATAGTGCTACCTCAAGATCCAGCTATAACACTCCTAGGCATATATCCAAAAGATGCTCAAGTATACAACAAAGACATTTGCTCAACCATGTTTGTAGCAGCTTTATTTGTAATAGCCAGAAGCTGGAAACAACCCAGATGTCCCTCAGTTGAGGAATGGATGCAGAAATTGTGGTAGATTTACACAATGGAATACTACTCAGCAATTAAAAACAAGGAAATCATGAAATTTTGCAGGCAAATAGTAGAAACTAGAAAAGATCATCCTGAATGGGGCATCCCAGAAGCAGAAAGATGCACATGGTATATACTCACTTATAAGTAGATATTAGACATATAATATAGGATAAACATACTAAAATCTGTACACCTAAAGAAGCTAAACAATAAGGAGGGCCCTGGGTAAGAGGCTCAATCCTTATTCAGAAAGGCAAATGGGATGGACATCAGAAGAGGGAGAAAACAGGGAACAGGACAGGAACCTACCACAAAGGAACTTTGAAAGACTCTACCCAGCAGGGTATCAAAGCAGAGGCTTTGACTCAGCTAAACTTTGGGCAGAATATAGAGAATCTTATGAAAGAAGGGGGAGATAGAAAGACTTGGAGGGGACTGGAGCTCCACAAGAGAGCAACAGAACAAAAAAATCTGGGCACAGGGGTCATTTCTGAGACTGAGACTCCAGCCAAGGACCATGCATAGAGATAACCTAGAACCCCTGCACAGATGTAGCCCATGGCAGTTTAGTGTCCAAGTGGGTTACATAGTAATGGGAAGAGGGACTGCCTCTGACATAATCTGATTGGCCTGCTCTTTGATCACTTCCCCTGAGGGGGGAGCAGCCTTACCAGGCCACAGAAGATGAGAATGCAGCCACTCCTGATGAGATCTGATAGACTAAGATCAGAAAGAAGGAGAGGAGGACCTCCCCTATCAGTGGACTTGGGGAGGGGCATGCATGAAGAAGGGGAAGGGAAAAAGGGACTGGAAGGGGAGGAGGGACAGGCTTATGGGGGGATACAAAGTGACTAAAGTGTAATTAATAAAAAATTAAAAATAATTTTTAAAAAGTGAGGACTAGGGAGATGGCTCACCAGGTAAAGTACAGGCCATCTAAGCCTGAGAACCTGAGTTCAAATCCCTAGAACCCATGTAAAACTGTATGCAGGAGTGCATGTGTCTCTCTTCAAACTAATACATACTAGTGGTTTGTTTGGTTTTTTGTTTGTTTGTTTTTGTTGATTATATCAGTATTAAGGCTACGTTATTTTCAAAGCCTTTACCAAGAGAAGAAATTCATTATTGATCATTACTTCCAGCGGGGGATTGCAAACGTGAGGGGGTAAATTCAGCAGCATATGAGGAAATACAGGATGGAATCTCTTTGTATCCAACTCACTGATTTGATTCTGTACTCATAAAATCATCTAATCATCAACTAGGCTCCACAGGATTTGTGATGCCTAAAGGCAATGCTCTAGGCAATCTATTACAAGGACATTACTTCACTAATCTCCATTAAGTACATTTAAACACATACTTTAAACAACCTAGATATACATAAACAGAAGTTAATATTTTCCTCTGAAACTCCAACAGCACCTTGCAGATGACACTCTAGGGACCAGTGCTTTAGAGAGATGCAAATGAGTGTTCTAGCCAAGGAAAGGGCATAAAATCAACCTGAGTGATAATCTGGAGGTGGGCATGAAAACTTATAAAAAGATAAGATGAAATTTATAACTCCTAAGTAACTGTAAGGGAACCTAGGCGATGCTCACATAAAGTGTAAACACTAAGATGCCAGACATGTCCTTAATCCACACAGACAAACCCATCTGCAGCATAAGCAAGGAAGGCTAGCCTCAAGCAACACTGGACAAGCCTGGAGGACATCACAGAATGTTTCTTTTTTTGTGACTACTCACCTGAATAAAATGTGTTGATTTTGGCAAGTTCTTTCTCACAGGTTTGGAAAAACTTTTCTTCAAACTTGGCAAAATATCTCTTAACTGTATCCTCATCTGTAACTGAAAAGCAAGAAAAAAAAAACATTCAAATTTAAGGCAGAAGGCCAACTGTAGAGAGTAGGTTAAAAATAGGACTGGTTTCTTGGTCTCCAAAACAGCAAGCAAGTGCCATAGCTATGTAAGTACCTGGCAGTGAGAAGAGGCTAATTCAAACACACTGCTACTATAATAGAAGTTACCATGTTGAGAAGGGAAATGCTCCAAGACTTCAGAAGACGGGGAAACTGTAGACAGTTAACCAAAGAAGATTCAAGGTGCTGCCAGATGAGTAGAAATCAGTTAATAAAAAGAGAAATTAGGTATTTTAGAGAAGAAAGATACAACAAAGGCATAAAGACGTGAAAGTGCAGCATGTTTCTGAAAAGTAGGTTAGATTTTGTTTTGTTAGATTTCCTGTCAGGATTTCCTCATTTTTAATCTTAGCTGTATGCAGAGAAAAGGTAGCGGGCTGATGGGTCCACTGTGTCAGAAGTACACTAGGTAACATAGCAACCCTAACAAGTCACCTGTACAGTGGTAAATGGCAACTGACACCTTCAGATCAGAGTAGGATGGTGTCTAGAGACACCCATTCGGTCACTTTTGTGTGTTAATACGGCCTGGCAGATATCTGTTTCCTGGGAGGTATCATAAATCTAGGTATTTTAAAAACACCATGTGGGCCAATGATACATATCTTTTTGTAGGCTAGATCTATTTTATGAGTTTTGTCCTCGGACCTACAAACTATTAAATCTACTAGAAAAATGCAGAATAAAAGTATCTTCAGAGACCCCCAAGACCATTTTTTTTTCCCAAGTGAAATTTGACAAGACTTCCCAGATGCTAACCAAAATATAGAAACTTCCCATTTCTGTATCAGGGTACATTAACTTGAGATGTGTAGAAAAAGAATAGACTCCTTTCCATTCCCCAGATCCCTAGAATCTTAGTGAAATCCCAGAAACCCTTAAACAGTCCACCTGTGTAAGCAAACGTGACATGGTATGTCCCTAAAAAATAAAATCACATACACAAGCATCACTTTTAAAAAGTTGTCAGATCTAATCAGTGAGGTGGCTCAGCTAGCAGAGGTGCTGGCTGTCAAGCCTTACAACTTCTGAGGTACAAACAGTGGAAAGAGAAAGCAGACAGACTCTTTCAACTGTCGACATGGGAATGTGGCCCCCATAAATAGGTAAGTACACAAAAGAACTTTTTAAGAAGGTTATCAAATCTATTCATTTGAGTAACATAACTATAAAACAAATTAATATTGTATACTTTTTATTTGTAAAAATGTATTTCTATATATCTACCTCTATTTCATATGCTTTAAGTCTAAGCATACAATGTGGAATGTTGCATTGATTTTTCAGAAATACAGGAAAAACTACTCTATGTTCTTCACTTAAAAGTAGCCATTAGGGTATAACAAAGGCTATAGCTGCTCAAGGCCACTGAGAATTACTTCTCTCAAAGCATGAAGCGGGTTCCAGCTTTTTAAGAAAGCTGACCCTGAATTAAGGAGACACCATAGTAACAGATGTTGCACTCAGAATAGCATCTAACTCCACTAATTGAAAATAAAAGCAATAAATTATTTTCCTACATTTTACGTTTTCATTTTATTCGTTACTGTTAAAAAAGAAATTCCAGAAGCAAGAAGGGCCTTGGTTATATTTACTTCGCTTCCCAACTAACATTAAGATAAAGCAGCAAAGTCCAACAAGATAGCTTCTAAAAGTAATATTAACAGACATTAAAGTTTATATAGAAGTTACATATTCAGAAACATCAACTGTGTAAAATATTGCCAAGGAAACAAAGACATACACCTATGCATTAACTGTAAACATTCTACTTTCTTACTTCAAAGGCTATTTCATCTAAAATGTCAGCAGTCTGTTATCACTATTCACATGAAACTTAACTGCCACAAATCTTAGCAGAATACAGTAACATACAGCAGCATCGGGAAGTAATAGTTGAGAGTAAAGAGGAGAAACCATAAATAAAAACAGCAAGGGCAGTTGTGCAGAAGAAATGAATGAATGATGCTGCTTTTGTCCTCTCAGATTTCAAAGACCTGATACACACAGGAACTAGAAGCACACTACTGGTAGAGGATTAGAAAACAACTGAAAGAACAAGACCCAAAATAGACCTGCACATAAAAGAATGGATTATACAGAAGTCTCTCTTAAACTCTACACAAAATACAGTAACCATAAATAAATGATTAACATGTCTACAAAATGAAGTATCTCACTTTAAAAGATGCCATTAGTGCAGTCAAAAGAGAAGGAGGCGACAGGGAAATTTATATGTGCAATATTTAATGAAAGATTCATATTCAAAATTTATATTCAGGCTGGGGAAATGGCTCGGCAAGTAAGAACATTTGAGTTCAGATCCCCAAAACCCATATGAAATTTATTTTTAGAAAATGTAAGTCAATACCAAACCGATTTTTTTAATTTCTTAATAAAATGGGCCAATTAAGAAATTCATAAAAAAAATAAGTGCCCAAACAAAGAAATTGAAAGGAGGTTCAACATCAAGATTTCAAATAAATTCAAGATCTAAAATAGAAAATGAAATTTCAACATCAGACTGGAATCAACTTTAAAATAGTGCTATCGCTTTGGCAATGGTATGGCTAAATCAACATTCTCACTCCCTGTCAATAGCTCTGTGAATCTTCAGTCTTTATAGGAAGATAGTTTGGCAGTAGTTATCAAAACGTTCAGTATGCTCAATCCCATGTGTAAGAAACACACTCTAAAGGAATCTGTACAAAATGATGTATTTGTGTGGATTTCATATACCCTTATTTTTAATAAGGAAAAAGAAACAAATGAGTTTGTAGTTACACTATACCAGTATTTTTTTTTTTTTTTAAAGTATACATGCTCTTTTTTGTGGTACCTCCTAGGTGTTAACTGTCAGATAAAGCTGAATATCTCTTCCCAGGCACCAGCCATCAAAAACTCATTGAAGGGAACATGAACGCAAGCTCTGCACAATGAAAACTGATTGGCCGTAGAAGTAGCTGCTGCTGCTCTATGTGAAAAGTGGGCAGGTTGTGTGGTCTCATGAGTGGTGGGAATGACAGTCTTCCACGAATCAGGGTGTCCTACCCACGGCAGCACGTGCCTGTAGCCGAGTCAGGGGCATGCTTGTAACAGACCAAGAACTGGAGGGAGGAAGCTCAAGTCTGTTTGGGGATGCACTGTGGATGCCCCTCTACATGTTCTCAACTTGATTACTGTTGGGAGAAGGAAGGGAGGAAGATCTCCTGGACTGAGAGATAACTACTGTGTCTTGGTGGATGGAGCCCAAAAAGAGACAGCAGAATCTAATTTTTCTTTCAGTCTCTCTAAAATGTCCTCCAATACGCTGTCTAAAAGCCCTTAAACAAAGGAAGGTAAGATGCCCAGGACCAAAGCCCCCAAGATTCAGCATTTTGTCACTCTACGTGTCCTGCAACACAAGCACTCTGAAGAAACACACGCTAAGAAAAACGAGGATGCTGCAGAATGTGCTAAACTTTCGGCCAAGAGAATGAAAAACGTCAAAAACTGCCAGGAACAGACTGCCAAGAGACTTGGGCTGTGTCTTTGCTAAGAACTTCTACTTCTAAGGCTGAGTCCAGTTAAAAATAAGTTTTTAAAAATAAATGATCAGACCTTGAAAAAAATACACATACACACATGCACACACATACACACACACACACACCCTGGTATGTATGAAAAAAACCTCTAAGACACACAAATAATTACTTCATTTATAAATTCATATAGATTGAGAGAGAGAGAGAGAGAGTCTAGCTGTTGGAAGTAGATGTCTAGATGAATACTTGAAGGATAAATCTTGCCCTGACTCCTCTCCCATCCCTGCTTTGGTTCTGCCATAGGTAAAGCTGCTTTGTTCCAAAGCATGCTCTGCCATGACAGACAGCCTTATATTAAGTAGGCCCATCAAGGAGGATTCAGCCAGTCTTGGACAGAAATATGTAAAACCATAACCCAAAACAAAGAATTATTTCCTTCTTTTAAATTGTTTCTTACGGGTATTTACCATAGCAACAGACACATGACTAACAAGACCTTAAACCAACTAATTTTTCATGTTTGCCCCCCTCCACGCACCCCACAAGGATCCTAAACTCATGATCTTCCTGCCTTGTCCTTCTAAGGCATACACAACCATGTCAAGATTAGTGTTATTTTTCTTTTTAAAAAAAAAAATTTTTAATTATGTGTATATATGGTGGTATTGGTGGAGTCCATGCATGAGAGTACAGGTACCTGAAAAAGCCAGAAGAGAGTGTCCTGGAGCAGGAGATACAGGTGCTGATGGGCCACCTGATGCAAGTGCTGGGACCCTCAGACCCTCTCCAAGAGAAGTGGACACTCTCAACCTCTGAACTATCTCTCCAGCCCTCGGACTGATATTCTTATAAGAAAAAGACACCAGGGAACTCCCTCCTCCCCACATTATACAGTTGAAAGACTGTGTTTTGGACCATTTCTTGAAGTCAAGAAACTTTACCAGAATCCAATCCTTGTAGTATTTTCATTTTGATCTCTGAGCCTTTAGAATGTGATGAGATAGCAAATGTCTTTTGCTTATACCATCCAGCCTGTGACCTTCTGTAATAGCAGCTGAAGCACACTAATAACATGGGTCAAATATGTCCTAAACTCAATAATTAGTCACCAAAAAAACCCTAAGTTTAATTCAAAGACAGCTAGCATGAAAAAGTAAAGTACAAACCTTGGTAAGACACATCAACATTTTATGCTGATTAGCATTGACAGGAAAGAAGTGAAGTGTGCAAAAATTGAGAACTGATGAAGAATGATTCAGGGAATGCTGCCTTAGAGATCCCTTTGCTCTGGGCTAAGCATTCAATTATGCTAACACAGAGAGTCTGATTTGTCATTTCTGCAATTGTCTTAAACCTACTTCACATGTGGATGATAGACAATTTCTCATCCAGCCCGTCATGCTCTTTAAGAGTACCAATCAAGGCAAACAACTACTACTGTGCAGAAATCACCATCAAGTGCTTTTCAACTACTCTCAGAAAATTTTTAATTTTATACCAAAGAGGTCATTTAATCTTCTAATGTAGTGGGTTAGACACATCAACACCAAACCTCACAAGCCCAGTTTACAGCCTCTATGAATCCATTTCATTTCTGGTATTTCATTAAGATTTTTTTAAATGATATTCTTATGTAAAGAACAGTCCTAATTTCCAGATTTGTGAGATACATAGGCCAGGGACGATGGCTCTTTAATTTTTTTAAGTCCTATGTTTGACATAGGGTATATCTAAGGTATATCTAGAGAACTTTTTGGTTGTTATAACTGACTTAACAAGGTGCTGCAATCTAATGGGTGGAGGCCAAGGACACTGCCAAAATATCCTTTAATGTCCAGGACAGCAATCATTCCCTTCCCTTGTCCCTCCCAAACAATATCCAAATGATGACAGTCTGAAAAACTCTGCTTTAAAGCAAAGAAGTTTTACTAAACCAATGAAGGGGACCCAGGGAATTGTTTTCCAACAATAACAATACAACCCTGAGGAATTCTCCCCGGTCAGGAACATGCCCTCTGGAGACATTAGCCTTAATGTCACCGTGACTACCTCTGTGTGCATTTCCAATGTCATCAACATGCAATGACTTCTTAGTTTCTCTTTATGAGAAAGCTTAAAAAAATAAAATTTAAGAATATGACTAGATCAAAAATAGGAAGAATAGTTAGTATTACTGGTTTCATGATTTTAAGAACTAGTTGGAGCATTTAAGAGTGTGAAACTTATAACTGGGAATAACTAACTTGAAATTCTATTTTTTTCCCAAATACTACACTACATCCATAGATGAGAAGATAAATTATAAAAAGCATATTGCAAATAAGATTTCAAAGATAAAAATATTACTCTGAAATCATTGGTTTAATACAAATGGGAATAGTCTGGGACTCATCCATTCAACAATTCTAAATCCCTCCTACACACGTGGCAGGTATAGATACAGAGTGATGGGCAAAATACATTAATTTTGCACTTGGAGAATACAGCCTACTTAGGAAAAAATGCCAAATAATGACACATAAGTATAATGTTAATATATATTTTGAAGAAAAAGCAAAACAAACAAACAAGCAAGCAAACAAAGACCCAGTGGTGAGAGTATATCAAGTCTAAAAGTACTGGGAGAAGAAATATGGGGGTCTCTAAAGAGGTGTTCTTAAGAGATGAAATATGAAGGATATATAAAGCAGCAGCAATGGTCCAAGCAGCAAGAGCAGCATCTAGTAGGATGCTAAAGGAAGAAAGGATAATAAAGTAAATCTGAGAGCCTGGAGCTTGTGAAGGGACCAGGGAACAACAGTGACTGTTGATGCTGAGAAGCAAGTAGGCCTGACCAGACAGGGCCTCACGAAGACTAGCCTTCTTTCTAAGAAAAAGGAGTGATCCCAGAGGGGTGCTTATGAGCAGATATGCTTGCTAAATGAGGGCAAAGGGAGACCAACCAGGCACAGCACAGAAAATATCAAGAGAGAAACCAAAGTAGGCTGAACCAGGGTGAGGACAAGAAGTAGAGAAATTCCCATGATGGGCCTGGTGGTGTTAGGGCTGGGCCTGGGATACAGGGTAAAGGGTGTGTTGTCAATGAACCTTTTATATGTTCCTTTTCTCAGTGTAGTCACACTAAATCCCTTCTTTGCTTAACATTAAGAGATGTTTTAGAGGCAAAACCAATAGACTTTTCATGATGGGTTTTATTGCCTATTGCCTGTATGAGTTTGATGAATCTCTACATTCTATTGAAAAGAGAGGTTATCTCAAAAAGCCTCTTATCTTCAAATTTCATATTCCATAATTAAAATTGCTAATTTGTGCAAATAATCTGAATTCAGCCTGGCTTCTGTGGACCTCTGATCTGAGTCTGTCTTTGAGATTTTTATCACATAAAGTTTTAACCAAAAATGGTTTTAAAATATTCTTGGCAGAACAAAGACCAAAAAATCTTTTAAATACCAGTGATATGTAACAGATGAAATTAATCTCATTTGTAATAGTTCTAATGTAATCTAAAGTATTAAATATGCTAATAAATTTGCCTAATATCTACAAGGCTAACATGAAAACACTGCAAATTTAAATAGGACATCATTCAATATTAAAATGAGCTGAATAGCCTAGTGACTTTCTGAAGTTTTTTGCTCCTGCAACCTCTAAAAGAATTCTAAAAGAACTATTTTACATATTTTTAAGTTAAGACAAAGATTTTTAACACATTTAAGTAGTTAAAGACAATGTAATTTCTGTTGAGTTGTAATTAAAATGACACTTTGAGAAAAGGTATAATGGAATTTAAATGCCACAGTAATTTCATCACTACCACCAAAATTCACTACTACTCACTTTAAACTACATAAATAAAAGGACTAGGGAGGTCAGCAGTAGAGTGCTTGCCAAGAAAGCCTAAGGCCTTGGGTTCAGTACCCAGTCCTGCACAAAAAACAAAAGCACTTGTCAAACACATAAAAACAAAACCTTTCAGAACTGAAATTCATATCACTATGTTTCTTCTTGAACTTGTATTTCCACTATTTAGATTACAAAATTAATGCTAATTTATTTTTATGTTTAATCATTTACTGAACATACTGCCATATTTCCTGGGCATTAAATATTCATATGAATTAAAATTTAAATACTTAAACTTTTCTAACTACTATGCTTTAAATATTAAAATTTCTCCTGCATTGAGATATCATTACAATTATTAGAATGAACTATATCAAAACAACATTAATACTTACAAATATTAAACATAAAATGTCATCATTGAAGACTTGAAGATAAATCTAATATTTTAATGGATGGCACTCCTCCCAACTAGTTCATATATCCTATGATAAATGTTACACAGTCACTATAAAGATAAATATTATATTACTTGTAAGAATTATGGTTATTACATTGCCGGCAATTATGAACAGTGTGGAAGAAGATCATCTATCCCATTTTAGAAACTGTATCTATGTGAGGAGAAACTTTGTACATGCAAATGATTAGTATATACTCACAAATAATTATAAAAGAAAAAGAGAGAAACAAGATCCCCTCAAATGGTGACTACATGCCAGGCACTAACCTGTTAATTAGGGACATGGTGATCGAGAAAACAAACTCAGTCCCTGTACTTTGAGAGAGAACAGACAGTAAGTAATCAGAAGAGCCATGTAGTAATGAAAAGGACACATGCCAAGAGGCATTAACCCATTAAGAAGAGTTCAAACAAGCCATGCAGAGGAACTGATGTTACAGTTGAAGTATGCAGGAGAAAATGAAGAATGTGGGTAGAAAGAAGTAAGAGAAATGAGACCAGGGCAGACTAATAATATGGTCTGAAGCATTTTTAGGAAAGTCATTATGAATACAAAAGGTAAAGAGACTGAGCCTTGCATTTCAAGGTCATAAAGGGACTTGATACCTTGAGGAATCCTCATAGTAAGAACACCTAAGCATGCTGGTTTCTTGCCTAACAAAAATTAATATTGAATCTCTAACCCCCAACATATTATTCAAAAGCGGGGCTTTTACAATTTATGTGGGTTCAGATAAGATCAAGAGGGTAGAACTGCTAGCAGAAACCAAGTGCACGCCATGTGACAACATAACCAGGAACAGGGGCATCACTTGAACCTGGCCACTTCTGGTACCCTGATCTTGGAATTCTAGCCTCCAACACTATGACAAATGCATGTTGTTTAAGCTAGCAAATCTCTGATAATTTGTTTCAGTAGCTTGAGTGAAGCTCAAGCTATCACATTAAATGTGTAACTAAGAAAGAATGAGGAAAGTTTTCAAGAGCCAAAAACATGGAGGGAAAAAAAATGTAAATTTACTGAGTACTGAATCAAAGGGCTATTCACCAAAGGTGACTAGAGACATGCTTACTGGTGAAATAACAAAACTATCCAAATTAAAGTGTTTACATATAAACAGTTATTAGCTTCAAGGACCACACTGCTAGGAGCATCAAGTAGAGATTATTTTCTTTCTCGTTGCTTGTATTCATTTGTTCCTTCCATTCTAGGTGCGACCATATTTACTCTTCAGTAAATCCTCATTTAACTTAGTCATTCAACTTCTTTACAGAACACATCTTATTGCCACACCTGAATATATAAAATTCTTGCATCCATGGAGAATTGATGTCTACCTCCATGTTAAGTCTCTGTCACCTAGCAAATCAGTTTGTGTGTAGGAAAAGTTCAAACTAAAAGCTTAATGTTTATGTTTAGGCAACTTATGCCGAAGGTACGAAGCTCCCAGATTCTTTCTAGAGGACTGATGTAAACATATATTTATATCTGACAAGACCTAAGATAGACCATAGTTGTTCCAATCAAGATTACCCTTAATTTAAGGGTAGAAGGTACTTAATCCTACTTTTGCTTTGTCCATCTTAAGTTAATGAAATACAAAATAAAAAGGCATGCTCTATGTATGAAGGGCTGCAACTTCCCACCTTTACTGACTCTTTCACAAAATCAACTCTTTTGCTTAATATTTAGAGCATCAGAATAAAAATAGATAATAAGATATAAAGTATTAATACGATTTCTAGAAAGCAAAAGGAGTTCTTTAGAACTCCTATTTAGAAAAAGACAAAACCTACACAAATGAGTATCCAAAAATAAAAACAAAGACACAAAATAAGATATCTCCAAAACATATTCTTAACCAGAGATTCCAAGAGGGAATGTAAAGATTTTTTTTTTTTTTGAAACAGTATGTTTTGTCTACTCGGAAAATTGCTTATATATTCTTGAAGTGTTTAAAAATCAATCATTTACCCCAGAAAGTTAAGCTCCACTGCTTTAGAACATTGAAGTCTCTAAGAGAAGGAGAAGCAGCAATGCTTCACTAGCTGCGAAGCCTAGAACAAGTTAGCACCAGCAAAACAGAGTGCACTCAGCTTGTGGCTAATGAGAAGCAAAGTGGTGCTTTCCTGAGCTTATGGACATCTCTCGTTGCAGAACTTTATGGGAACATGTTTAATCCCAGAACTTGAGAGGCAGAGGCAGTAGACCTCTGAGTTCAAGGCCAACCTGGTCTAAATAGCTGAGTTTTGGACCACCTACGGTTTATACAGTGAGACCTTGTCTTAAAAAAAGAAAAAAAATTAAACGTGTACTTAACAAATGACCAAGCAATACCCATCCTGGATATCTAGGGAAATAAAACTAATTCACATAAAAACATGCACTTAAATGTTTAAAGTAGCCTTACTCACAACCAAAGAAAACTCGAAAACAACCCAAATACCCTTCAGCAGGTAAATGGATCACAATGGGATACTATGACATTAAAAAGAGATGAGTTACTTGAGTTCACACACAAAACTCAAAGGAATTAAGCGGTATTTGATATTACTCTCAAGAGACAAAACTACAGTGATGAGCAAGTTCACAGTTAATGGGATTGTGTGCAGGTGTGTACATCTGTGTGTGTGTGTGAAAGAGAGAGCAAGAGGGGAGATAACTCAAGGAACTTTTTCTTGATTATAGAAATAATAGCATGTTAAAATCTACATATTAAAATCCCCAAACTGTAAGAAACAAAAGCTCAGTTTTACTGTATGTTTACTTAAAAAACAAAGTCTTAAAAGTCAAAAGTCAAGAAACTACAGTATCAATGTATCTGGCTATAATGTCAAGATCAAAAGAGGAGGTGAGGAGAGTGAAGCAAAGGGGGAAGTAGTTCAAGTCCAATACTTTGCTTTACAAAATGCCTTATCAGGTATAGACAGTTCAAATTTTCCTCTGCCCCACCAGGTTACAGGCATCTCAAACAACTCCAAAGTTCACTGCTTACACCTTTACATGTACAATGATGCCTCATTATCTCCTCTTTACTCACTAGTCCAGGAGGCCCCAGGTGTCTTGTGGCATTCCTAGGTTTCATTTCTGTTCCCAATGTGTTGATGTCAGGTTCCTCTAAAGTAATTTTAGGAAGGTGCTTCCCTATTACTAGAGGAGCTCCCAACTTCAAACCCTTAAAGACTCCCTTTATTTCTCAACATTAATACCCATGCCAGGATCCTGCAGAAAAGGAAAGATGCTTTCCCACTGTAATTGTTTCAGGTCTTCAGCGTGGCATGGTCCCGACTCCAGATCCTCGTAAAACTTCCCAGCTATCCCTAGCTAAGTCATCCTCCAAATGCCAGCTAAAACATATACACCTTAAGGCAACATTTTTGACTCTCATACATTATATGAAATTGTCATATTCTCCTATTAACACTGTTTCTAAGCCAGGCGTACTTGAATCGCAGCACTCAGGAGGCAGAGGCAAGTGGATCTCTATGAATTCTAGGCCCAGCCTGGTCGACAGAGAGTTCTACAACAACCAGGACTACATAAAATAAAAGCTTGTCTCAAAAAATAGCAAAACAACAACAATCCACTCTATTTCTTCTTCACAGAATGATGCACTGAAAAGCCACTGCTGAGCCCACAGAGATAGCTCAGTGAGAATAGGTGCTTGCCACGTAAACCTGACAATAGATGTTTCATGCCTGAAACCCACATAAATATAGAAGAGGAAAACCAATTCCACAAAGTCATCCTCTTACCACACATGTGTCATGGCACACACTACCTCCCAACATAATGCATATAGACAGTAATGTTAGAGTCTGACCTTAAGCCCAGGTGTGATACTCCTTGCCTGGGAAACTAGCACTGAGGAGACAGAAGCAGAGGTTTACAAGTTTGAACCTAGCCTGGTATCCATAGTGAGTTCCAAGTTGACAGTGAGACCCTACCTCAAAGGGAAAAAAATGTCACCATTAGTTTTAGGCTATATGAAGATAGAACAAGTGTCTGTGTTGCCCACTTCTAGACCCCTGGTGCCTCCTGTAGCAATAGCACTTGTGACTGGGGAAAACAATGAGTTCTGGAAAGGTGAAAATAAAGTCATGTGACCACATCCATCCTGGAAATAATTAATAGTTTCATGTAAAGGATGTGAAATGAAACTAGATGACATTTAGAGACCTTTGCAATATTTTTATTATAATAAGATTCTAACACTTCAAATACTTAGAATTCAATGGGGGTATATAACTATTCTGAACAAAATCTATTGTTTATTCTTACTTAAAAATCTGTTTTTGATGGACATGGTGGCGCATGCCTTTAATCCCAGCACTCAGGAGGCAGAGACAGGTGGTTCTCTATGAGTTTGAGGCCCACTTGGTCTACAGAGTAAGCTCCAGGATAGCCAGGGCTGTTACACAGAGAAACCTTGTCTCAAAAAAAAAAAAAAAATCTGTTTTAAAAACTGTAGTGATTCAAGAGTTATTAAAAGCATTAATTATCATATTATAGATGAAGGAAATAAAGAATTCAAGTAAAAAGAATGCTATAGTAATCAGATGTCATCCTTAGATCTAGCTATAAAATATAAATGTAGTGATCATACACAAATCAGTCATTTATTACATATTAAAGTTTTGGTCAGTAATGGACCATGGTAGACCCTTAAGATTATAATGAAGCTGAGAAACTATCACCCAATGACAATGAAGACAACATAACATCCAGGCACATCGGATCCTTTGTTTGTGGTAGTGTTGGTGTAAACAAACCACCTACAATACACATAAAAGTACAGAACATAGTCATGCACAAGAGACAGTAACTGATGAAAACATATGTTACTGCTTTATGTATTTATTGCACTATACTCTTTACCATTATTTAAGTGTACTACTTATAAAAGTTTACTGTAAAACAATAAGCCATGCTGTGCCGCCAACAGCCTTACAAGTCTAGTCTTTACCTCATTTTCCCCAGTGTTGTATATCTGTGAGTGCACAAGCGTGCTTGTGTGCACATGTTATCATAGAATGACCTCAGATGTTGGTCCTTGCCTTTGTCAACTACCTTTGTTTTGAGACAGGATCTCCTGTTGTTCCAGGTATTCTGCTGTCCTTGCCACAGGAACACTGGAACCACAGGCACACTGGAACCACAGGCACACACGGACTGTATCAACTTTACAGGAGTTCTGGGGATATACACTCAGGTTCCCACACTTGCTTTACCCACTGAGCCTTCAGGTTTTTTCATTTTATCAATAGACTGCATCAAGTAACTGACCTACATCATCTTTGCGTAAGGACTCTTATAATACCTCTGCACAATGAGATCACCTAAAGGCACATTTCTCAGAAGTGTTTCTGCTATTAATAGACACATACATACATGACTAGACAAGGTGAGGTAGCACATGCCTTTAATTCCAGCACCGGGAGGCAGAGGTAGGTGGGACTCTATGAAGCGGGGTAAGACCTTATCTAAGAGACAGAGAGACACAGAGAGAGACAGAGTTGGAGGGGTGGACTACACTTTTAAGTTCTGGTGTAGTGGTACTATTTATTAAAACATACTTGAAGAGAGCAGGAAAGATGGCCCAGCATTGAACATTTACTCTTGCAGAGGACCTGGGTTCAATTCCCACCACCCACCTGTTGGATCATAATCATCCATCTATCACTCCAGTTCCAGGGAATCTGATGTCCTCTTTCAAATTTCTTATGCAACAAGTATGCATATGGCACATAGATAAATGCAGGTGAAATACTCACACACAAAATAAAAAATAAATTTTAAAAAGTTAAGATAAGGTTTCACTATGTAGCCTTGGTTAGCCTAGACCTCACTATCTGGACCAGGTCAGCCTCACACAAATGCAAAATAATAAATAAATTCTTTAAAAAGCATACTTAAAATAAAACTCTGAATAGCACTTAATTAAACACTCAAAAGGCTTTTACCCCCTACTTACACTAAACTGATTTATTTAACTCAAATCTGTTCAACTTAAAAAAATTTAAAAAGTAAAAGGATCAAGCTCAATCTTGTCTTCCCAATGGAATTAATAGACATGCCTGGTTTTGTTTGGAATACAAGCTACTCAATGGAATTGTTTAGCTAATATTTTCTTTCTCATGAAATCTGGTGTTAATTGGAAATCAATTTTTCTTAAGTCTAAACAAGTTAAATGTCTACAGAGAACCATAATGCAATACTCAAATCTGTTTAAAATCATTTTAAAAACACTATTTAATCAGTTTTCAAATAGACTTGAACTATTAAATACAGAACAGACACAGTCTGTCTGACAATATGTATTTCTGAACTAAAATGTGTGTATTTGCACTCTAAAAGGCATTACTGAGAGGAGCCACAATATTCCCATGAGCAGTCACGGTAACTAGCTCATTCTGCTTGAATTACAGTCACTGGTCACAACATAACATCTCTATTGCTAAGATGATGGACCCTATGCTGCATTTCACAGTTCTGACCACTCATAGGACTTCACCATACTCCTCCGCATATTCATTTCCACAGTACCACAACTCATGGTAGGTGCTTCCTACTGAAGCCTACCAACTAATGTATGACTTCAGAATCCTAATCTACAGCCCAGCACTTACTGGTCCCTACACTAGTAAATCATATTAATCCCTAGGCACTGTCTATCATCTGCACCTCAAATTTTAAAAAAATGAGGTGGGGGTAATTTTCTGATTAATAACAGCTAAATGTTGTTGGTAGCATTTGTACCATACTAGATCCTACCCATTCACTATACTTTTCTGAGTTTTCTGAGTGGTTCCACATGTAAGTGCATGTTCTTAATGTCTGTCTTCCATGTTATTCCTTTAAGTTTGCTCTTATAATACATTCAACTAACAAAAAGATTAAGTGTGCTAATGACTTTTAACAAGAACCCTGAAATGCCTTAAAAAACCAGCCTTTGAGAAACAATGGGCTAAAAATGAACATCCAGTCAGGATTTCTAGGTTTCTAGTTTCTAGGCTCTCGTTTGAGATCCTTATCCAGAATCACCCACAGACTTCATGCAGCATCTTCCACCATCAAACCAGCCTTCACTGCGTGACAAACATCTGAGAGAAACCACTGAAAGGAGTTCCGGAATTCACCCACAGTCACTGGTTCCTTTGTTTGTGGCGCTACGGTAAGGCGGTTCATTGTATTTAATGTATGGCTCTGCTTCAAGGCCTTGAGCAAGATAAATAAATAAAATAAGTAAATAAAATAAAATTAAAGCTCTTCTTTGATCTTCTTCCAAAGTCGCCTGAAGACAGCACTGCAGCCATTCTACCCATGTTATAGTTGGCTCTTTCTTACAATATCTGTCTCAGAAAATCTCTATCGTCACATTTTAGTGCTTTTAGATAAGCTTATCGTTTTTATTTCTCTTTGGTGTAATTGTTGGCGACAAATCTAAAGTTGTTAACTTAACACACGAAGAACAGATCCACGTAGCCTCATGGAGAGCCCACAGCCCTCTTCATCTTTGTAAAATAAGAGTTATATGATTGGGAAGGAAGAGAGACAGGGAGAGAAGGTGAGAGGGAGAGAGGGGAAGGGAGGGACATACTGAGGAAAGGGAAGGAGGGAAGGGAGAGAGTGAGGGAAGGAAAGGAGGGAGAGAGGCAGGCAGGCAGGCAGGCAGCAGGTGGGGCTGGAGAGATGGTTAAGAGCACTTACTGAGGACTTAAGTGTAGTTCCCAGCACCCACTCTGAGTAGTTCACAACTACCTATACCTCTAGTTCTAGGAGATCTGACGCCCTCTTCTGGCCTCCTCAGGAACCTGCACTTACATATACATATACCCTTGCAACACTCCAATATCTATAATTTTAAAAATAATATAAATCTTAAAAAAGAGAAGGGATTGATGAGCACTAATAATCACACAGAATATGCACTGAGATTTTCAACCAGGTAATGCAAGATAACAAAAGAGCCAATGTCTCAAGACACAGCTGTTTCTTCTAGTAAATGTAGTACAAAAGAAAACATGATGGAGAATTTAGAACTTGAGACGGCTCTGACTATCCATGCTTAACTGACATAGGACAGGAACAAAGACACAGAAGGTAGAGACAAGAAGACATATTTTACAGTGTGTCACCCAATCTCTTGACAAGATGGAAACAGACTCTGAGCTTTTGAAAAGAGCAAAGCAAAGGAAGGAAATGAAGTTTCAGAAACAGACTCTTATCAGGGAAGACAGTTACTAACCACAGGCAGACTAGAAGAGTTTTGTTTGATGCTATTTGATGTCTTTTATGGCAAAATAGTCCCAGTGTACTAATAGAGGATCAGTTCTAAAACTGCCTAGTTAATATATCAATAGCTTTAAATATAAAAAAAAAATAGCTCAAAGGTTATTTTTTTATGTTTTAAAGCTCTAGTTACATATTAACTAGCACAGTATTAGTTTTAGTACAATTCAGTTAATTAATTACAATACAGTTAATTTAAAATTTTGATAACTATAGACTCCTCTAAGAATGAGAGACATTGAAGCTTCTGTGACAACTTCTCCACAAATAAAAAAAATATCTTTAGGAAGGAAGGGAGGGAGGGAGAGAGGGAGGGAGGGAAGGAGGGAGGAAGGAAGGAAGGAAGGAAGGAAGGAAGGAAGGAAGGAAGGAAGG